>NC_135655.1:129831690-130131690 GCF_964188315.1 Podarcis muralis
CTGTTCTCCTTTAAGGATAGATAGGAGAATGAGAGAACCGCCTAGCAGTTGGCATAGCAGCCCTGTGAAAAATGCGAGGTAGTGATGTGGCACTGCATGTTTGTGACTCTTTCCCCATAGCAGTAGAAACTTGCCAGATACGCAGACCATCAGAGGCGTGGCAAGCCCTCCTGGTGGACAGGGTGTTGCTGAAGGCTCCTGTTAACTTCTTAATGTACATTTCACACACGGGAATTTCCACATTGTAAGAATCGCCATACTTACAGTTTGAAGAACACAACAGTAACTAAGGAGTAATCGCACGAAACAAGTACACTTTGTTAATTCGACGTAATTGAGTCATGGTAAAGCTGGAGTTGAAAATGCATTTGTTTAATATTTGCTTAAATGGTAAAATTTGGAATGAATAACTGTCCTTGAGGCTGCAGTTCTCAGACGTACTTCTGAGGAGACGTGCTCCCTTTACGTGAAAGATTGCTGAAAACCGGGTTTTCTTGTGCTTTGAATAGGAACGTCTCAATGAATTTGATGACCGATGTCTCTCAGTTGTTGCAAACACTTTGCAAGGAATGGAAAAGTCCAAGAATGTGGAAGCTCTTCAAGTTGGATTGCAGTAAGGAAAAAAAAAATACATTGACTTCTAATAGGCATCATGCTTGTAATTGATAATAATTACAAAAACCTTGCTGTAAGGTCACCAGTATATGGATCACACTGGCCAAGCCATCCCTGTCCAGGAAAGGGCATAGCTGACATACCAAGCAAGTTTTGGAATTCCCTCCTTGTCACAGAGCTCACCTGGGCCTCTAATGACAGTAATGGATCCAGGCTACATAACTGTTCTTTCTTTAACTTACAGTGTGTGATATGATCAGGTGGCGATGCCTGGGAACAGATAAGGCAAGCACAATACCCGTCCCCCACTTAAGATCAGTAATGTGTTTTTTCTCTCTTAATGTTTCAGAAACAAAATGATTCCTTTCTGATGGAGAGTATATGACATCGAAAATGCCACATTCATATATTGCCATTTTTAAAAGGCATTTCCTCTTAAATCCAAGGAAACTGTCTTGGTTCTAAGCCTGTGTCTGTCATCCTTAATGGACTGGACGAGAGTGAGCAAATTGAAATTTAATCCAGACATGACAGAGGTGCCCTTGGTCAGTCGGAAGGCCAAACAGGGAATTCAGCCTGTGCTGGATGGGGTAACACTCCCTTTGAAGACGCAGGTTTGCGCTTTGGGCAGGCTCCTGGATTCAGCTCTGAGCATGGATGCTCCAGGTCTCTTTGGTGGCCAGGAGTGCATTCACACAGTTGAAGCGAATGCTCTGGCTGCGACCGTTCCTTGAGATGTTGATTTGGTCATGGTGACACACGCCTTAGTTACATCCCATTTGGATGACTGTAAAGCACTCTATGTAGGGCTGCCTTTGAAAAGTGCTCATAAATTTCAGCTGGCTCAAAGAGCTGCAGCCAGATTGTTGAATGGGGCTGGTTACAGGGAACATACAACTCCCTTGTTATAACAGCAGCACTGGCTGCTAATTGTTTCTGGGCACAATTCAAAGTGCGGGTTACAACCTATAAAGCCCTCTATGTTTTAAGTCTAGGCTATCTGAAAGATTGTATTCTCCCAGTTTCTATAGTCTTTGGGCGATTTCCCACTCCTATGTTTTTAGATGCTTTTACAGTGGTGCCTCGCAAGACGAAATTAATTCGTTCCGCAAGTCTCTTCGTCTTGCGGTTTTTTCGTCTTGCGATGCACGGTTTCCCATAGGAATGCATTGAAAATCAATTTCTTCGCTCCCGACCCCCAGCATTTTAAAACCTTCCCGGGACACGGGGAGATTTTAAAATGCTGGGGGTCGGCAGCGCTTCCCTCCCGACCCCCAGCATTTTAAAATCTCCTCGGGACAGAGACTTCTCTGCTGTCCCTTGGAGATTTTAAAATGCTGGGGTCGGCAGCGAACGCTTCGCTCCTGACCCCCAGCATTTTAAAACCTCCCCTGGACACGGGGAGATTTTAAAATGCTGGGGGTCGGCAGCGCTTCCCTCCCGACCCCCAGCATTTTAAAATCTCCTCGGGACAGAGACTTCTCTGCTGTCCCTTGGAGATTTTAAAATGCTGGGGGTCGGCAGCGAACGCTTCGCTCCCGCCCGCCAGCATTTTAAGATCGCCCGGGGCAGGCGGGGGGAAGGCAGGCGGGGGGAGCAAAGACTTTTGCCCCCCGCCGGCCTTCAGAAGAGGTCCTCTTCTGAAGGCCGGCTGTGGGCGAAAGTCTTTGCTCCCGACCGCCAGCATTTCCCTATGGGCTTTCGTCTTGCGATGCAAGCCCATAGGGAAATTCGTCTTGCGAAGCGCCTCCAAAACAGAAAACCCTTTCGTCTTGCGGGTTTTCCGTCTTGCGAGGCATTCGTCTTGCGGGGTACCACTGTATTTTGTCTGTGGGACACGGGTGGCGCTGTGGGTTAAACCACAGAGCCTAGGACTTGCCGATCAGAAGGTCGGCGGTTCGAATCCCCGTGACGGGGTGAGCTCCCATTGCTTGGTCCTTGCTCCTGCCAACCTAGCAGTTCGAAAGCACGACAAAAGTACAAGTAGATAAATAGGTACCGCTCTGGCGGGAAGGTAAACGGCGTTTCCGTGTGCTGCTCTGGTTCGCCAGAAGCGGCTTAGTCATGCTGGCCACATGACCCGGAAGCTGTACGCCGGCTCCCTCGGCCAGTAAAGTGAGATGAGCGCCACAACCCCAGAGTCGGCCACAACTGGAACTAATGGTCAGGGGTCCCTTTATCTTTACTATTTTGTCTGTAAGCCGTCTTGAGTCCCTGTCACAAGATAAAGGCAGGGTGGAAATAAGTTGTTGTTGTTGTTGTTAACTGTCCTGTGTGCTTCTGCCCATGTCACGTTCTTTTTCTAAGCTGATTGAATCCCTTGCTCTTTTTTAAAAAAACAGATTACTGGTGGAGCAGAGAATCCCCAAAATCTCAAATGTGCTTATGTTGCAAAACATGATGAAGGGTCTTGGGAAGGATGCACCACTCAAGCTTAAGACAAAACTGGAGGTAAAAAATGGGAGTTATTTATTCAGTGAATCCAGGTATAGGGCCATAACCGTTGCTGCAGCTCTGCTTGCATAATGGACTTCCTCTGTGCAAGAGAGCTTCCTCTTCCACTCCTGTCCCCTCCAGCCAGCTTACATCCTCAAAACCCATGCCAGAGGGTTGGGAGACCAACTGGGAAAGATTTTGGGGGCGCACGGGGGGAGAGGAAATGGAAATGCTGTTTCACAAGCAAACCACCACTGGCACAGCATTAGGTAAAGGAAGAGGTATGTAAGTCATTCTACGACTAGAAGCTTGTATTAGAAGCAGTCCCCAATATGATTCCCACACAGCCACACCCTGCAGACCACAACACATTTCAACAATGGAGGAAAAGGCTTCCATTGTTCCGAGGGTTTTGAGAGTGGTATCATGTAATATAAATAATCCATTTATTTCATATCATATTAACTCTTGTAATGGCAGCTGCACAATAGAAGCAAATGCAATATTGCCCGAAGCTCTTTTTCAACCATTTTGAAAGAAAGCAACACATTCTTTCTCTCTCAATGTAGAAAGAAAGGGGAAAACTGATAAGTAATTGGATATACAGTGGTACCTTGGGTTACAGATGCTTCATGTTACATACGCTTCAGGTTACAGACTCCGCTAACCCAGAAATAGTACCTCGGGTTAAGAACTTTGCTTCAGAATGAGAACAGAAATCGTGCTCCGGCGGCACAGTGGCTTCAGGTTAAGAACAGTTTCAGGTTAAGAACAGACCTCCGGAATGAATTAAGTACTTAACCGGAGGTACCACTATAGATATCTGTTCCTTTTAAAAAAAAAAAAAATATTTTTATTGGTTTTTTCACAATTTTATACATTATAACTTAACCATTTCAAACATTAAAACACAAGGTTCTTTTGAATCTTTGGACCCCCTTCCCTCCCTCCATGGGTTCCATGTTTAAGATTAAATTTGCTGCTTCTTTTACCCTTATCCATCTATTAGATATCCACAATTATAATAAGCAATTCCACATTACAAGGGTCTTTACATCCCTGCTAATAATTTTAACCATTTACAGTGGTCTTTAAATAAATTCAAATCAAATATCCTTTATTAGGCATAGCAACCCACACATTATCAAACAAACACCGTATACAAATTGTGCATATTAGGACATTGATATTTCTGTCTCATTCAAATCTGTTTTCTTTCAGAACAAGATTTTGTATCACATAGACCAAGTTACTGTCCCAAATGCTCAGCACATGTTCACCTTGCTGGCTGAAATGAATTACCGCTCTGTTCCAATCCTGAATGCCTGCAGTAACAAAATAATAGGTAAGTCAGAAAGAATGTAAGAATTTTTGTCTTTTTATAAAGAAAAAATCTTGCTTTAAACTAAAGGAGGACAACAGTTTAATAAGAAAGTATGGAGAGCAGAGCCATCTGCCAAGGAACGCAAAAAGAAGAGAGAAACAGGGATTTGGAATAGTCAAAGGAGAACTGTTCTCTGCAACTTTGCATGTAGTTATACTCTGCTTGAATCTGTCCAGTTGCCATGGTTTGAGAGGGTTGGTCCAGAATAATATGGACCAGGATCCAAGGAACTATGCAGCTAATTCTGTGAGTCCAAGTGTGTGGTGGGTGTGGCTCAATTTACTTTGTAACTGCAGCCCCCACTATCACATGACAAGCAGAATTTGCAGCCGAGGAATGTTTTAAGAACTGTTTGTTGTCTGGCATGGCTTCCGCTGTTCAAAGGAGGAATATCAAAAAACTCCTGCATTAATTCTGGTCCCTTTTATTATCTTAAGCAGCTCCTTGGTTCCATTAACTTTATGTTTTTCTGTGATTTTAGCTGACATTTCTTTTAACAAATGAAATACATACTTCCATCTCAAGGGTTACTTCAATGCAGTTACTGGAATTTCCATTTTTATTTTTGTGTGTGTATCAGAGAATATCCCTGGAACTCCCTTCCGGCGTCTGCTGAATATTTTGAGGTCTTGCAAAGACCTCCTGTACCGCAACAGCAAGCTTTTTTCTGCAATAGCGGATTATGCAGCATCCGTCTTCTATATGTGGGACACAAAGCAGGTAAACTTTTGGATAACAATATTAATTTGCACATTTCTGGCATTTTAAATAGAAAATTGATGTCAATATGGAGCTGGCTGTAGACTTCAGTAGTTGTAGTTCTCAAACTGCATTCATTCAAGTGTTACCGTCTCAGCATTTTGATTTACATGTAATGCTAAGGCATGGTTTATTAAACTGGTTTATTGGATTGTCCAAACCTGACCCAGCAGCTTAACCATGGTTTATTAACCACGAAGAAGCTTATAAACCTTGATTTGCATTAGCTGTGGTTTTTGTTAGGGACGAGGGTGGCGCTGTGGGTTAAACCACAGAGTCTAGGACTTGCCGATCAGAAGGTTGGTTTGAATCCCTGTGATGGGGTGAGCTCCCATTACTCGGTCCCTGCTCCTGCCAACCTAGCAGTTCAAAAGCACATCAAAGTGCAAGTAGATAAATAGGTACCACTCTGGCGGGAAGGTAAACGGCATTTCCGTGTGCTGCTCCAGTTCGCCAGAAGCGGCTTAGTCATGCTGGCCACATGACCCGGAAGCTGTACGCCGGCTCCCTCGGCCAATAAAGCGAGATGATCGCCGCAACCCCAGAGTCGGTCACGACTGGACCTAATGGTCAGGGGTCCCTTTACCTTTACCTTTTTTGTTACCTGCAAACATGGCCGATATCTGCTGGGATAATCTAACTCTGAAGATAATCCAACTCTGAATAATGAGGCCCAGACACCAGATGCACCAGGGCAGCCTGACAGTAATCCAATTCATTGCAATAATCTAGTCCAGAAGAAGAAGAAGAAGAAGAGTTTGGATTTGATATCCCGCCTTTCACTCCCTTTAAGGAGTCTCAAAGCGGCTAACATTCTCCTTTCCCTTCCTCCCCCACAACAAACACTCTGTGAGGTGAATGGGGCTGAGAGACTTCAGAGAAGTGTGACTGGCCCAAGGTCACCCAGCAGCTGCATGTGGAGGAGCGGGGAATTGAACCCGGTTCCCCAGATTACAAGACTACCGCTCTTAACCACTACACCACACTGGCTCCAGATTGTGTTTACTGGCAATGCTGTTTTGCGGAGCAATCCTAACCCTTGATCCGCCTGCTTCTGTGAGTGAGGCATCAGCAGGAAAGCCCTGCCAGCAAGGCGTGCCCCAGTGTACCCACCCAAGAGGCAGGTGGGCTTAAGCTACCTCCCGTGGTCTTGCTGACAGCAGTAGCCTGTGGAAACCCACCAACATGAGGCATGACTGGGCCACCACGTGATCTGCTGGATCCGTCTTAAGAGGGCAGCGTGCGCAATCCTGGCCTCTCTGCTGTGTCAGCTAGGGTGCTGGTGTGACAAAGGGACCTTTCCCCCTTGCTCCACCCGGCAACCTGTCCTGGCCAGTGTGAGCACCTCTGCCAACTGGAATTAGGATTGCACCTTTAATCTGATGTTCCAAAATGAAGGGGGGGGGGTGTCTAAAATTAGATACAGGGGGCACAGCAGAGGAGGTGGTGGGAAATTAAGGAAGCCATAAGCTGGGCATTTGTTTCAGTTACACATATTTCAGCTGAATATAGTTTTATATTAAGAAAAGTCTTCAGCCCAGTTGTCTCAGTAGCGCACTTGATATATGCATATTATGCTGACTTCTCTTTTAATTTCAGGTAGTCCTGTTTCTTTCTGCCTTTGAGAATGTTGGCTTTCGACCCGTTGATCTGATGGATGCGTTTGCTGAGAAAGTGACGTCCGATCCTGAATGCTTAAGCATGAGGGATCTTGTGACCGTTCTGCGAGCCTATTCTTCTCTCAACCACACCCCCAAAAGCCAAAATCAGGAGTAGGTTCTGGCTTAGAACGTTTATTATTGTGTTACATGGTAGCTAATGGAGAAATTTAGCCCAGATAGCAATATCACCATTTGCCACAGAATTAACCTATCCAATTCTTCAAATGTGATGGGCTTTGGCATGATGGCTTTGGGTTCCTTCCAGATATTTTGGGCTAAGACCATTGGCTGTACCTATAACCAATCACAGCCAGGAATGGAACCTTCATATGAATCAGCTCTGTGTGGATTTTAGTGGCCGTTCAGGAATGGCTGAGGGTGCCTCTGGTGTACAAAACTGTATTTCCTGTGATTGATACATAAAATTAAAGGCATATAGGACTGTCTGCATCTTAGAAGTGTCTACATTGTCATGGTACTATCACATCACATAAAAAGATGCAATTAGGGTGACTTGACTGCATAAACAAAATTTGGGACCTGGTTAATATTAAAACAGAAGCCCCCACTCTAGTACAGGGCAAACCAAGTCACAAATATATAAGATGGGACAGGCTGTGAAAACTAAGTTGCTCTTTGTACACTGGAATCAGTGGGGAGATTGCATTTCCATTAGAAAACAGGAACTTGTATCTATCAGATGAAAACTCTTTGTGTGTCTGTGTGTAGCATCTGTGTCTCGTCAGCCAGTCATATTTATTAATTACATAGCTGTAATATCTGTAGTGAGGCAGAGTATATTGTTAATTAAATCATGAATTTGTGCTTGACAGTATTCTTTTCTCACATTTTGAAGGTTCCTTGAGGCACTGAATAGTGTCTTAGATAAGTATCTCCCCAAGATCTCCAACGTGGACTTACTGAAAGCTGTGTATTCGTTCTGCATCTTAGGATACTTCCCCCAATCTGCACTTAAGCAGCTTCTACTAGATGAAATACTCCACAGTCTGGTAGCAACAGGTCAGATATTCATCTCGACTCATATGCTTCCTCAAATGACAGCTGACGCCACAGCTTTAGATTGTGTATGAATTGTGTTATTTGTTTGCAAAATCAATACTGTGTTTAAAGGTAAAGGTACCCCTGCCCGTACGGGCCAGTCGTGTCCGACTCTGGGGTTGTGCGCCCATCTCACTCAAGAGGCCGGGGGCCAGCGCTGTCCGGAGACACTTCCGGGTCACGTGGCCAGCGTGACGAAGCTGCAGCTGGCGAGCCAGCACCAGTGCAGCGCACGGAAACGCCGTTACCTTCCCGCTATAAAGCGGTACCTATTTATCTACTTGCACTTAAGGGTGCTTTCGAACTGCTAGGTGGGCAGGAGCTGGGACCGAACGACGGGAGCACACCCCGCCGCGGGGATTCGAACCACCGACCATGCGATCGGCAAGTCCTAGGCGCTGAGGTTTTACCCACAGCGCCACCCGCGTCCCTATACTGTGTTTAGAGTTCCTTAAATTAGTCCTATATTTAAAAAGTGCATTAAATGCTCATCTTCGCTTTCAGCAGAAAACAACTGCTTATAGTGGTTTGGTGTACAGTTTTCAGTTTTCTTCCTTGTCCCCACGTAAGAAACAAGGAAAGTTCAGGTGCTTTCGAACTGCTAGGTTGGCAGGTGCTGGGACCGAGCGACGGGAGTGCACCCAGCCGCGGGGATTCGAACCGCCGACCTTTCGATCGGCAAGCCCTAGGCGCTGAGGCTTTTATCCACAGCGCCACCCGCGGCCCCATGCATCCCCTGTAGGGCATTAGAGCAGATTTATTTCAATGAAGTCATGTAAAAATATTAAACTACTGTTCATCAAGACTTTTCCTGCTACAGAAGAACTGTATGTTAAGGTTGTTTGAAAATATTGCTGTTCCTTTTGTTTTCTCCAGATGGCCAGAATATAGAGCAGAATGAAGTAATGTTGCATACCATAAATGCTTGTTTAGAACTCGATGGGAATTGTATCACTAAGCCAGCAGCCTTATCGGTGAAGGAACTACCATCAACCCCTACTTTTAGTTTTCCTGACGTTAAGGAGGTTCTGCTTTCACTGTTGGGAGATGAAAGTCTGTTTCGAGCAAACGTACCAGTGATTCACGGTTTCTCTCTAGGTATGGGAGAGCGCATTACGGTTACTGCCTTTATAAAATAATGGCAATTTGTGGAAAACCAAGGAGGGCAAAGTGGGAAGAGAGGAGCAATGAGCACAAAGAGGCACTTGGCTTGAGCAGAAATTTACCAGTAGCATCTTTGTTGTGATCTGCGGTTGCATGATTAAAGCAGTTTGTTGTCCTAGCACAACAAATCTAACAAAGAATCTTGACTTCTTGCAATCTGGAAAGTGACCAGGAAATGTAAAGTGTGGCATGAAATGAATGTTTGATGGGAAGACAAGTAAACACCACACAAGATAATCAGCATGAATGTTATCGTCTCTCCACAAACAGATTAAATAATTTAGTTAGATAATTTAACCACCACATTTGCGCATGCAAATCAGGATGAATGCTGGTCATCTGGTGGGGAGAGCTCTACGCGGGGCTGCGCTTGAAGCTGTCCCAGAAACTCCAGCGGGTGCAGAATGATGCAGCGAGGCTCCTCACGGGGTCCCTGCCATGGGAGCATATTCACCCAGTGCTTTTCAAGCTGCACTGGCTCCCAGTGGAGTACAGGGTCAGTTTTAAGGTGCTGCTTTTGACCTTTAAAGCCTTCACGGCCTAGGACCCTCGTACCTACGGGACCGCCTCTCCTGGTATGCCCCACGGAGAGCCTCAAGGTCCATAAATAACAACCCCCTAGAGGTCCCGGGCCCTAAGGAAGTTAGATTAGCTTCAACCAGTGCATAGGCGCCGACACCATGGGGCCTGAGGGGGCTTGAGCCCCCTCAAAAAAATTTTTGGGGGGGCTCAGCCCCCCCAATAATCTCGGGCGCCCTTCCAGCAGAGCGCCGCCGCCGTCCCCCGCCTCCTCCCCACCTGCTCCCTCGCCAGCCAGCCAGCCAGCCGCGCGCCCTAGTCGGAGAGCCCCGGCCGTCCCCCGCGAGATTAGGGAATCCCCGGGGGCGGGGGCTCCTGCCTCGCTGCTTCGCAGCACCACCGCCACTGCCAAGGCACTGCCGGGGGGAATTTCCTTCCTCCTGGCGCAGCCCCCGCGAGAACAGGGGAATCCCGGCCGGCCACACCTCCCAGCCAGCCGATTGGCTGGCTGGGGGGCGTGGCTTGCCCTATTTAGGGCCGGAGCCACTTTATTTGCATATTCATGAGCTTATTTATTATTCATGAGCTTTCCCGGGCCCCCCCAATATTTTTTATAAGTCCGCGTCCCTGAACCAGTGCCAGGGCCTTTTCAGCACTGGCTCCGGCCTGGTGGAACGCTCTGTCTCATGAGACCAGGGCCCTGCAGGATCTGATTTCTTTCCGCAGGGCCTGTAAGACAGAGTTGTTCCTCCTGGCCTTTGGCTTGGAGCCAATTTGATTCCCTCCCTCCCTCTCTTTCTTTTTTCTTTTCCTTCTCCTCCTGCAATGAGGCTACATTTTAATATTTTAATGTTCCATTATTTTAATGTTGTATTTTATTTTTGTTTTTAAGTTGTAATCATTCTTCTTGTTTTTATTATTGCTTGTAAGCCGCTCTGAGCCCGGCCTTGGCTTGGGAGGGCGGGGTATAAATAAAAAATTATTATTATTATTATTATTACTTCTGCTGATTTCAGTGGGCCAGAAAGAGAGGAGCTGAGGTCTTTCTGGAAATGGTGCCTTCTCATCTGGAAGCTCTTGCCCTTTGCCAAATCCCCCCTGAGTGTGGGTCCAGCTGAGATTCCTACATTGCAGGGGGTTGGACTGAATGACCCTTTGGGTCCCTTCCAGCAGTACAGTTCTTTGATTCCTTTCTCAGCAGTGAGAGAAATTAGTGTTGCGCATGCCAAGATGCCGTTTTATCCATTTGTGCACCTTTCATTTCTGGGTAAAACCATGGCATTGGAAATAAATGCCTGTGTTGCACCTGGCACAAATTAACGCCACTCCCATGGTCTGAGGAAAATATCCAGCGTGTGCTGGATTGTGGCTCACATCTGCAATTCCCATTTCTTTCCATTTAAACCTGCCTTTCCCCAGGCTGCTGCAAGAGTTGTACTTGCCTTTATTAGTGGCTGTAAAAATTTATAGCCCTGATAATATATATTTGGTATAACTGTTACTAAAACACTAGTGTTTGCACATTTTCTTTTTACTGCACATTTCTGAATAGAGTGCAATCTTGTAACAGTTTATTTTATAAGAATGTAATATTTTCCCTTTTTTCAGATTTTGAAATCTTAATGGATGCAGAGAAGGGAATAGTGATACCAAATGCTGAAGTGACAGATATGTCTGACATTCAAAGGTACCTTTAGCTTGAGTAGAGGGTTTCTTTCCATTTTTATTTCATGGGCTTTTTCCAGCCTCAACTGTTTAGCTTTCTTAATCTTCAAAGACATGAAAAGTTAGTTTATTTGGGTGGGTGGTCCATATATTTTAGTGAAGAGGTTAGTCAGAATGTGCTGGAAACATAATTTCAATGGAGAGCTATAACAAACACTTTGCCTTATTTTCTGGCCTATTTGTATTACAAATGTATTTACTAACTAGATCACAGGCACTTGCTCACCTCATAGTTTGTGGCAAGGAATTTGATAACTAAAACAAAAATGTGAGGCTTTGACAACCCCCCAGTGGAGACTCTCAAGAGTGCCTTGCGAGTCAGAAATGGCGACGTGTTTTTTTAAAAGAAAATAAGCGTCAATGTAATTGTCACCGAACACGCATGCATAGGGGCCTTCTGCCCCATGATCCTTGCTTCAGTACACTGTTAGCTGCAATGTCCTTCAGACTAGTGCAGCCAAGTTCATGACTTTTGTAGACATCATTACTGCTTCTCTTGGTTATAGGATAGCCGTGGTGTGTGCCCCTGCGTCCGCGCTCTGTTTTGCGTCCAAACATCCCCGAGGCAGGTTGGCCATGAGGATGAGACACCTGCGTCTTCTGGGCTATCGCGTGATTCTGGTAAGGGAAGCCACAATGCTGCTCCATCAGAAAATTTGGAACTCTGTTAATTTTAGTAGTCTTGAGCAGGTTGTTAAGAAAAATTTGAAAACAAAACAAGATACGGGTGACATTCCAGGCCCCCGTGTGTATACACCAAATCACATAAAATGGGGAACACCCTGTGTGTCTACTGAGAAAATCCCACTGTCTCTCCAGCTCGTGCAGAGACCCTCCCCAGATCCTGAAGGCTCCTGCCCTTAACTGTGCAAGCCCAGGCGCCCTCTTTGGGCCCTGGGCACTGTCTCGTGAGTCAGAGGCCTATTGAGGCTGCAAAGCTAACACACAGGGAACCTTCCCAGCACGTCAGCTGAGCTGGTCAACCAAGTGCCTCTGTCCTTCTGGTTTATTTCCCCTAATATTTGCACTGCTGACAGGCAGCAAAGTGGCTGAGGCTGCTGCGCTACCCCGGATGTCAGCTGTTAGCCAGGGAGGCTGAGCAGTTCATCAAAGCCCTGCTGCCCCTCCGGCTTGTGAGGAGACTCTCCGCGGAGCCCAAAGAGGACGTCTGCTTTGGGCTCCAGGGAGGGTCTCCTCGTGAGCCAGGAGGGCTCTTGAAGGTGTTCCCCATTTCTGGGTACTTGGCACCATGTATGTGTGTGGTCGTGAGCAAACAGAATGCAAGCAAGTGAGGAGCTGCTTGTATTAATCTGTGTCTCTGGATAAAAGCACTTTTATTTTTAATACCCGAACGCCTGTATTCACAGGCTTTGCATAAACTTCACAATAAAAAGGCAAATTATTTATAGTCGTTTGGAACGTGCCTTGAATATATATATTAATTGATATATTAATTCTTGAACTTTGGAAACGTGGGCATACACATGCAGACGATTATGCTGTTTGTGGAGCAATCCAAGCCCCTTTTCTACCACACTGGTGGGGTTCCTCTGCCCAGCTCAGCTCTACTGGTAAAGGAGCTCTGCTGCAGTCACCAAGGGCATGGGTGGGCAGATGGTGATTTCTCTACTGGTAAATAGCCAGCGAAAGCTTCTGCAATGAAGCCTGGTGCTGGCAAAGAAAAGAATGGGGCTGGTGTGAATGGCAGGGCTGTGGATGCAACAGTGGCTCTGGCCGGCCACTCCCTGGTGGGAGATTAGGATTCCTGCTTTATTCTTTATAAATCACCTAAAATGTGCAGGTCTTTTGTAATTCGGATGAAAACTGACATGATTTCATTCTTCCTTTTTTTCTGTTCAGGTTCATTACCAGGAATTCCAGAAACTGAAGAAAGACGAGGCAGTTGAGTTCTTAAAGGGAGAAATATTTTCAACAGAGGCACACTTGGATTCTGATTAGAACATCCAGGATCACTGTTTAAATTAATATACCGCATTGCTTTTTTCCTTTTTGCATTTTAAGAAAATAAATGAATAAGATTCCCTCATTGCCTGTCCTTGCCTTAGAATTCTGTTGACTCTGATTTGTTATAGACCGAGGAAGGATGAATTTCTTTGCCTCTGGTAGTATTTATCACTTTTGAGTCCTCGCTGTTTAGCGAAGACAGATTCTTCTCATTACCATCCCCAGGTATATTTACCTGAGACTAGTTTTGATGCATCTTCATGCTGTGATATGCAGTTTCACCTTTCTCTCCCTGCCTTCCCCATTTTTTGAAGCCACCTTTGCAGTGAGCAAGATAATATGCAGGATATTTCTTCGGATGATTACTCCCTAGCCAATTATTCCGATCATAGGGGACAGAAACACTGGTTTCCTTGCTACGTGGGGCTACCTTTGAAGGTGACCCGGAAACTACAACTAATCCAGAATGTGGCAGCTAGACTGGTGACTGGGAGCGGCCGCCGAGACCATATAACACCGGTCTTGAAAGACCTACATTGGCTCCCAGTACGTTTCCGAGCGCAATTCAAAGTGTTGGTGCTGACCTTTAAAGCCCTAAACGGCCTCGGTCCAGTATATCTGAAGGAGCGTCTCCTCCCCCATCGTTCTGCCCGAACACTGAGGTCCAGCTCCGAGGGCCTTCTGGCAGATCCCTCGCTGCGAGAAGCCAAGTTACAGGGAACCAGGCAGAGGGCCTTCTCGGTAGTGGCGCCCGCCATGTGGAACGCCCTCCCATCAGATGTCAAAGCGATAAACATCTACCTGACATTCAGAAGACATCTAAAGGCAGCCCTGTTCAGGGAAGTTTTTAATGTATGATATTTTAGTGTATCTTTCATCTTTGTTGGAAGCCGCCCAGAGTGGCTGGGGAAACACAGCCAGATGGGTGGGGTACAAATAATAAATTATTATTGTTGTTGTTGTTGTTGTTGGAATTACTGCTGAATGATCAAAGTAACTAGTCTGGTTTTTCAACACAGGGGAGGGCGGGGGGGGGAGGATTAGGTAAATACTTATAGTCTAGTAGGGGTTTCAGCAATGAAATAAAACCACGTGTATTATAACAAAGGAAAATAATGCATTCCTGTTAACTGTACTTTGGTACAGAAGTCCTGATACAGAAAATATTTCAGCACAGTGGTCGATTTCTGTCTATAACAGCTTGACTGTAGGCTGGGTTAGGCACACCTGAGCCCGTTGAAATCTGTGGGTTTTAAATATGCTTAATTCCACACAGAACTGCAGTCTTGCATGGCTGCATGGCATCAGACAGCATTCCTAAGCTGATCACAAAAAGCTTTTAGCTCTAGTCACACATTATTTATGTGAACAATGAGCATGTTTTTGCAGCTCTCTCTCTCTCTCTCTCTCTGTGTGTGTGTGTGTGTGTGTGTGTGTGAGAGAGAGAGAGAGAGAGAGAGAGAGAGAGAGAGAGAGAGAGAGATGCATTGCAGTGGCAGCCTCTGCATGTTCATTGCAACTGGCCCACAGTTATCTTGTGTTCATTTAGTTTCTATGCAGCTAAAGGCTTATAGCATTGTGGCACCAGTATTTTGGAGCCCTCTTGGTATTGAAATCAGAGACACACCTGCAAATGTAATATTCTGTTAGCTACTGAAAATGTTTTTGGTTTCGCCATGCATTTTAATTTGGTTCATTTGGTATTTTATAACTTAATGGTTTTAATCTATGCTGCCGTAATATTTTTAATATAATTGGTTTTATATATACTCTTATAAATACATTTTAAAATGTCAGATCTGAAGACCGCATATTCACAACTATACATGAAAGATACACTACACTTTTAGGAACCCTGGGGGGAAAAGATGCTCCATTCATGGATTGGCACAGGAGCTGGCTGAGTGAAGTTTGCACAATAGTACCATCATTGTATTTTCCAATGGGTTACACGAACAGGATATGAAGTGTAGTTTATGTCTATGAATTAGCCCAAAAAGGAATTACCGTATTTTTCGCTCTATAACACGCACCTGACCATAACACGCACGTAGTTTTTAGAGGAGGAAAATCCGTAGGCATGCCACCCATAGGCATTTCCTCCATAACACGCACAGACATTTCCCCTTACTTTCTACGAGGAAAAAAGTGAGTGTTATGGTGCAAAAAATACGGTAGTTCCTTTTTGCTATAGGATCCCTCCTGCAAACAGGATCACTAGAGAGTTTCTGCCTTAAATATTTTCCATAGAAAGGCAGAATATAAATACTGAAATAAATAACAGAAGCCACAGTTTTAAGGCAACTGAACAGAGTTAGCCCACAAGCCCAGTAATCACAGAAGTGTGTCTCTAGATGCGAATAACACGCAAATGAGTGTCAAACCTGCGCTGTATTCCGTGATAGTTCCAGAAGTGGCTTTTACGTCAGGTGAAAGCTCAGCTGTAATGTGGATATAATGTGGAGCTTAACAGCTAGGGGAAAGTCCTACTCCCTGCTGAATTATATGCAGAGCCAATATTGCACTGGATTTAAGTCAACAGGTGGAGACTGAGGGCAGATTGAAGTTGGTGGGGCAGCACCCCATTTGCCTTGGGGACGTTTCCACTCTCGTCCACTACCACAGCATAAACCGGGAGGCGGGCATGTGGTTTCCTAAACCAAAATCAAATTTGCAGAGAGTACTATCACTGTGCCACTTGCAATGAGCTGTGTGTGTATCGGGATGCGCCAATCCTTTAGCTTTTGGCCCCCCCGTGTTTTGCAATGGAACAGCAGTGGATTATTTTCTATTTTTATTAAAGTTTTCTTGGTTTACAAAGGTATGCGCAATGTCTCTTTTTTTTCAAGTTCCATTTTCCATGGGTCAGTTTCATGTGTTGAGACGTTAGGGTTACCTTAGGAAGAAAAGGGGGGGAAGAGGTGAGTGGGGGGGGGGTTGGGAGGCGATGTTTCTCATTTGCTTAATGTATGTGTGGGGTTTTGTGTCGGTGTCCTTTGTGCGGGTTCTCTTTGCTATTCGCTTGTGTTCCTTTGGTGGTGAGAGAGGTTGGGGTTGGCCTAGGGTGTGCTTGCTTGTTTGTGAGTGGCTGTGGTGAACTTTGTTTTCGTGTGTGAGGGGGTGGGTGGGTGTTTTTGAATCAGGTTAGCCATATTGATTTGTATGCTGTTGGTGGATTCTTGCCAGTGTGGTGCCAGTGTGGTGTAGTGGTTAAGAGTGGTAGACTCGTAATCTGGGGAACCGGGTTCATGTCTCCGCTCCTCCATATGCAGCTGCCGGGTGACCTTGGGCCAGTCACACTTCTCTGAAGTCTCTCAGCCCCACTCACCTCACAGAGTGTTTGTTGGGGGGGAGGAAGGGAAAGGAGATTGTTAGCCGCTTTGAGACTCCTTCGGGTAGTGATAAAGCGGGATATCAAATCCAAACTCCTCCTCCTCCTCCTCTTCTTCTTCTTCTTCTTCTTCTTCTTCTTCTTCTTCTTCTTCTTCTTCTTGTCTTTGTCTTGTTGGGCTGTGTATGTGATAAAGGGAAGCCATACCGGGGTGAAGGTATCTTCTTCTATTTGTCCCCGTGTCAGTTTCAGTTTATTGCTTAATTTTTCTAGTCAGGCTGTTTCCCATCCTATTTGGTACCATTGATCCATGCTTACTCCTGACAGGTCTCTCCAGTGTCTGGCTATGGTGTTTCTGGCTGCTGAAAGTAGGTGGGTTATGAGTTCTTTGCAAGGAGGGAGAGACCCTGATTAAAAGTGTGCAAGAACCTTTAAAGACTTTGGACATTGCCCAACCCCCTTAGCCAAAGACCACGGCAAAATCATCATACATACATCATAGGAGGTGGTCTACAGCAGAAATCCTGTCTGCCAGGATACCTGATAATGGTCACTGGTTGCATTACCTGGGCAGCCTGGGCATTCTTTTGTGATGGTTAATACTCTAGTTCAGGGGTCTGCAACCCGCGGCTCTGGAGCCGCGTGTGGCTCTTTTACACCTTTGCCGCGGCTCTGGGGCGGATACTAGCGAGGGGAGGAGGCGCATTGTGCGTCCCGACACTCCCCACTGTGGCGGGCGCTGTACTGGCTGTGACGTCGCATGGGGGCGGTGCGTACGTTAGTCACGCACCGTCCCGACGTCACCTTCCCGCCCGCTGTCAGATCGGAGGGCAGTGGCGCGCATGCTTTAAATGTCGCAATGGTTTTGCGGCTCCCAGGTTTTTTTTTCTTCGGAAACGGGTCCAAGTGGCTCTTTTTGTCTTAAAGGTTGCAGACCCCTGCTCTAGTTCTTGAATCCAGGTCACAGGCTCACCCTAGTCATACACAAATACCCCTTAAGACAGGATTTTTAAGCAAAAAGAATGGGAAAGCTTTCCCCATTTGCCTCCCTTACTGCAGATGAATATTTGGGGTCATTGGGAGAGTCAAAATACTTCAGGATTGCTCTTCTGTCTAGTAAGGCTGTTTCCCATACTATTTGGTACCATTGGTCCATGCTTACTCCTGACAGGCCACTCCAGTGTCTGGCTATGATGTTTCTGGTTGCTGACCTACTCTTGGCAACTAGTGGATTGTTTTCTAAAGCTGCCTGGCAGTATCTCTGGCCCAGTGCAGAGCAAATGGAAGTGGAGAAACAATAAGCTGTTAGCTAGCTGTGATTTTTGCATTGCAGTGTATCATGCAGCCTGTGGCTCCATCCAAAAGCAGAGGCAATGCCCGTATTAAAAAACCAGTCAGGAATTTGGATGACAGCCTGTGTTCTTGCAACATTTTGGCTTTTGCGCTATAAAATCTGCCTTTTGGGGTTATTGGAGCCCAAGCTATCTTCATTTTTGTGCATGAAACATACACACACATAATAATTCCCTCTTGTAAGATGCTTTTTAAGATTACAAAGCCCATATTGCGGTGTCACTAGCAATGAAAGAAGTACAGTCAAAAAAGAGCTGAAGTCTTCAGTTGTTAATAATGCTGTGCAGGCACGTTTTCTGTCAGACTCTGCTGCTTGCGGATTTACAAATGGAATTCCTCCTTCAGGTTTTAAAGTACTTTCCTTGCCGTCTAGCCTTTTGAACACACCCAGAGAAAGTGCTGCTGAATGAGATTTAATGAGATTTGCTTCCCAGTGAGTTTCTGTTCCATTTCCTTGGAGCAGCTCTGTGCTAAAAGGACATGTTTTGTAGGCACTTGTTACAGCCCGTAACATTAGCAAAGATTCCTGCACGGCTGCCAGTTGCATAAAAGAAATTTCCGCGCAACCCCCCAAGAAACCCAGTTGCCATAGCAGCCATGCACTGAGCCTGCTCTGCTGCAAGGTGGAAACTGCGGAAGTGAAACACCTTATCGCCTGCCAGCTTCGTGCGGATGCCATCAGGCAGGCAGCAGATACTGAATATTGTGTCAGAAGCCTGTGGTAGGGAGCCATTTCATTTGAATTCCTTCTTGTCAAGCCTCCGCGTTCCTGCCTTATGCTTAGATCTTCACTGGGATAAGACAGGACTCCGATGCTGCAACCCTCCTTTCAGGATACCTATGGCAGCAAGATATCTGATCTGGGGGGGCGGGGGGGAACAGATATGTTTCCCCGACCTCAAACCCTCCTCTGTTCTTAACTTGGCCATTGTGAAATCTCAAGGGCTGGAGGGGCTGCTTTACTCTGTTCTGGCTGGGTGATAGTTGCAGCCCCTTGTGGGCTGGCTGCCATTCCCAGTTGCTGGGAGTCGTATCCATGTGGAAGATCGCTGGTCGGCCGCATCGCAGGGCAGGATTGCCTGCCATTTGTCCCAGTGTGAACTGCCCAATCATGGGCACCATAGGGGGCAGAGCTTAGCTGGAGGACCAGGACGCACAAGTTTTCATCCTGGTCCGTCGACGACCTATAAAAGCCAACTGCACCCAGCACTCACAGTGTAGTTGGTCGAAGAGCAATCTCTCCTCTGCTTTCACGTGGCACTGTATTTTGAAGAAGAAAAAATGTATTATTATTTTTTTAAAGGGATGTGGATGGCGCTGTGGCCTAAACCACTGAGCCCCTTGGGCTTGCTGATCAGAAGGTCAGCGGTTTGAATCCCCGCGATGGGGTGAGCTCCCATTGCTCTGTCCCAACTCCTGCCAACCTAGCAGTTCAGAAGCACGCCAGCACTAGTAGATAAATAGGTATCGCTGTGGCGGGAAGGTAAACGGCATTTCCATGCGCTCTGGTGTCCCATTGCACCAGAGGTGGTTTAGTCATGCTGGCCACATGACCCGGAAAACTGTCTGTGGACAAACGCCAGCTCCTTTGGGCTGAAAGCAAGATAAGTGCCACACCCCATAGTCGTCTTTGACTGGACTTAACCATCCAGGGGTCCTTTATCTTTTTTTGTTTTTTGCCTTTACTGTATTTGCCTTGTTTTAACCTTGTTCTGCCTCCTTTGCACTCTGCTTGACCTTGCTATGGTTCCCAGTGGTTGCCACATTCAGAGCCAGGAAGGAATTTGCTTGCAAGCTGATTGGGCCCGTTTGCAGATTTTGACTTCCACATAGCAAAATGTCCCAATTTTTGGTGGGTAAGGAATTGGGTGGATTCCTTGTCACCAAGGTCTTGGGTGAATTGGTGCCTGACCTAAGAGCAGGTGCGTACTCAGGGTACCCCATTAGAGGGGTCCAGGCAGAAGTCTCTGTCCAGAAGCCAAGTGTGGGGCAGACTGGCCATAGGGCTCCCAGCGGTGGCCTGAGTATGGCCACCTCGGTACATGGCCATCTTGGGGAAGCCACAATCTGTGGCGCGACCCTGTAAGAAGTTGCAGCCCCCAGTAGGAGGCTAAAATAGAGATACACCCAAGGCCTGAACCCAAGTCCACCTACATCTCTAATCAATAAAGTTATGGTCAATTTTATCCCAGATTGTTTTTCTTTACACCATAGCTATATCCTACACACCAGGGGGGTGGGGAAGTAGTGGCGCTGTAACTGGGACTGCAATCTTCTTGTTGTGTTATAATTGTTGTTTTATGATCAGTACAGTCTTTTTTACCTACTCTGTATTCCTATTATTTTATTGGGTTTCTTCCCTTCACCATAAGGCCCCAGGGCAGGTATCTACAATATAAATATACAATATTAAAATCTGTTAAAACGATTTACAGTCAAAAGCATCAGGTAGGTCCTAAAATATATGCATCTCAGCTGTCAAAGGACTGGGTAAAGAGATTTTAGGAACTTGAAGAATTGTAACAAACAACCTCTGTCATGCACATGGAATATATGTGTTGTTCAAGATTCAAGTGTGCTAATGAGAAAGAGGACCGGACGCGGGTGGCGCTGTGGGTAAAAGCCTCAGCGCCTAGGGCTTGCCGATCGAAAGGTCGGTGGTTCGAATCCCCGCGGTGGGGTGCGCTCCCGTTGCTCGGTCCCAGCGCCTGTCAACCTAGCAGTTCGAAAGCGCCCCCGGATGCAAGTAGATAAATAGGGACCGCTTACTGGCGGGAAGGTAAACGGTGTTTCCGTGTGCTGTGCTAGCTCGCCAGATGCAGCTTTGTCATGCTGGCCACGTGACCCAGAAGTGTCTCCGGACAGCGCTGGCCCCCGGCCTCTTAAGTGAGATGGGCGCACAACCCTAGAGTCTGTCAAGACTGGCCCGTACGGGCAGGGGTACCTTTACCTTTAATGAGAAAGAGAGAGGAAATCTGTATTGTTCAGGGTGGGGGTGCCAGAAAGGTGGATTCAGCAGCCCAACCATTGTATAAATGTTTGTTTATGACGCCTTGGATAGCATTTGAGTTGACATGATGGACATCAGGTCATGCCTGATGGACCATATTTGTATCAGATGCCATTCAAATTCTGTACTGATAGTGCATTTTTAAGTTGCATGCAAATATCCTTTTTTTTTTTTTTGGCAGAAAGTTAAAAATGGTAAATGGACCCCTGACCATTAGGTCCAGTCCTGGCCGACTCTGGGGTTGCAGCGCTCATCTCGCTTTATTGGCCGAGGGAGCCGGCGTCCAGCTTCTGGGTCATGTGGCCAGCATGACTAAGCTGCTTCTGGCAAACCAGAGCAGCGCACGGAAACGCTGTTTACCTTCCCGCCAGAGCGGTACCTATTTATCTACTTGCACTTTGACATGCTTTTGAACTGCTAGGTTGGCAGGAGCAGGGACCGAGTAACGGGAGCTCACCCCGTCGTGGGGATTCGAACTACTGACCTTCTGATCAGCAAGTCCTAGGCTCTGTGGTTTAACCCACAGCACCACCCGCGTCCCTTGGCAGAAAGTTAGCCCTTTCTTATTCTTAACTTTGGACCTGCTTATTTGATTTTTTTGTAGAATTCTGAATTTTTTATGTGTTGCTGTTGGAAAATATTCACCAGGGATCTCTGTAGACGGAACCCAAATCATTCACAAGCAGTGGAATGCATGCAGGCTTGAGAGTTAAAATAAACATTCTGCTAAATTGAACAGATCATGGGCAGATAATTTACACAGAGAATAAATATATTGCCTGGGCGTTGTGCTAATATCCCAGACTTTTCAACTGCTGTCATTTATACTGTGCTTAAATAGTTAATATGCAGTTTTATTGCTCGTGATAAAAACCTATAAAAACTTAAGTGGCTGGTTATCACGCAGTGCATTGCAGTAATCTCTTTTAGACTGGTATAGAATAATAATGGGTTGCTCTTTTACGGGCAAGATGATAGCAATAAGCTTCCATATACATACAAAATTCCACGAGGTTATTACAAGTAAGGCATTAGCAAAAAGGTGTTTTTAACAGAACCACCCAAAGGCTTATTTGAATACATCTGTGGTGCTTTATGCGTTTCTGTTTCTTTAGTGCTTGGACGCTTTTAAGATCTTTATTTACGGTACTCATGTCGCCAGTGGCAGAAAGGATCTTCTAGCAAACCCAAGCCCTGATATTGTTGGGCTCCATCTCCTATCAGCCCCAAACAGAATAGACAATAGTCAGGGATGGTGGCAGTTGTGGCCCAACATCACGGAGGCCACTACATTGGATTGCCCCAGCACAGAGATGTGCAAAGCCTAGAGAGGAGACCAAACTCTGCACCAAGTCATTTAGATTCTGCACGTAAAAAAACAGCCATGTGCCAGTCAAAAGGCAAAATATGAATCATTTCCAGCACATTTTCCTGTTTCCTCCGTACCTAATATTTGTGGTTTTGCACAATGGTACATTTAACCGGAATTAAGATTGCCGGAAGAAATATCAACAACCTCAGATATGCAGATGACACAACCTTGATGGCAGAAAGTGAGGAGGAACTAAAGAACCTTTTAATGAGGGTGAAAGAGGAGAGCGCAAAATATGGTCTGAAGCTCAACATCAAAAAAACGAAGATCATGGCCACTGGTCCCATCACCTCCTGGCAAATAGAAGGGGAAGAAATGCAGGCAGTGAGAGATTTTACTTTCTTGGGCTCCATGATCACTGCAGTTGGTGACAGCAGCCACGAAATTAAAAAATGCCTGCTTCTTGGGACAAAAGCAATGACAATCCCAGACAGCATCTTAAAAAGCAGAGACATCACCTTGCCAACAAAGATCCGTATAATTAAAGCTATGGTTTTCCCAGTAGTGATGTATGGAAGTGAGAGCTGGACCATAAAGAAGGCTGATCGCCAAATAATTGATGCTTTTGAATTATGGTGCTGGAGGAGACTCTTGAGAGTCCCATGGACTGCAAGAAGATCAGACCTATCCATTCTTAAGGAAATCAGCCCTGAGTGCTCATTGGAAGGACAGATCGTGAAGCTGAGGCTCCAATACTTTGGCCACCTCATGAGAAGAGAAGACTCCCTGGAAAAGACCCTGATGTTGGGAAAGATTGAGGACAGAAGGAGAAGGGGACGACAGAGGACGAGATGGTTGGATAGTGTTTTCGAAGCCACAAACATGAGCCTGACCAAACTGCGGGAGGCAGCGGAAGACAGGAGTGCCTGGCGTGCTCTGGTCCATGGGGTCATGAAGAGTCGGACATGACTAAACGACTAAACAACAACAACACATTTGGGGGTGGGGAGAGGTTTTACAATTACATGTAGTTGTGATGATGATGATGATGATAATCCCAAAAGCTACTATGGCTGCGTAGCACATGGCCAAAAATGACAGTGTGGCAACTCCGATTCTGCAACAATGACTGCTCCGCACATTAAACGGGAGGCGCCCTTTGCGTGGTCGCGCACAGCCCCCTGGACCCTATGCGGTTCCCATTAACACAGGCTTGGCTTCGCCTTCCCTGGGTGGGATACCTGGAGGTCTCCACCTACCTCAGACAGTTGCCCAATCCCGCCTGGGGAGGCGTTGCCAAGGTGACCAGGCCAGGTAGGGGGAGCGACCACCCTGCCCACACAATAGGGGGAGGATCTTACCTGGGAATCGTCAGTTGGCTCCAGAGCTTCTCCCACCCTACCCACCCTCAGTTAAGCCTTCTTTTGCAGGTTAGCCTCTTCTCCACAGGTATGCGGGCGCTGCTACGTCAGGGTCGCTGTTGAAGGGCTGGAAAGGAATTTTCCTTTCATTGGCAGGTTTCGTCTTTACCGTAGCAATACATCACAACTTTGGTGGTTTCAGGCCTTGGGCGGAATCCTTTAGTCTATCTTCCCTAAATGGGGGTGGGCTTGAAGCGGTGACCCTCTTCCTCTTTGTGGCAGCGATCACAGGGTTCCCCGTTAAAGGGGTTGTTTTGAGGGGAGGCATTGGCCGTACGCCTAAAGGTTGTCATTGCTCTCCCCTGTGATGGCGGCGAAATGGGGGGTGGGCTCTCTGCTTGAACATACGTTCTCCAGAGCCAGCCCATCCCCCCACACTCTGGATATCCCTGATGTTCCCCAGATCCACAGTGGTGGACTGGGAGGGATAACGCCCAGTGCCTGAGCCAAGGTCTATCTAGATCTGAAACATAATAAAATTGTGGCCAATTTTAATCCCATAGCATGTTGTCTTGAGTCGTTATTCCACTTGGGGGCCGCCCAGGGTTTGGGGGACTCCGTCTGTCCACACAATGAAAGGTGGAGCCTGTAATCCTTATGTGTAAATCCAGAGCAAAATCCCGCCTGTCAGGTAGAGTATTTTTCGCTCTATAAGACGCACTTTTCCCCTCCTAAAAAGTAAGGGGAAATGTGTGTGCGTCTTATGGAGCGAATGCAAGCTGCGTTGCTTTCACTGAAGCCAGAACAGCAAGAGGGAGAGCTGCGCAGCAATCCCTCTTGCTGTTCTGGCTTCAGGGACAGCCCCGCAAAGCCTCTTCAACAACATTTGATTCAGAATATTTTTTTCCTTGTTTTCCTCCTCTAAAAACTAGGTGCGTCTTATGGTCGGGTGCGTCTTATAGAGCGAAAAATACGGTGATTCTGTGTCAAGATGCTGCCCAGGGGTTTAAGGGACCTTTAAGTGGGTGATAAGGCAAGACTGGCATTACCCCTGCTATGCCAACTTATAGGGGGCATGGCAGAACGTGGGTCTGCCAAAGGAGTAGAAACAGCAACTAATCCAGATCACAGTCACTGGTTGTTGAGGATTCCTTTTGTGAACGGCTGAAACTATAAGGCGGAACACAATTTCAGCCCTCAAATCCCCTGGAACCTGGACCAAACGCTTTTCTTTTTCGTTTGAAAAAACAACAACAGATCATTGTGAAAAGAAGACGACTTGCTGGAGTTAGCAGACAGTACAGTATCTCAAAGGTGGCCAACTTGATCGGGCTTGAAATGTGTCATAAACTGGAAGATAGCATCTGATTTGCATACTTTAATTAACATAATTAACAGTTTGCATAACATTTGCTTGAACACCAAGGGTGCTGTCAAATGCCAAATGTGGCTTCTCTGCATGCATTGCATTATTACGTGCCTGAGAGGGCCTTTCAATTTCATGGGCTTAAAAAAACAGTCCTGGCAATATGGACAGTGGATCCATGCCCTCTCACCAGCTGAGTTTGCCAATTGGCTGAGATAACCCAGATCCCTGGTGCATCTCGCACCAAATGTTCATATCCATCAGTCACCCCCTCAGAATCAATGCAGTGAGTTTGGAAATTGTGAAGGTTGCGTATATATTTTAAATCGCCATTTAGTTCTCACGCCATTAAGTTTTGTGCTTCTGAGTAAGCCTCATCCGTTAATCAGCATTTCAGGTTTTTTCTGTGCAATAACAGGAGCTCGCAACATAGTTCTGGGTTTTACAATAAAAGCTGATGTTCCCAAAGATTCTATCATGAACCTATAAGTCCCAGGTAATCATGACTAAACTGCTTCTGGCGCAATAGGACACCATGACGAAAACCGGAGCGCACGGAAATGCCGTTTACCTTCCTGCCACAGTGGTACCTATTTATCTACTTGCATTGGCGTGCTTTCGAACTGCTAGGTTGGCATGTGTGGCTGATCGCTTCACTGTGGAAGTGATCTACTTTACGGAGACTTCTCATGCCAATTAAGGGACTGCTCTGGAGCTCGAGAGACAGATTGTTGAATGTCTAGCCATTGTCATGAGCCTCATCCACGATTGTAAACCTAGCCGATAACCATAAATGAGCAGGCAGCCTCTAATTTCAGTGGTACTGTTAAAATAAAACAAAATATAAAAATTTATGTGTCCACCATGGCTACTGTAAAAGGTTTATCAGTCAATAAGTGCTAGCCATCTGGCAGAAATCTGACTTGCAGGCATTTCTCTCCTTTAGCATAATTAAGATGTAATGTCAAGTGGGAAGTCAAAGACATTATGCCGGATATTGTCTCCAGTCAACAAGGAAAGCAAACTGGAGCATTTATGGAAAGTGAAATTGATGTATTTATATTCAAGCAGCAAAACATTTATCCCCCATCTACAAGGCTTTCTCGCGCTGACACATCGGCTGTTATAACAACCTGTTAGCAATGCAAACGTAATCATTTCTGCTTAAAGGAGAAGGCTGCAACAAAGTGAATTTTTCCCTACTTGTCAACAATAGTTGGGATGGGTGTTTTTTCTTCTTTTTCAGTCAATTAGTAGCAGTGAGCACATGTTTTTTTTAAAAAATGAAGAATCATAGGTGTGCATTGGTTTGTTAATTATTACATCTATATGCTACCTTTCTTGTTTATTATTCATTTATTATTACATATATAGCTCACCTTTCCACCAAGGGCAGCAAATGTACTTATCCCCCTTGCCATTTCTCCCCCTCTGAGCGACAACACTGTGAGGTAGGTCGAGCTCAGAGATGGTGCCCATCCCAGTGAGTTTAATGGCTAAACAGGGATTTGAATCCCCCTCTCCCAAGTCCTAGCCCAACACCTTAACCCCTACACCAACCGCCATATATCTAGAACTGAGGCTTCTATTGCCATTTCTTATCTTAACCAGAGTAGCATGATTGGTCCTTTTGCATGGGATGTGGGTGGCGCTGTGGTCTAAACCACTGAGCCTCTTGGGCTTGCCAATCAGAAGGTCGGCAGTTCGAATCCACGCGATGGGGTGAGCTCCCGTTGCTCTGTCCCAGCTCCTGCCAAGCTAGCAATTTGAAAGTATACCAGTGCAAGTAGATAAATAGGTACCGCTCCAGCGGGAAGGTAAACAGCGTTTCCATGTACTCTGGCTTCCGTCACAGTGTCCTGTTGCACCAGAAGCGGTTTAGTCATGCTGGCCACGTGATCTGGAGGGCTGTCTGTGGACAAACGCTGGCTCCCTCAGCCTGAAAGCGAGATGAGCGCTGCAACCCCATAGTTGCCTTTGACTGGACTAAAGTGTCCAGGGGTCCTTTTATTGCTCTTTCCAATGGCTGAGCCCCAAAGGGCAGTCCTATTTGTGTGCCAGAGCAGACTGCAAATAGAAGTGGTCATATTGTCCACCTCACACTGAGCTGGTTGGGAATACTTCTGCCCAGTGCTGGATAACAACACCGTCTCTACCTATAAAGTGGCAATGTGTCCCCTCCTCTTTGCTAACGTGTGACTCAAGGACTCTCTTCAGTTGCGGTAAATTGGTGAATAGAGGTGAATAGGAGGCTGGATTTCAGCCATCAATTAAAAAAAAAAGTATTGCTATCATATATCCAAGTCCAAGGGATGTGGGTGGCGCTGTGGTCTAAAGCACTGAGCCTCTTGGGCTTGCTGATCAGAAGATCGGCGGTTTGAATCCCCATGACTGGGTGAGCTCCTGTTGCTCTGTCCCAGCTCCTGCCAACCTAGCAGTTTGAAAGCACGCCAGTGCAAGTAGATAAATAGGTACCACTCCGGCAGGAAGGTAAATGGTGTTTCCATGCGCTCTGGTTTCCGTCACGGTGTCCTGTTGCTCCAGAAGCAGTTTAGTCATGCTGGCCACATGACCCAGAAGAACTGTCTGTGGACAAATGCCGCCACCCCACCCCACCCCGACCTGAAGGCGAGATGAGCACCACAACCCCATAGTCACCTTTGACTGGACTTAACTGTCCTTTACTTTTACCTTTACCTTTCTAAGCCCACAACACACCATGGCCTCTAAGCAGACATGTGTTGGATTTTTAGCAACACGACAGATCACAATTTTGCAGACAGGGAATGCCACTAGGAAAATAATGCCTCCCCTTGTCCATAATAGTACATGAAGTGGAAATCACACAAATTAAACAGGCTAATGTAGTGGATCGTATTTGCATAATTCACCCATTGGATTTAGATAATATGCATATTATGATTGCCTGCACTTGAGGTGAGTGCGAACGTCCCTTGGATATGGAAGCAGCTGTGAGGAAGTGGCAAGTATACAATGGAGGGGAGGGGACATCTGGGTAAGATTAGCCTATTCCCAATTTCCAGGTTGCTTTGCTAGTTCACAGAAATTCAGTATATCAGAAAAGTGAAGGGTTATAGGACAGGACCCAATTCTTCAGTCATTTCCTTCCTTTATGAGTGAGCCACCACATCCTTTGACAGTGCATAGATATAGAAAAACTGTGGGATGTAAACACAGGAGCAGTCAGTGACAACATTCCTAGAGTGTACATGCTAGAACATGGGGGGGATGTCTGTCCAGTAAGCAGGTAAACTTCCTGGGGACGGACTTCCTCCGCATGTGACCAGAGGTGGGTGTGGCCTCACCTGTGCAGGTAATGACAAAAGCACAGGGCAGGCAGACACTCTCTCTCTCTGCCATTTTCCTTCGATGAGGAAACATCTAAGGATGCTCTCTTGGCTCCCAGCCAAGAGAGGAGATAAGGCCTATCTTGCTATAAGATAGATTCTAAATGTATGTAACCTTTTTAAGCTGTGCCTTCTGGGATCACATTGTGAACAGAACGTGAGTAAACTCTTTTATACTTTTATGAAGACTGTGTCGTGTCTTGTATTTTAAGAGGCAACTAAAGGGGAAATTACCAGGGTAATTATTATAGAGGTTCTAGCGAACCTGTGCAAGCGTTACCGTTGCGCACTTAAAGGGGAATGTTTATAAACTCTGCTGATATTTTGGGAACTTGTTAGCACAAGTTGGATAAGGATATAATTAGTCAATATATCCTCTCCTGCACCCCAGAACATTCCCACAAAAACTCCCCATTGCCTTGGGCTAAAAGGATTCTGCTCCAGAACCTTTCTAGATGTCACAAACTGGCAGGACTACGGGGAGGAGTTAGAGAATACTGGCGAGGGGTATAGCTGGGACTGGGACACACGGGGGCAAATTGGGGATGGGGAAGAAGAGGTTGGTGCAGGTGGTGCTCACAGAGGATGATGAGGGGACGGGGGCCAGTGCACAGGAAGCCGAGAGGCGGGACCCCTCCCCAGAGCCAGAGGAGACCACGTCCCCATGAACAATGCTGGTTCAGGCGATGCACTCCAGGAAGCAGAGGCAGGCCAGGGCCTGCAGCCCAGTTCACTACCTGGCCAGGTGGGGAAGCAGGCATGTGATTCCTCAGCTGGAGGAGGCTGAGCACAGGTGATGGTCACTTGCCTCATCAAGCCCAGAAGCTGCAATCAATCAGCAGAGCTGAGGTGCTGTGTCTGCTCAACTGCCCATGTTGAGGGACCTTGTCTTGGATGCTCCTGGACCTCCACAGATTTGTACTTTGGACCTGACACTGGACTGCATCCTGATTTTGGACTTGGACTGCCTGAACCTCATCTCCTGACCTTTGGTCTTTCAACTTTGGATCTCGGACTGTGGACTTTGCAGATCTCGGATTTTTGACTTGGTCTTGGCGCACTGTCTGGCTGCCAGGTAGGCCAGGGGGGTCAGGACACTAGAAGGTCTAAGCTTCCTCATGGGGCCATTTTTCTACTGAGACTCCTACTCTGAAGGGCACCTGTTTGTTCCATTCATTTCCTATAGTTCAGGGGCCAAAGTGTCTTGAGATTTTAATCCAGGCACTAAGCTTCGAAGGTATGAGATCAAAATTAGGGGTACTGCATCTTGCCTTTATTCTGAATGCACAATTTCTCCTCAAATCGCATGGGCCGATCAAGACATGGCAATCAACTTGGGGTGGGGAACTTGTGGCTGCCTACCACGCTTTGTTGGACTCCAGTTCCCATCAGCCCCAGCCAGCATGGGCAATGCTCCGGGAAGATGGGAGTTGCAGTCCTAGGCTTGCCATGTGTCAGGAAAATTCCTCATATGTCCTGGTTTTCGAGTGTAAAAATGGCGCCAGGGGGAATTTTGCCGAATCGGCAAAATGTCAGGGAAACCCCGGATGTATGGCAACACGATGGAAAAAGCTCCAAAGACTTAAAATCACTATTTTGGGAGGAGGTATGTCCTATGACCTCCTGCCAACCTAGCAGTTCGAAAGCTCATCAAAGTGCAAGTAGATAAATAGGTACCACTCCGGCGGGAAGGTAAACGGTGTTTCCGTGTGCTGCTCTGGTTCGCCAGAAGGGGCTTAGTCATGCTGGCCACATGACCCGGAAGCTGTATGCCGGCTCCCTCGGCCAATAAAGCGAGATGAGCGCTGCAACCCCAGAGTCGTCTGCGACTGGACCTAATGGTCAGGGGTCCCTTTACCTTTACTATGGCCTATGACTGCTTCATAGAAGTTCAGCTGTGCTTGCTCATGCCATTTTAACTCTCCAAACAAATGAAGAATACTAGTTATGAACACTAGTGGTGGTTATTCCACCTTGTGACAATGTCAGGAAGCCCAACCGTATCACAGGGGCTTCATTTGAAGGGTCAGATTATACCCCCTCACTCTGGAAAATGTGCCTGCTCAAATTAGGCCACGCAGAATGACTTTTGTGCGGTATCTGTTGAACAACCTCATCCATATTTCCGAAGTGTTTTTTTAAAATTGTCTGTCTCCAAAATAGCCATTGTAAAAGGTTTTATCAGTAAATAAGGGCTAGCCATCTGGCAGCAATTTGACTAGCTGGCATGGTTTTCTATGGGTGGTAATTAAAATTGCAATGCCAATGGGGACAGACAGTCATTATCCATCTCGATTGTTTCCCTCCCGATAGGGGGAGAAAAAAGAGCAAGGCAAGTGGGAGCGTTTATGGGAAATAAAACTTCCAAATACAGGATGAGATGTTTGTTTCCGGCATAAAAGAAGAGTTTATCCGACATCAACGAGGCTCTATTCTATTGCTCTGGCAAGATTGCTCTATCTAAAGTGACTGTTCCCCACTGAGAAGCAGACAGTCGTGTCAGAGAAAATAGATTCTCTTTGTTGTTCCTGCTAATCTTGTAAGGCTTGCAAGCTGCAAGAAGCAAGGATGCTTGACGATATCTGGTAGCTTTTAATGTTTAATTAGAGCTAATGGAAGAAGGCTGGATTTTTGGAGGGACCTGCCAGGTTGCTGCTATATATCTGTGGGCAGGAAGTGAACCGGATGCTCCTTTGCAAAGTGAACTCAGAGAGTCCTGGTGAACTGCAGGGGACGTGAAGAGGTGGAGGACGTGTGGTCCTCCAGGTGTTGCTGGACTCCAGCTCCCATCAGCCCCAGGCAGCAAGGTCAGGGATGATTTAAGGTGTAGCCTGACAACATCTGGAGAACCACCAGTTCCCCATCACGGCCTTAGGGAGTATTTGCACTGCAAATCTAAGGAAAGAAAGAGGTCCACCTAGGGCCATGGAAAGATGGATCTGTGCAGAGAAAGGATTTGTAATCATTTAGAAACATTCTTTAACACTAGTAAGCTAGGAGGACGACACAATCACCGGAGGGGATGCGCTCAATGGACCAGTGTCAGTTGGGCAAAGCCTTAAAAATACTGTACTAGTTGACTAGGGGAAGAAATGGAGGCAGTGAGAGATTTTACTTTCTTGGGCTCCATGATCATTGCAGATGGTGACAGCAGCCACGAAATTAAAAGACGCCTGCTTCTTGGGAGAAAAGCAATGACAAACCTAGACAGCACCTTAAAAAGTAGAGACATCACCTTGCCAACAAAGGTCCGTATAGCAATGTTTTTCCCAGTAGTGATGTATGGAAGTAAGAGAACTCCCGCAGTTTGGTCAAACTCATGCTGTAGCTTCGAGAACACTGTCCAACCATCTCATCCTCTGTCGTCCCCTTCTCCTTGTGCCCTCCATCTTTCCCAACATCAGGGTCTTTTCCAGGGAGTCTTCTCTTCTCATGAGGTGGCCAAAGTATTGGAGCCTCAGCTTCAGGATCTGTTCTTCCAGTGAGCACTCAGGGCTGATTTCCTTCAGAATGGAGAGGTTTGATCTTTTTGCAGTCCATGGGACTCTCAAGAGTCTCCTCCAGCACCATAATTCAAAAGCATCGATTCTTTGGCGATCAGCCTTCTTTATGGTCCATCTCTCACTTCCATACATCACTACTGGGAAAACCATGGCTTTAACTATACGGACCTTTGTTGGCAAGGTGATGTCTCTACTTTTTAAGATGCTGTCTAGGTTTGCCATCGCCTTTCTCTCAAGGAGCAGGCATCTTTTAATTTCGTGACTGCTGTCACCATCTGCAGTGATCATGGAGCCCAAGAAAGTAAAATCTCTCACTGCCTCCATTTCTTCCCCTTCTGTTTGCCAGGAGGTGATGGGCCCAGTGGCCATGATCTTCGTTTTTTTTTTATGTTGAGCTTCAGACCATATTTTGCGCTCTCCTCTTTCACCCTCATTAAAAGGTTGTTTAGTTCCTCCTCACTTTCTGCCATCAAGGTTGTGTCATCTGCATATCTGAGGTTGTTGATATTTCTTCCGGCGATCTTAATTCCGGCTAGGGATTCATCCAGCCTTTCGCAAGATTGCACTGTAACCTTCTTTAAATCCGAGGCATTCCTATGGGAATGAAGTTGTGTGAGACTGCGCAGAAGCCTCACAGAGAAAGCAGCATTGCTTCATGCTGGAGTCCATTCTCAGGAGGCCTCTGTCTGCATATTGTGAGGGAATAACAGAAGAAGAGCCATGGGACTTTGGAGAGGCTGTCATAAACAGCCGGTTACATATCCTCATGACCACTGCTCCTTGTGTGTTTTTCTAATCTATGGGTTGTGCTGAAGAAGATTCCAGCGAAACAGTCAGATTATCCGGGACCACTGTCCTATGTTGTTATTCACTTACTACTTCGGCACCATGAACACCTAAAAGGTTTTACCGCTTAGCCCACAGGATAGCATCTATTACAGTGGTACCTCAGGTTAAGAACTTAATTCGTTCCGGAGGTCCGTTCTTAACCTGAAACTGTTCTTAACCTGAGATACCACTTTAGCTAATGGGGCCTCCTGCTGCTGCTGCTGCTGCCGCACCGCCAGAGCCCAATTTCTGTTCTTATCCTGAAGCAAAGCTCTTAACCTGAAGCACTATTTCTGGGTTAGTGGAGTGTGTAACCTGAAGCGTATGTAACCTGAAGCGTATGTAACCTGAGGTACCACTGTACTTTGTTTCAACTATAGTCTTATTATACTTTTACGGACTTTTTAAAGATTGACAGACGTGTGTTCATTTGATTTCAAATATATTAGAGAATTTACAACTATACACATTTTGTTTTTGTTGTACTAAATTATGTATATTATGCAATAAGAATTGCAGTGCTATCTAGTATACTGGTCATCGTGCTGCTTGTGTTGTTTGTTGTGTTGAGTTTGCAACATAGGGGTTTGTTGTTCTGTATTGTGGGGGAATAACAGAAGACCCATGGGACTTTGGAGAGGCTGTCATAAACTGCCGGTTTAAGAGCTAAGGGCCATTGTTGTTTAAGGGGAAACTGTACTTGGGGAAGTTTGGGGTGCCGTTCAACTTTCTAGAAAGGAATTTCCCTGAGGAAAGCTTAGGCAACATCCTCTCTATGGGAGCAGGGATGCATACCCTCCAAGTCTCCCTGTTTTCCAGGGGCAGTCCGGGAATGGCAAAAGCTGCCTTGGCTTCTGATTTGATCCCGAAATGTCCCTTTCCACCAGTGCTGAGTTTGGGGAGGAAGATGAGCGGGGGCTTCTCCTGAGTGGCCCTCCTCCCTTGGGCGGCTCAGTCCCTCTGGTACAATATCCTGTTCTTGCCGCAGCCAAGCCCATGGGAAGCCCATAAGCGTAAAAGGACGATCCTTTGCTCGTATTCCTTTTTATACGTATATATAATTTTATTAAGTTTTCTGTTTTACAATTTAAAATACACCCTTAAAATATCACTTGACTTCCCTTCTTCTCTTTCCATGGTTCATTTGGCATATCATAAATCCCTGCATATTTTACAAAAACTAAACCATTCAGTATTCCATTATTACACCCATAAAAACTTACTTACACTGTTGAATTTATCTGAATGCTGCCAGCATTTTCAGCTGTACACAGTTATTTCCCATATATTCAATAGGTTTTCCAACCTTCTCTAAAAGTAAGTTCTTCTTGCTGTCTTACTCTACGTTAAGTCTACAAACTGCACATATTCCATCAGTTTAAGTTGCCATCCTTCTTTAGTTGGGACCTCGTTCATTTTCCATTTTTGAGCTAACAAAACACGGGCCGCAGTAGTGGCATACATAAATAACCTTTTTTGATTCCTGGGAATTTCTGTCTGAATTATTCCCAATGAAAAGGACTCTGGGTGTTTTTTTGGAAGGGTACTTTTAAACATTTTTTCCCCAATTCATTATGGATTATTTCCCAATACTCTTTTACCCTTTTACAAGTCCACCACATGTGAAAGAACATCTGGTATCCAGAAATATACCACCTCTTGATATTGCATACTCTTCCAAGTGTCCTGATTTTCCCGGGACATTCCCAAAATCACAGAAGCCATCCCGGCTTCTTATTTGATCCCGGAATATTCCACTTTCCCCTTCCAGCGCTGCTGCCACTGAGGCATGTCGAAGAGTGAATGGGGGGGGGCACTTTTCACTGCATTTTCAGTACTGGAGACATGGCCTGAAATGTTTTGTAAGACATAATGAAATCCAAGAGGTTTTTAAAATGGATAAAAAAGTTGGTTTCCAGGTGGAAAAATCGAAATTAGAGACGGAATTGTTAGAACCAAAAACTAAGATACTTTCGAAAATGTATAACTTGCTGCTTAAATGGAATACACAGGACGAGACAGTCAAATCTGCCATGATAAAATGGGCACAGGATATTGGACACAACATTATGTTTGAAGACTGGGAAAGGTTATGGTTATGGAACACCGGAATGAACACCGGAATGAAGTTCACGGCATGTAATGCCTTGAAGGAAAACATTATGAAAATGATATACCGGTGGTACATGACCCCAGTCAAGCTTGCTAAGATATATCACCTGTCTGATAACAAATGTTGGAAATGTAAGGAGGCAGAAGGGACATTCTTCCATCTCTGGTGGACCTGCCCAAAAGTGAAGGCCTACTGGGAAATGATTTACAACGAGTTAAAAAAGGTATTTAGGTATACCTTTCCCAAGAAACCAGAGGCCTTCCTATTGGGCATGGTGGACCAGAAGGTGTCAAAGAAGGATAGAACTTTGTTTATGTATGCTACCACAGCAGCAAGAATCCTTATTGCAAAGCACTGGAAGACTCAAGATTTACCCACGCTGGAGGAGTGGCAGACGCAGTTGATGGACTACATGGAACTGGCTGAGATGACTGGCAGAATCCGAGATTTGGGCGAGGAAACAATGGAAGAGGACTGGAAAAAATTTAAGGACTATTTGCAAAAACATTATAAGTTGTATGAATGTTAAGAAATACGCACGATTAGGAAACTTTTGCTTTTAGCAACTTGATTAGGTAAACTGAAAATTAAGACAGGAAAAAAGAGGTGGTAAATATGAAACAATTTTATTATGTTAACTTTAAATGTACAAAGTTGGGATACAATATTGTGAAATTAGAAACATAATAACTGAAAGATACAGTAAGTTAAGAAACAAGGTAACAAATTGCTGAAACTTTTATTGCAAAGAACGCAGAGTCGTGAGGATGTGGGGAAGTCCATTTGGAATATTGGAAAAACTATTGAAAGTTGGATTGTAACAATCTTTTTATCATTTTTCTATGTTTTTGTTTCTTGTATTTTCTTACTTTAACTTTGTGTCTATGATTCTAAGAAAAGAAACTCAATAAAAAATATTTTTTTAAAAAAATGAAATGTTTTGTAAGACATAATGAAAGTTAGTTCCATTTAAAAAATGAATGAAAGTGTTGATTGGTAAGAAAATACTTGTATCATTAAGTCGACCTATTACTGCTATGGGAGAGTCGTTTATTTGTTTTCAGACAAGGGAATAGCTTGTAGACCACAAAGACAATTTTTTTTAAGTGTTTGCCTTGTGGGTAAAATGTTTTCTTTACGTAACATTACGTAACACGTAACGAAGCACTTCCCATGGCCGCCAGGTGGTGCTGTGCCATAATAAGAGGAAAAACAGCTGTGCAAAGTTCCCTCATCCCTTTAAAATATTTCTCACTAGATTTCAAGCGGTCCTTGCCACCTCGTGGAAACAAAATCGAGCATTGGCTTTTGGAAGCTGCCTACCCAAAGTCGAGTATACGTCCAGCCTTGCCCCCATCCCTTGTTTCTTAAATTTGATAAAAGAGGGAAGCTTTTGGAAGAAAGGCAAATTAGCCTCGGTTTCTTGATGCAGGAGACTTTTAACATGTCGCCGAAGCAAGGAGAGAGAGCGGCAAATCAGCTCAGCCTTCGGGAAAAGCTCCTTTATTAAAAAAAAAGGTAAAAATAAAGTAAAAATAAAAGTAGAGAATCACCTTGCCAACAAAGGTCTATATAGTAAAAGCGATGGTTTTCCCAGTAGTGATGTATGGAAGTGAGAGCTGGACCATAAAGAAGGCTGATCACCAAACAATTGATGCTTTTGAATTATGGTGCTGGAGGAGACTCTTGAGAGTCCCATGGACTGCAAGGAGATCAAACGTATACATTCTTATTGAAATCAGCCCTGAGTGCTCACTGGAAGGACAGATCCTGAAGCTGAGGCTCCAAGACTTTGGCCACCTCATGAGAAGAGAAGACTCCCTGGAAAAGACCCTGATGTTGGGAAAGATGTTGGCACAAGGAGAAGGGGACAACAGAGGACGAGATGGTTGGATAGTGTTCTCAAAGCTACCAGCATGAGTTTGACCAAACTGCGGGAGGCAGTGGAAGACAGGAGTGCCTGGCGTGCTCTGGTCCAGGGGGTCACGAAGAGTCGGGCACGACTAAACAACTAAACAACAACAACAAAGGATTCCCCAGAATGAAAGGTGTCCTTGCAGTCGCTGCTAGGCTGCCAGCAATGGACATCATCTCCCTGTCCCTACCATTCCTGGGATCTGACAGTGATGTCTCACACACATCCTGCACAGAGGAATAGGATGAGTCAGCCCCCACTCCCCAGGAAGAAGCAATCTCCTGATGGCAAAAAAAACTTGGGTGATATTCGGGCCCTTTAGGCTGCGGCCTCGGCAGGAAAAGCGTAAGCCAGCGCGCAAAGGGTTAAAGCTGCAGGGGTTTGTTCCTCTTTGATAAAGTCTCTGCTGCGTGAAAGCTTCTCAGTTTCCGCTCAGCCCCATCTCGAGCAGAACCCTAATGCAGACTGGCAAAAGGCTTCCAGTAAGGTCCGCATTAAGCATCAGCCACGGGGTCAACGGCAGTTTAGAGGGGAAGATTGTGGCTGGCTTGTCTGAAGCCTCTTCCTCTGTCCTTGCGCTCGCCGAACCCCTGATGTGGCCTGCGCCTCACGATTTCTTGTGATTCCATGGGAACCAGTTCAAGATCAGTTACCATATTGGTCCGAATACAGTGGTACCTCACAAGACGAATGCCTCGCAAGACGGAAAACTCGCTAGACGAAAGGGTTTTTTGTTTTTTGAGCTGCTTCGCAAGACGATTTTCCCTATGGGCTTGCTTTGCAAGACGGAAACGTCTTGCAAGTTTGTTTCCTTTTTCTTAACACGGTTAATACAGTTGCGACTTGACTTCGAGGAACAACTCATAGCACGCGGTGTGGTAGCCTTTTTTTGAGGTTTTTGAAGACTTTGGTGATTTTTGAAGCTTTTCCAAAACTTTTCCGAAACCGTGCTTCGCAAGACGAAAAAATCGCAAGACGAAAAAACTCGCGGAACGAATTAATTTCGTCTTGCGAGGCACCACTGTACAGTGGTACCTCGGGTTACATATGCTTCAGGTTACATGCGCTTCAGGTTACAGACTCCGCTAACCCAGAAGTAGTGCTTCAGGTTAAGAACTTTACTTCAGGATGAGAACAGAAATCATGCTTCAGCGGTGCGTCAGCAGCAGGAGGCCCCATTAGCTAAAGTGGTGCTTCAGGTTAAGACCAGTTTCAGGTTAAGAACAGACCTCCGGAACGAATTAAGTACTTAACCTGAGTACCACTGTACGGACCTTTGTTGGCAAGGTGATGTCTCTGCTTTTAAGATGCTGTCTAGGTTTGTCATTGCTTTTCTCCCAAGAAGCAGGCGTCTTTTAATTTCGCGACTGCTGTCACCATCTGCAGTGATCATGGAGCCCGAGAAAGTAAAATCTCTCACTGCCTCCATTTCTTCCCCTTCTATTTGCCAGGAGGTGATGGGACCAGTGGCCACGATCTTCATTTTTTTTGATGTTGAGCTTCATATATCCCTAAACCCGGAGGTCTCAGGGAAATTCACAGAACAAAATCAAAATATAAAACCACAAAATATATAATCAAAATAATAGCAACAACCCAATAACACCCCCCCCCCCCGCAAAAAAGAACCACATTTTAAAAGGGCATAGGTTGTCAATCAAATTAACCAAAGGCCTGGTACTTAACCCAAGGTACCACTGTATAAGCTGCACCCGAATATAAGGCGCACCTTTAAAATTGGAGGGGGGGGGGAAATACCCGAATATAAGTCGCTCCATTCCTCTCTGTTCCTGGCTGCATACTTGGGGGGGGGGCACACTGCATTGCTGGCAGCCTTTCCCCTCCCTCCCTTCCCGGCCTTGGGGGGGAGGACGGGGGACTATGCACAGGGCGGGCGCTGCTTTGCCGTGCTCCTAGCGCTGTTTGCCCCACGCTCCTGGCTGCATACCATAAGGTCGCGAATATAAGCCGCAATTTTCACGGTCGGAATTTGGGGGAAACCTGAGGCTTATATTCAGGCCAATATGGTATTTGTGGGCATTTGGAAACAAGTGTTTCATACCTTCCAATATTTCTCCGATGAAACTAGGGATGTCCTATTTCATCATCATCATCATTATTTTTTTAAAAAATTATTTATACCCTGCTCCAGCCACTGTGGGCGGCTTCCAACACATATAAAAACATAATAAAACATTTTTTAAAACCTTCCCTATACAGTGGTACCTCGGGTTACAGACGCTTCAGGTTACAGACGCTTCAGGTTACAGACTCCGCTAACCCAGAAATAGTACCTCGGGTTAAGAACCTTGCTTCAGGATGAGAACAGAAATCGTGCGGCGGTGAGATCCGAGATCTCCCACACCCACCCAAGCAAGCATAGTCTCACCTAAGCTGAGACCACATAACACCAGACCTGAAAGACCTACATTGGCTCCGAGTACAATTCAAAGTGTTGGTGCTGACCTTCAAAGCCCTAAATGGCCTCAAAGGCCCAGTATATCTGAAGGAGCGTCTCCATCCCCATCGTTCGGCCTGGAGACTGAGATCCAGACTGAGGGCCTTCTGGCGGTTCCCTCATTGCAAGAAGCGAGGTTACAGGGAACCAGGCAGAGGGCCTTCTTGGTGGTGGTGCCCACCCTGTGGAATGCCCTCCCACCAGATGTCAGGGAAATAAACAACTTTCTGACTTTTAGAAGGCATCTGAAGGCAACCCTGTTTAAGGACGTTTTTAATTTTTGATCTTTTATTGTGTTTTTAAAAATCCTGTTGGAAGCTGCCAGAGTGGCTGGGGAGGCGCAGCCAGATGGGTGGGGTATGAAGAAGGAGGAGGAGGTTATATATGTTTAAAATATTAAGTGACTTATGGACGTTTTAGATAAATAAATAATTTATGCACAAATCCACTCCATCTTGCAAAACGTACACTTGGCATTGTCACCATTCTTTGTCTCTCTCTGCTGAAGAAGGGTTCTGAGGAACTCAAAAGCTTGCTCACTGCTTTGCATTATTTGAGGCACAAGGAATTACCTTTCTGTTTCCACCCCACCAATGGCTCAACTTGGCCTCCTGTGATTTTTATCTAAAAGGACCAAGAGTATTCAAAATCCAGATGGGGCGGACCTACTTAGAGGTGCACATTGTTGCTGTTTAAATCAAGCCACAGCTCTGAGATGGTTTTATGGAACTGGAGGATCCATTCCTACGCTCTGAAAAAGCAAGGGAGGCACTATGTTTCTGCACAAATTAGTTAACCGTTATGCAAGGAGCCAGACACAAGAGACATGCCTTGCAAGCGCATTATGCTCAAGGGAGATCTGAGGGAGGTGAACTTTTGAACTTGCCATGTCGATGTCTTAGGGTGCAATTCCATCAGCTGTTTGTCCTGCATTCCTTCGTGATTATTTTCTTTGAGGGACTTTTATGCAAGCAAATGGCTTCATATTCTGGATCTGAGTTTCTTTGCCTTTCTTTCCCTTTGGCTGTGCCAAAATGACTGTGAATTATGATATTTGCTGTTCTCTGCAGAATCCTGGCCTTCAGAAATCAAGGGAATGATACCTTCAGCATGTAACAGTTGCATACAGGGAGTGTGCAACGTAAGCACATTTAACTTGCGTGCATTCTGCTTTACATGCTTGGCAAAAAATAATAATAATTAAAAATTAAAAAGTGGGCTGGCATCTAGAAAAAAAGACTTTGGTAATCCCATCTACCATTGCACCCAGTACTTTTCTTCTAAAAAAATTTTTTAGGGGTGATCTCATTTTCCTACTCATATTGAAATACTGCCACCCAACAAGGCCAAATTTAGATTCACAAAATGTTTAGGGGTATGTGTACCCCTGCGTCCCCCCCAGAAAAAAAAGCACTGATCGTACCCAATGTGTTTTGACTAGATGTGATTTTGGCTTTATGCGCTATCCTGGGAACTTAACCCCTGTGCGGGCTGAGAGTTGTTTAGTAGGAACCCAAACATGAAAATCCACTTAATTAAAAGCAAACGAAAAACCCTACATGTAAAACATGCATATTAATTCCAACATTGAGGCCTAGTTTATCTAGGCACAAGCCCTGGACTTACACACTTCCATTCTCCCCTTCTTTTATCCAGCTTGGCCACAAGAAAATCAGAAGCGCTTGCTCCAATTTCAACCAACCACGTTATCTCATTGTGTCTCAACTAGGAATCATGGTGTTGACTGTCGCTTATTGAATTCCGATTCCATCTTTAAAATGGAGTTACCTCCTCCTTCTGAAGTGAGCTGGGTTCCCCTTGTCTGATGCAAAGACAAGAGAGTGAAGTGTTATCTGCTCCCGGAGAAAGCAAGGAACAACTGCTCAAAGCACTGAGGGATTTGCGACATGGGGGAATTGTGAAGAATCAGACAGAGGCAGCTTTCGCAAGTGGAGCTTGTATTACAATATTTTGCAGAACAGCTTAAAATATTTTTACTTGCCCGCTTATTTAACATGTAGTACGACTCATGCAACATGTTGGCAACTAATATACACACAATAATTACCAAAATGACTATACATTCTTTATCAATCTTCTGAGAAAAATACAAACCCTTATGAAAAGCCACAGAGACTTGTGAACTACCCAACCTAAGATGAACTTATAATGTCTGATTTCAATAGATTTTTCAAGCGCTTAACTCAGTCTTTTGTTTTCTTTGTCTTTTTAGGTAAGTTCATGAAGATACCAACAAAAGGTAAGTTTGGTGTTGTTCACAATTCGGAGAGATGCTAGTGAAGTTGTAGATGGATGTTAATGAAGTTGTAGACAGGGTGACGGTGTTTTGCACCTGTTTTGCCCTGGCAGTCGAAGTAATCAAGAGGCTGCTGTTCGCCCCCAATTTTACTGGGGCTTGCAGGTAGCACACTCCCAAGGTAGTTTTCCGGGCTTCTTCAGTGGTCTAATCTCCAAGCCTTGACACGTATATTAATATTCAGAAATAACTTAATGCACTTCTAAATATTCAATTCAATCAAAAATATTATTTAACATGGGCCACATCCATACCACCCACGATACCACTTTAAACAGTCATTGCACCCCGCAAAGTATTCTGGGAGCTATAGTTTGTTAAGGGCACTGAGAGATTTTCGGGCACCTCTATTGCCCTCACAGAGCTTCAATTCCCAGAGTGGTTTAATAGTCTTTCGCATTTCACGGGGAACTCTTGACCAAAAGGGAATTAATAGAGATGTCCAGTAAGGGCATGTAGAGTTGCAAGAGGTTAACAGCTATTTAGGGTCACTAGCAGCCAAATCACTTTAAATCTAATTAGAGTGTGGTGTTGAAAGAATGTCTGAATGCAAAAACCAATTTAATCCTATGAATCCCATGCCATTATAGAGTAGCAACAGAGTATTATTCATTTCTTTTCTGGTGACCCTGAGTTACCAAGGACATGCTGGGCTGCCAGCCAAAAGTAATACAAGCTCAATAATGATAATCTATACTTTGAAAGTTAACATGATGGCTCTTCCACAATGGCTTTTGCTGATTGGGGGAAGGTTAGTAACTGCTTGAGTTAGCACTTGTTTTACTGGAGGAGAAATGTTGTAAGATAAAATACACGTCTTAAAGAGGAAATGTCACGAGGTATAAAAACAGCAAAGATATGTCAATATCAATTCATTTTCCTTCTGACACACCCTTCCTCCTCTGGGTTCTCACCCAGGGTCCCAACTAACTCTCAGGTAGACCCACAAAAGTCTCACAACAAGAAGAGATATTGGAAACACTGGACACAAGTCACACAATATCCTGAGAGATCCCACCCATCCCGCTCACAACTTCTTTGAACTGTTGCCTTCGGGCAGAAGATATAGGACAATGAAAACACGAACCACACGCCTTCTGAATAGTTTCTATCCAAGAGCTCTGATTGCACTAAATAATGATCTCAGGGCCAGTTGCAAGAAATAGCAAGCAGGGAGTAGGAAGGAATGAGATAGGTTTTAGGTTATGTTATGCCTTTAATAGGTTATGTTATATTCTGGATTATGTTATGTTTTTATAGATTATGTCTGAATAGGATGAGAGTGTTGGAGATACGTGCAAATGTGTATGTGAACCCGGTCTTTGGGTGGGTGTTTGATTTTCGTTGTTGTGTATACTGTGTATATACGGACAATGACAATAAATTTATCTACAAGGTGCAATTCTGCCACCTGCTTGTCCTGCGAGAGTCAATTTGTTTCAGAGGCTGTGAAAGCTGAGGGTTTAAATGGAACCTTGTGGCTTTAATAGAGGCAGAGGTGCGGAGTTCAATAAATGTTTATTACTTTGCATCATTCGGATATTTCATTTTGCTGCTGCCAAACGGGGCCTACGTTTTTAAAACTTAAAGGTAAAGGTAAAGGGACACCTGACCATTAGGTCCAGTCGTGGCCGACTCTGGGGTTGCGGCGCTCATCTCGCTTTATTGGCCGAGGGAGCCAGCGTACAGCTTCCGGGTCATGTGGCCAGCATGACTAAGCCGCTTCTGGCGAACCAGAGCAGCGCACGGAAGCGCCGTTTACCTTCCCGCCGGAGCGGTACCTATTTATCTACTTGCACTTTGACGTGCTTTCGAACTGCTAGGTTGGCAGAAGCAGGGACTGAGCAACGGGAGCTCAACCCGTCGCGGGGATTCGAACCACCGACTTTCTGATTGGCAAGGCCTAGGCTCTGTGGTTTAAAACTTAGAGGCCCGCAAAAGAAGAGTTTGGAAACGTACTTGAGGAAGCTGCCTAAGAGATCTGGAACGCTTTTCTAAACATAGCTACATTGAAAGCAAAACTTGAAAATAATTTCAGACACCAGATCATTTCAATGCTTTCATCTCTTCCCCTACCCTTTGATATTAATAGATCACACAGCAGCAGGGACAAAGATAATAAATACACTCTCATCCTCACTGGGGACTGCAAAATGACTTAGAAATGCGAAAATAAAAAATGAGTCCCCATGATCATTCGAAACGGTGATACGGGGAGCAAAATAACTTGGCTGTTTTAACTGTAACCTAACATGTTAAATTCAGCTGGTTTTATTTGAGGCTGTGGATAGATTAAGTGATCCATCTCTATTACCTTAGGCTACCCCAGCCCCCTCCCCTTTCGTGAGACTATCTTTCTTCTTACCAGACATTCCCATTCCTTTCCCTGAGCCATGTTAATAGCTGAACTGAAAGGCTTTGGGGGGGAAGGGGGCGGTGAGAATTCCTAAGCATCCAAGGAATAGGAAGGAACCACAATAAAGTGTTGCTCACAGGTGTGTGTGTAGAGAGGATAGAGAAACAAAAGAGAAGGATGCTTAAAGCACACACAAACACACCAGGACGCACTGTTCAATGTTGCAATTTCTAGCCTTTGCAAATACAGTGGTACCTCGGGTTACATACGCTTCAGGTTACATACGCTTCAGGTTACAGACTCCGCTAACTCAGAAATAGTACCTCGGGTTAAGAACTTTGCTTCAGGATGAGAACAGAAATCGTGCTCCAGCGGCGTGGCAGCAGCAGCAGGAGGCCCCATTAGCTAAAGTGGTGCTTCAGGTTAAGAACAGTTTCAGGTTAAGAACAGACCTCCAGAACGAATCAAGTTCGTAACCAGAGGTACCACTGTACCTTGGTTTATGAACTTTATCTGTTCTAGAAGTCCGTTCTTAAACCAAAGCCGTTCTTAAATCGAGGTGCGGCGCTTTCCCTAATGAGGCCTCCCGCTGCTGGTGCCCTTCCACCATTCAGCTTCTGTTTGTAGACCGAGGTAAAGTTCACTAACTGGAACACCTACTTCCGGTTTTGCGGAGTTCGTATACCGAATAGTTCGTTAACAGGGCTGTTCGTAGAGCGAGGTACGACTGTACACAACTGCAGATGGATTTTTAAAACACCAACCTCCCCCTTTCCCCTCAAGGTATTCCCCTGAGAACTGGAATGAGGGCACTGCAATTATCTCTGCTGCAATCAGAGCTCTGATCACATCCTTAGCAACGGCTTGGTCTCTATGGTACCTCGAACTTTCCCTTCCAGCCCAGCTCTAACATCTTTTTAATGCATCCTCCTTATGGGCAACAGAGGTCGGCGCAGAGGTCACCTGGGCTCGCTGACGCTCCACCTTCAGATGCCATCCATCTCCATTCTCCAAGACTGACAATCCGTGGCGATAGCGTCTAAGTGGGAGGACTCAAAAGGGAGCCATTAAACTTGGCGAGGGACTCCAAGCTGTTTGGTTTGCAAGAAGCAGCGAGAGAACGACAAAGTAAGTGCTTCTCTTATGGCCCTCTCCGCTCTAATTGTCTTAAATGTGAAGCTAATGAACGTCATCTTTCGACTCCATTGAACTTCGTGATACAGTACATATCCTCTGGGTAAAAACATCTTGCAGTGCTGTTACCCAAAACAATAAGGAAGCTATTGGCGTGAAGTATGGCTCAAAGCAACACCTTCCTTGGCTTCCTTCCCTCCCCCAAGTAGATTTATCTTTTCACAATCAATGGCTTCCCTGGTGACACAAAGGCACAAAGGATGGGAATGTGATAGAACCATCTGGGTCACTGTAGCCCAGGCTATAGGAAGAATCAACAGACCAAGCCATTGGTGGTTCAAATCTTCCATAGGATAGGTGCCAGAACTGAAAAGGCTTTGAAACCAGGAAGGAGAAAGGTGAGGAACAAGGGCCTTTTCATTGATGAGCGAATTCACAGTGTTATGGAATTACAGAGCCGAAGGGACCCAAGGGTCATCTAGTCCAACCCTCTGCAATGCAGGAATTTTCACCCAATGTGAGGCTCAAACCCACAGCCTAGAGATCCAGAGTCTCTCTAAGGCTCTGCAAAAGCAGGAGGGCAAGAGGGGAATGGTATTCAGATTTTTTGCTACATTTGGGAAGCCACCTTGTTTTGTTCACTTGCGGGTATAAGTTGCATCATTTCATTCCCACTTCATAGGGTTGCTTCATTTCATAAACTGTGCTTTGTGTTGAAATGGGGAAATTGCCAATGTGCCTGTAACATTTTCAAAAAAAATAATTGGAGCAAATCTGCACACCCTTCTGCATGGATGAAGCCTGCCAATTTTCAGCCAGATAGATCTAAGAGATTTTGTGCTAGGCACCTTTAAATTTTAAAGTAAGTAAAGCAGTTTCTTTACTTTAGTTTTTCATAGAGTATTTTGGGCAAGTATTTGCATGACACCGGGAGCACAGAAGTGTCCTTTGATAATGTTGTAAATAAAAATATGCCCTTTTCCCTTATGGGGTATCCAAGAGCCCATATAGAGTCCTTACACAGGTTCCCTATTGGTAGGAGAAAATAACAGAGGCCAACCAGAGAATATTGAGAAGCAAAGCAGCTAGTAAGCTCAATCTTTATTGATCTGTTGCAACAGGGTGCTCCCCTCACCCGCAGGAAAGGAGGAGGACCCACAAAAATGCTGTGCAAGGGCTTAATAAAGACTTTTGAAATTCCCACCCTGTAGATCAAGACCACCCCCAGAAACATTATACATACATCACAGAAGGGGTGTAACCTAAGACCACCCCTCAGATACATCACAGGAAAAGCGATCTAAAACAGAACATTTGCATGTTGTTTTTCTCCTGTTGCTTGTTTATTTCCTGTCTGGCAGGTTACTTGATTGGATTGCCTGGGGAGCCTGGCCAGTCTTTTGTAATGATAAGGCTCACACCCTTATTCAAACACAGACATACCCTTAAGACAGGATTTGTGAAGGAAAAGACAATGGGGAGGCTTTTCCATTTTGACCTTGCAGAGGAAACATTTGGTCAGTTTAGGAATCAAAATGGTTCCAGGTTGGTCTTCCTGTGCTGATCTATGTATGTGCGGTTATGAACATTACCATATATATAAGACCATAAAATTCCTATCACAATAAGTTCCCTGCAAAAGTTTACATGCATATGTGCCGGGGTTCTGGAGTAATCCAATATCGATCAAAGCTGGTATTTGAGGTTTCTGCCAACAATTATATTTATGTCCAGTTAGCATTAAATAAAACCCATTGGCATAAAGCTGCTTTCTCACTAGCACCAAGGCGAAGTGATTAAGAGGCACAGAAGTTCTATTAAAACCCCGCCCCATCACTTCATTGGGCGAGAGGAGCAGGACGTGAAAGAAAGAGAACCAATTAATGGGAGCCTTTTGAACGGCAAGCCTGGAGGCAAAACCAGGCAATATTTCCATTGACAGGGAGACCTGTCAATGAGGATTCTGGTTTGATCTTAGCCACCCTTCTCTCTTCCTGGCAATTTCTTTACAAGAAAAAAGGGCCACTGGAGATTGTTAGGAATCAAAGTTAGGAATAGGCACTGCAAGAAACCAAAAACACCCAGCTTCTCAAATGCAAACAAAGCTTTATTTCCCAAGTGCTTTGATTCCAGTCACTTTGTCTCTGCTTCATTTGCCTGCATTTCTTTGTTTCAGAGCAACTCTTATATTGCGAGACATATTTCTTGAGGGCATTTTGGGATGCTCCCCAGATGCACAATTTAGTAATTTTGACATCGCCGCTTAGGAACAAAGCAGTTAGTTCAGTTTCGCTTTGCTTTTTGCTGTCCCTAGTTGGTCGGAGAAGTCTAGCCTTGGCTGTAATGAAGTCCTCAACCCTGTTCAATTTCCCACGTGTGACATTTACAAGAACTATGAAGAACGCCTCATTAGGCCCAAAGAGACGGCAAAACCCTCTGTCCGGGACTCTCACATAGGCCCAAGTCTGGTTGCCACCTAGGGATGCCATTCCTCCTCTATTTGCAACGCTTGTTTTGTGAAAAAATTCTGTTGTGGGGCTTTCCTTTGAGGGCAGAACTTCTGCTACAGTGTGCAACACTATCACAAAGCAGGAAGAAGTTCATTGGCCATGTGGACTCAGGAGCCGATTTCAGGATGCCTTTGTCCCTCAAGAGGTGTTTCTGTGACATGGTAGTGTTTATGAGAATTGCCACACTAGCTTTAGGTTAAGGTTTCTGCTTAGATTTGTAGGGTTGCCACCTTTTGAAGAGCAACAAAGAGGGCACCTTTGCCAACTTCTGCTTTTAACTATGAATCGCTATGACAACTCCCATTTTACATACCCATTGAAAAGGAGGACATGTCCTAGAAAAAGAGGACCTATGGCAAGCCTCAGGGATGCGGGTGGCGCTGTGGGTTAAACCACAGAGCCTAGGACTTGCCGATCAGAAGGTTGGCGGTTCAAATCCCCGCGACGGGGTGAGCTCCCGTTGCTCGGTCCCTGCTCCTGCCAACCTAGCAGTTCGAAAGCACGTCAAAGTGCAAGTAGATAAATAGGTACCGCTCCGGCGGGAAGGTAAACAGTATTTCTGTGTGCTGCTCTGGTTCGCCAGAAGCGGCTTAGTCATGCTGGCCACATGACCCGGAAGCTGTATGCTGGCTCCCTCGGCAAATAAAGCGAGATGAGCGCCGCAACCCCAGAGTTGGTCACGACTGGACCTAATGGTCAGGGGTCCCTTTACCTTTACCTTATGGCAAGCCTCTGTATGCAGAGGCTGGCCTGTTGTAGAGACTCAAGGAAGAAAGGCAGCTGTATTAAAGCACAGTTTGCTGCTACAAGAGGGATTTGTGAACTCTCCTTGTTCCAGCAACAGGAACAGCCCAACTAATGGATGGAAGGAGGGAAAAGGCAGCAGTTAGGAAGGCCACTGAAGTGCATTTGCTCCTGGCCTGCTCTGTCCAATCTCTTTGCAGGCAGAACTAACTGGCTCATTCCCCTTCCTTTATCCCTTCAGCCCACCTGGAATCTAAAGTGTTGTCGCCCAGCTACAGGTTGACCACCTCTGTGCGATCTAGGGCTTTGTCTCAACAAACCTTCGCTTTGTTTTGCCATTTTGTGGCTACAAGGACTTGCCTCCTTCATCTCCACTGATGCTGAGAAGGAGACATGTCCTCATTCCACAATTCTCGTAAAAAACTAAGTTAATGCACATTATGTTGTAACGGCGTTCCTGGGTGTTGTAGCTGCCAAGATGCAGCATGTGGATCTGATCTAAATAGAAATGATTAAGCATCACATAAATGTGCTTCGAGAATTAAGCATAAGGTGAATATGGTCAGTGATTGCCAGCATTCACTATGTACTTTTTTTCCTGGAGGACATCAAATCTCCATTTCCCTAATTGATTCATGAAACACAGACAATCTGAGTGCTGTATACTGTCCACTGATCGCTAGGCAAACATTATTGAAGTGTCAATATTTGCCTTTCCCCCCTGCAGCTATCATTGCTTCGAGAGGCTATAATTCATACAGGACAAAGCGGTGGCTGTTCTGCCTTTATTATACAAAGAAAAGCACTGGCTGTTTAGGTTTCTTAAGTATGTTACATCTCAGGAAGAACAATTACACAGAGAAGGTTCAATGGATCCTCTCTGCAAGGCGCACCTGAAGAACTAGTCAAATAGAAGCAGGGTTGCCATATCTTGAAGAGCAAAAAAGAGGGCAGCCCAAGATGCTGCCAGCCCAAGCCAGGAAAAGAGGCATGTGGGCGTGGATGCCTCTTTCTCCGGTTCGGGCTGGCAGCAGTCGTGGTGTACAGAGGAGCCCAAGCCCAAGCCGCCCAAACGCAAGCTGTCTGGGCCTGAGCCCAACTCCCCAAATCTGGACATTTCCTTTAAAATGTAGGAATCTGCCCAGGTAGGCATATTGGCCCCCTAAAAAGAGGACATGTCCAGGTTTTCCCAGACATATGGCAACACTAAATAGAGGAGACAGCATAGATGGTGACAGCAGTCACAAAATTAAAAGACGCCTGCTTCTTGGGAGAAAAGCAATGACAAACCTAGACAGCATCTTAAAAAGCAGAGACATTACCTTGCCAACAAAGGTCCCTATAGTTAAAGCTATGGTTTCCCCAGTAGTGATGTATGGAAGTGAGAGCTGGACCATAAAGAAGGCTGATCGCCGAAGAATTGATGCTTTTGAATTCTGGTGCTGGAGGAGACTATTAAGAGTCCCATGGACTGCAAGAAGATCAAACCTCTCCATTCTTAAGGAAATCAGCCCTGAGTGCTCACTGGAAGGACAGATCCTGAAGCTGAGGCTCCAATACTTTGGCCACCTCATGAGAAGAGAAGACTCCCTGGAAAAGACCCTGATGTTGGGAAAGATGGAGGGCACAAGGAGAAGGGGACGGCAGAGGACGAGATGGTTGGACAGTGTTCTCGAAGCTACCAGCATGAGTTTGACCAAACTGCGGGAGGTAGTGGAGGACAGAGGTGCCTGGCGTGCTCTGGTCCATGGGGTCATGAAGAGTCAGATATGACTAAATGACTAAACAACAACAAATAGAGGAGACAAGGGCTGGGTCTCTGGAACACAGGCCACTCTTGACCCATGGACCATGCTAGCTGTTGGAGTCAAGCAACATCTGCAGGGCCAGACATTCCCTACCTTGTTCTAGGGTTAATTTGCAAAGGGAAATATTAGCAAGGTCTTTTTTTGTATGGACCACATCAATCCACAAGCTATTAAACAATCATACATTTGTGTCCTTTATCTCCCAGCAAAAATCTGCGACAACTCTTGCAATAGTGACCAGTTAAGCATTGTTTAGAAAAAGAAATAGATTTGCATCATTAAAAAGAGAACAGCAGTTTGCATAAAGTTTGCAAATGTTCATGTATATGAATGCAAATTTAAAAATTATTGCTTTAGTTTAAATAGATATGCAGCAGATACCGCTACAGTGGCCAAGCACCAGGGAACTTGTATGCCTGCTGGACTGGTGCTCCTAACTGCTGATGGGACAACTTTTGTGCTTCTGCTCTCCCTTTCTACAGTTCCTTAACTTTAAACCAGATTTGGAACGGACAGCCCTACAAACCTCCAAAAAGACCATTCAGTAGCCTGGAGATGCCAACACTGTGAACATCTAACTTAAGGCTTCTCGGAGAGCATAGCTTAGGAGTGATATACCTAAAGGAGCTTCCCCCCCCCCCATCGTTCAGCCTGGACACTGAGGTCCAGCGCTGAGGGCCTTCTGGTGGTTCCCTCACTGCGAGATGCGAGCTTACAGGGAACCAGGAAGAGGGCCTTCTTGGTGGTGGTGCCTGCCCTGTGGAATGCCCTCCCATCAGATGTCAATGAAATAAACAACTATCTGACTTTTAGAAGACATCTGAAGGCAGCCCTGCTTAGGGATGTTTTTAATGTCTGATGTTTTATTGTATTTTTAATATTTTGTTGGAAGCCGCCCAGAGTGGCTGGGGAAACCCAGCCAGATGGGCGATGTATTATGATGATGATGATGATGATGATGATGATGATGAGTTATAGAGAGTGAACCTCCAAACACAGGTGCAGGTGTATCACAAAGCAGTGGCTCTCTTGACCAAGAGTTGCCAGGTACGAAATGCCCTCCACAGTGAAGCTTGCTCAGCACCATCCATAGGTTGTTAATATAATAATAGCATCATAATCATAATTTATTTCTGACACTGCCCCAGTCACTCAGGGTGGCTTCCAACAAAAATATAAAGGGGGACGGGTGGGAATCTAGCATTAATAGCTTCCTGAAACAGGTTTTCAGATGTCTACAAAAAGTTACATAGTTGTTAAACTCTTTGACATCTGATGGGAGGGTGTTCCACAGGGTGGGTGCCACCACCAAGAAGGCCCTCTGCTTGGTTCCCTGTAAGCTCACTTCTCACAGTGAGGGAACTGCCAGAAGGCCCTCAGAGGTGGACCTCAGTGTCTGGGGTGAAGGATGGGGCTGGAGACGCTCCTTCAGCTATACAAGTATACAATGCTAACATTGCTGAAGCCAACACAAATTACATTGAGTCCTTATTCTGAGCAATAGTCCTAAACTGGAGAAACAAAGAACTTTTTCATGCAAACGGTGTCATGTCAAACTTTTGAAAACAACAACAACCCAAACCCATAGTACTTCAGCATGCAATCTGAAAACTCACCACAATGAGTTCCAATTAACCAATTAACAGTAGAAACCTTTTTCTATGGCCAAAATTAAGTATACAGTGGTGCCTCGCAAGACGAAATTAATTCGTTCCGCAAGTCTCTTCGTCTTGCGAGTTTTTCGTCTTGCGATGCACGGTTTCCCATAGGAATGCATTGAAAATCAATTAATGCGTTCCTAGGGAAACCGCCTTCAGACCAGGTCCGGGGACAGTCTGTCCCCCGACCTCTTCTGAAGGCTGGGGGGGGGGGGACAAGGGCTTTTCTTCCCACCCCCAGCATTTTAAAAAACCCCGGGACAGCGGAGGACTTCTTTCGTCTAGCGGGTTTTCCATCTTGCGAGGCGTTCGTCTTGCGAGGTACCACTGTAGTGTGCTATTGCTATTAATGATTAACTTGTTCAGTTCTGAATTTTTACTTCAGCATAAATTCTCCAGGCTCAAACCATTAGCCCTTTTAAAATTCAAAACTTTTTACTGCAATGGCCTAATTTGTCTTGCCTCTCCTTTATAGACAGGTATGAAGGCATCTCATCGATTTTTGTCATTCTGAACATTTTTCACTATGTTCAGTCCCTCCTTTTGTTGTCAGAAAACTTAATCTACCTGATGTTTCCTGTGAATTTTTCCAATGATCTACAGACACTTCTAGCTTATAGGGCTTCTTTGGGACCATAGAACTAAACAAGAGCCCACAACTAGGGTGGAGCCGACATCTCTCAGAAAGTATTTCCCCCTCCCCTAAGAAACATTCTGAGATTTTAATTTCACATTCCCCTATTGGATTTGTTCCCAGGATAGTGAAGGCCACCAACTTCGGTGGCTTTAAAAGAGGATAAGACAAAATGGTGGAGGATGTTTCTACTTGTGGACTTCTTAGAGGGATTTGGTTTGCCCCTGTGAAAGCAGGATTCTTGATCGGGTGGGTCTTTGGGCTGATTTAGCAGAGCTCTCATTCTGTTCTTCTGCTAAAATGACTCTGTGCTTTGCAAGCCTGCCCAAAGCTAGCCACCTGAAATGGTGACTGGGGGCGGCCGCTGAGACCACATAACACCGGCCTTGAAAGACCTGGCTCCCAGTATGTTTCCGAGCACAATTCAAAGTGTTGGTGTTGCCCTTTAAAGCCCTAAACGGCCTCGGCCCAGTATATCTGAAGGAGCGTCTCCATCCCCATCGTTCTGCCTGGTCACTGAGGTCCAGCGCCGAGAGCCTCATTGCGAGAAGCAAAGCTACAGGGAACCAGGCAGAGGGCCTTCTCGGTAGTGGCGCCCACCCTGTGGAACACCCTCCCATCAGATGTCAAAGAGATAAACAACTACCTGACATTCAGAAGACATCTGAAGGCAGCCCTGTTCAGGGAAGTTTTTAATGTGTGACATTTTAGTCCGTACTTAACCTGAAACTGTTCTTAACCTGAAACACCAATTTAGCTAATGGGGCCTCCTGCTGCTGCTGTGCCGCCGGAGCACAATTTCTGTTCTCATCCTGAGGCAAAGATCTTAACCTGAAGCACTATTTCTGGGTTAGCGGAGTCTGTAACCTGAAGCGTATGTAACCTGAAGCATATTTAACCTGAGTTACCACTGTATTTTTTGTCTTTGTTGGAAACCGCCCAGAGTTGTTTTTATTATTTTTATTTATTATTATTTATTTATTTATTATTATTATTATTATTATTATTATTATTATTATTATTATTATTATTATTATTATATTTTTCCCTGTTCCCCCTAGTAAGAGGGAGCATGCAGAAAAGCTTGTGCTCAGATTCAGGCAGGCTTGCGATGCAAAGAATTGTCTCCTTATGGCGCATATCTCCCCGACTCGAACCCATACCTCCAGGACACATAATAAGCTGTTAAGGATTTGAGGCTTTCAGTTACCTCTCTTGCACTCCATTCCATTCTCATGGTTTTTTAAATTCATTTTTAAAAAAATAACTGTTAATTTACAAACAAATATGCAAGTCATTCTACTGCCATGGGTAGAAACCTTCACCTTATTTAAGGCAACCCATTTCAGTTCCGAAATGGCAAACATCTTATTGTTAGGCGGAATAATGCCATGTGTACCAGGGAATCTACCCTTCTCCCCAGAGAACTTTTGCAATCAGAGTCTGCTCCCAGGAAATATATTCATCCCAGATTTAGATTCCAGTCAGCCAGTGCCGAGGGAGTGGCATGAGAGGCCATTGCACAATCGTGGCTTTTTGAACCTCTTAATCATCCTCAACCCTCAAAAGTTTCCTGATATATTAACCAGCTTCACACATTCTTCATGGCTGGCATTTGTGCCTGGAGCTGTCTCCCTTAACACCTACATGATACGTCTTTCAGATTCCTCCATTAAAAAACAAACTCTTTGTCATGAATTATTTTGCCACCTCTAGCACCTTTAGTCTCCAGGTTTTTCTACTCAGGGAAATGACAGGCTGTTCTCCCTTCCTGGCATGCCACCTCCCCCTACTGAACGTTCAAGTCACCTTTAAAGACTTCTACTACAAAACTGAGGGGCTCATCTTCCAGCGTCATAACTTTTATATGCCTGTTGTCTTTGTCCATGGAGTTTTCTTGGCAGGGATACTGGAGTGGCTTGCCGGTTCCTGCTCCAGGTGGATCACGTTTGGTCAAAACTCTCCACTATGACCTGTCCATCTTGGGTGGCCCTGCATGGCATAGCTCATAGCTTCTCTGAGCTATTCAAGCCCCTTCACCACAGCAAGGCAGTGATCCATAAGGAGCCCTGAGTGCTCACTGGAAGGACAGATCCTGAAGCTGAGGCTCCAATACTCTGGCCACCTCATGAGAAGAGAAGACTCCCTGGAAAAGACCCTGATGTTGGGAAAGATTGAGGGCACAAGGAGAAGGGGATGACAGAGGACGAGATGGTTGGACAGTGTTGTTGAAGCTACCAGCATGAGTTTGACCAAACTGGGGAGGCAGTGGAAGACAGGAGTGGCTGGTGTGCTCTGGTCCAGGGGGTCACGAAGAGTCAGACACGACTAAACGACTAAACAACAACAACCACAAAACTCCCTGAAACTATTTGTCTGTAGTTTGGTGGGTTTGTTACCTAAGGACACCTCTCTCATGCCTGCTATTTTCAGAATGATGGCCCACAAAACACTTGGGGAGATTAAATTATTCCTATTTTATCCACCCTAAAACTCTAAGTGCTGCCCTTATGCAAAAACCACAGCAGCTTTCCTCAGAAGGAGCCTGCCTGCAAATTTCATGCAAATCTGTGATGACAAAAGTTCTTGATGTTTTTTCTCTCTCTTTAAATAAAATGTATCTGTTAGATAAGCATTGGACCTCTCTGGAGGAGCTAGTATGCCTGCAAATTTCATTCACACCTGTCAAGAGGAGGGGGAAGTATAGCAATTTTTGATGTCACAGTAGCAAATGTGGGTTGTGAAATGAAGTAGATCTCCAAACTGTAATGGCTGCTGTTGTGCGGAAACCACTGCAGCTCTTCTTCTTAAAATTTGGAGATTTGTGCCCTCAGAAGGAGATACCTTACCTGAAATTTTCATCCAATTCTGCCCAAAAAATCAAAAGTTTTTAGACATGTCCTTCTTTTTAAAATAATAAACTTTTAAAAGGACTCGAAACAAAAACATCTGCACCTATATGCCTGCAGTTTGACAGGATTTATCTACCCCACATAGCCTAATATGCATTCAAGTTTAATCCAATTCTCCCCCAAGAAGCAGAGGTGGTGGCCATTGTCAATTCTCCTTATAAGTTAATGGTGTGAAAACTATGTCTATGCCCTTCTCTCTTCCTATTTCCCCCTTCCTCAATGCCATGAATATAAGAAGGGATGTTGCTTGGCACTCGTTAGATGTGCTCAGGGCACTTCACAATGGCCTCTCTCCTGGCACCTTCCCCCAATCAAAAAGGACGTGGACCTTGGCAGTGATGGAGAAACTCACAGGTGGAATTTATTTGACGAAGACATTGGTTAAACAGAACTCTTTTTATTCTGCTAAGAATCTTCTTTTATTGCTTTTGGGAATCGGAATCGACAAGATAAGCACTCACTTCCTCAACATCAATCACTCTGGAAAGGTAAGACTTGCTGAACTGTGGAATAATTTCTTTCTTGCACACGATAGACCTCTTTTAGATATAAGTTTCAAGATGGCATTGATCACTTTGTTACGGTTTGTTAAAAAGGTGTTTGTATTGTGTTCTTCGGTCAATCTATATTTCAATGATAGCTCAAGGTCTCTAAACTGGACGAAGACAACTTAATAATAATTGAGGAACAGAATTGGGATCCAATAGGTCACTGCTGGTGCGTGAAGCACAGTATATTTGACTCTCATGAGATTTTATGTTTTCAGAAATACACTTTAAACGTTGGGAAAGTAATGCTTCCTAGGCAAAACTGTAGAAGTACAGTCAGATTGTTCATAGTTTTAACCATAGTATCTGAAATAATGAGATGTGACCTGGGCTTGAATTAGGTATTAATTAATTTAATTTTGTTGATGGAAACTGTAAATTATAATAATGAATTTATCAGTTCCCTAAAGATGGTTTGCAACCATTACTCGGGGACATAAACAATAGTCTCCAAAAATGAGTGAATGGCTTTTTAACAAGCACAGAGATGGCTAAAATTTTCAAATTGACACCAAATATAGTCATTTGCCAATACCTAATAAATACCACAGGGGAAAAATCTGGTTTTAGTGAACTGTGGACATAGAAACTTTGAAAGGAACTTAATAATGTAAACTGCATTTGCAGCTTCTGTATAGAACTCAAATTATATTGTTATACACACCCACCGTATTTTCCTGTCTATAAGACGCCCCCATGTATAAGAAGACGCCCCCTATTTTTGGGGACTCAGATTTAAGAAAATGGGGGGAGTTATATCTGTGTATAAGATGCCCCCTAATTTTTGACATTATTCTTTAGGGGGGAAACCTAGTCTTATACACGGAAAAATACAGTATATTTGTTAAAATAAATACGCGAAATTTCACAAAAATGTAATCCCCAGCATCTCAAGGTAGGGATGGGGGAACCCATTTCAGAAGTCCTTGTGAGCTGCTGCGAGTCATAGTAGATCAGCACTCCCCAACCTGGTGCCCCCCCCCCAGGTGTTTTAGGTAGGTGCAAAAGTCTCTTGCTTCATTTAGGACAGCTTATGCACTCCCTGTGAATAGAAATTATCTGGTCCACAGCTCAGGCGTTATGCTATGCTGCCATACCCACGAGCTCCAGATTGGTAGTGGAAGGATGTCTACAGGTCTCACAAGACGGCTGTTTTCTCACGCTTCATAGTTCCTTCCCCCAAATCTTCCTCATGGGCCCCATTGGCAGAGCTATCAATAAGAGTTAACACAGAGCCTGCCATTAGCATGTGCATAATTCTGTGCCTCACCCCAGGCTTAGTGGAAGAAACGGAATAAATCACACCAACTCAGTCCAAATTTGCTAGGGCTGAACAATCGGTTAGATCCACAGATTAAAATAAGTTCGAGGGACTTAAAAAGAGTTTGTCTCAGCTACCGTATTTTTCGCTCCATAAGACGCATTTTTTCCCTCCTAAAAAGTAAGTGGAAATGTGTGTGCGTCTTATGGAGCGAATGCAGGCGGGAGGCTCTGCTCAGCGCTCCCTTTCACGAGCTGCGTGAAGTGTGTGTGCGGCTTTTGTTGGCTTTTCCCCGACGAGAGAGAAGGGACTGACACGGCCCGTCAGTCCCTTCTCCCTCCTCGGGGAAAAGCCTGCAAGCGCCGCACACACACTTCACGCAGCTCGTGAAAGGGAGCGCTGAGCAGAGCCTGGGATGCATACAGGCTCTGCTCAGCGCTCCCTTTAAAGAATATTTTTTTTCTTGCATCCACCCTCTAAAAACTAGATGCGTCTTATGGTCAGGTGCATCTTATGGAGCGAAAAATACGGTAATAGGCCAGAAGATTTAAATTCTGCTTGAGACTGTGCCAAAAAAAAAAAAGACAAATTGCAGGCACCATCTTAAAACAGGCATTCTTCTTTTCTCTCAAATAGAAAGGAAGACCCTTTCTGAGATGATGCCTCTTGTGGCGCATGCATGCATCAGCTGAAACATGGCATGGCACCTGTTGTCCTCTGCTTGTTGCTGGGCCGTGACTGCCATGTGCTGCAGGCTGCATGGTCACTCCTAAAAATCTGTATTTCTCTGAACTTTGCAGTGTGGTTTTCTAGCCACGTACATACACGTGGATACATAAAAGCATATAATAGGGTAAAGTGTGCATAATAATGCTTGTATTAGTTGTGTGTGTGTGTGTCATTAACACGCATCATAGTAGGGAAAACCGCTTGCAAAAACGTGTATCTTAGCCAAAAGCGCCATACAAAAATATGTTCGTGGGGGAAACATTTGTTCAAAGACGCTGATCAATTTTAATGAAGATCTTTTTATTAATGCAAATGTGGAGAACTGAATTTAAGGGTGGGGAAACAGAAAACCCAGAGATGCAAAACTGACACATTTGCCCACCAATAAGGTAAAGGTAAGGACGCGGGTGGCGCTGTGGGTAAAAGCCTCAGCGCCTAGGGCTTGCCGATCGAAAGGTCGGTGGTTCGAATCCCCGCGGCGGGGTGCACTCCCGTTGCTTGGTCCCAGCGCCTGCCAACCTAGCAGTTCGAAAGCACCTCTGAGTGCAAGTAGATAAATAGGGACCGCTTACTAGCAGGAAGGTAAACGGCGTTTCCGTGTGCGGCTCTGGCTCGCCAGAGCAGCGATGTCACGCTGGCCACGTGACCCGGAAGTGTCTCCGGACAGCGCTGGCCCCCAGCCTCTTGAGTGAGATGGGCGCACAACCCCAGAGTCTGTCAAGACTGGCCCGTACGGGCAGGGGTACCTTTACCTTTTAAGGTAAAGGTAAAGGGATCCCTGACCATTAGGTCCAGTTGTGGCCGACTCTGGGGTTGCGGTGCTCACCTCACTTTACTGGCCAAGGGAGCCAACGTACAGCTTCTGGGTTATGTGGCCAGCATGACTAAGCTGCTCCTGGCGAACCAGAGCAGTGCACGGAAACGCCGTTTACCTTCCCGCCAGAGCGGTACCTATTTATCTACTTGCACTTTGATGTGCTTTCGAACTGCTAGGTTGGCAGGAGCAGGGACTGAGCAACGAGAGCTCACCCCGTCGTGGGGATTCGAACCGCTGATCTTAGTTATTATTAATTATTAATAGTTAATATAAACTAATAAACAAACAAATTTTTACATCACCCTTCATCTTGTAGATCTCAAGGCAGTTCACAACATTAAAAAATAGCTTATAGTCTGAATACAGTCACAGGACTGGTTTACCTAGGAGTCTGTGTTCTGAAGGGAAAAAAAAACCCATTATATTAATAATAATAATATCTAGCAGACTAGCAGCGGTGCTGGAAACTGCAGCAGCATCACCACTGATAGTGGGAGCTCCTTGCAATCCATTTCCAGCACTACTGCCCACTTTATTGCCCAGCCCCTGGTGGCACCTGGTATCGCCTTGCTGCTGCATCTGCAGTGAGGAACGAGGCATTTGCCATGTGGCCAAAGATGCTCTAGCCCAGGGGTCAGCAACCTCTTTCAGCCGTGGGCCAGTCCACCATCCCTCAGACCATGTGGGGGGCTGGACTATAGTTTGGAAAAAAATAATGAATGAATTCCTATGCCCCACAAATAACCCAGAGATGCATTTTAAATAAAAGCACACATTCTGCTCATGTAAAAACACGCTGATTCTCAGACTGTCCGCGGGCCGGATTGAGAAAGCGATTGGGCTGCATCCGGCCCCCGGGCCTTAGGTTGCCTAGGTAAAGGGAGCCCTGACCATTAGATCCAGTTGTGACCGACTCTGGGGTTGCGGTGCTCATCTCGCTTTTCTGGCCAAAGGAGCCGGCGTACAGCTTCCAGGTCATGTGGCCAGCATGACTAAGCCATTTCTGGCGAACCAGAGCAGCGCACGGAAACGCCGTTTACCTTCCCGCCAGAGCGGTACCTATTTATCTATTTGCATTTTGGTGTGCTTTCGAACTGCTAGGTTGCATGAGCAGGAACCGAACAACGGGAGCTCATCTGGTCGTGGGGATTCGAACCGCCGACCTTCCGATCGGCAAGCCCTAGGCTCTGTGGTTTAACCCACAGCGCCACCCGCGTCCCTGCTCTAAGCATTTGCCCATTTGTTTCTGGTCCTATACAAAACAGCCACCAGGTGGAGATGGAAGGCAAATGACCAAGGAGACAAGCAGCTGGTAGCGCTGAGGCTGGAGTGTGTGTGTTTGTGTGTGTGTGTGTGTGTGTGTGTGTGTGTGTGTGTGTGTGTGTGTGTGAAGGGTTATTTACACTTGCCATTAGGTGCAGAAGAATGGTTAGAAACACTTCCCTCCGCACAACACCCGTTCCCCAATCAAATTATCCTCCCATCAAATTAGGAAATGGCTGCCGATGCTTTGAAATAAACGTGGGAGGGCATCAAAGGAGAATTACAAGAACCAGCCATGGCTCTCTCCGACCTCATGGGTAGCTGGGCTCTCTCCCCCTTGCAAAGGCCCAAGAAAGGGCTTGTCCACACCTTGGTTGACCCGTCCAAGGAAACACGATTTTACCGCTGATTTGGGCCAGACAGCAATCATGTTTCCCACTGATCGCTGTTTGTTCCAATTCACCAACAAACAGCATGTTTCACTGGGGAAAGCAAAAATCACTTGGACCCACGCCTAGGAAAGCCCAGGACAAGCAGCAAACCTCTTGGACCCGTGTTTTCTAGGTGTGGGACAAGCAAAGTGTGTGCGAGCCCCAAGTTGAGCCCAGCACAGAAACGCTGACATGAATTGACCCCAATTATTTCACATAGCAAGGGACGCGGGTGGCGCTGTGGGTAAAACCTCAGCGCCTAGGACTTGCCAATCGCATGGTCGGCGGTTCGAATCCCCGCGGTGGGGTGCGCTCCCGTCGCTCGGTCCCAGCGCCTGCCAACCTAGCAGTTTGAAAGCACCCCCGGGTGCAAGTAGATAAATAGGGACCGCTTACCAGCGGGAAGGTAAACGGCGTTCCGTGTGCTGCGCTGGCTCGCCAGATGCAGCTTGTCACACTGGCCACGTGACCCAGAAGTGTCTCCGGACAGCGCTGGCTCCCGGCCTATAGAGTGAGATGAGCGCACAACCCTAGAGTCTGGCAAGACTGGCCCGTATGGGCAGGGGTACCTTTACCTTTACCTTTTATTTCACATAACCATTCATTTTAATGGGTCGCTCTGAGTAATGACTCCTTCAGAGGTCGGAAGCAGCCTAAGGGTGTGCCAGGGTGTTAGGTTGTGTGAGAGGGTGGCGCACCAGGGGTTAATGGCTGTTGCAGTTGAAAATAACTGGAGAGCGGACGCTCTCAATAACTGTTTAGTAACCAGTCTTCTGAGAAAAAGGAAATGGGGACTCAGCAAAAGAGAGAGAGAAAGCTGTGCAGCTGAGGGAGACCACAAAGAATGGAGGACGCAGATTGAGGTCACTGAAGGAGAACATGGGAAGAGAAACTTGCCCTCTTTCCATACTCTGTGAAAGGACTGACCTAACACATGGAGTCCATTTCCTGTGGAGCTTTGCTTCAGCTGTTAAAGTGCTCTCCAGCCCTTTGGGGATTTCCAGTTGGTTAGGGGAAAGTGTCCAAGCTGGCTGCACTGTAATGAGAAACAGAAAACATGCTGCAATCTCGCATCTGGAGGCTATGGGAGCCCGTCGTGAACAGTGATTTCCTCACTGGTGTCACCACACCACCACGTTCTGAATTGGAGAAGACTTGCCCTCAAGCTAGGGGGCAGGCCACTGAGGCTGAGTGTGAAGGAAAGCAGGGCTGGCAAGGACTTCTGGAAGCTGAACATGCCAACATGCCAAGGCGCAGTTTATTTGAGACAGGCCCGTCCTCTGTGCCACTCATGCCCGCTAATCAGAGGTTTTTTAAAAGCTAGGAATGGCCGGGGTGGAAGCAGAGACCTCGGCCTGTGAAGCGAAACAAGTGCCATGAAACTGTCAGATCCTCTTCACTCAGCCATATCCTGTTTTGAGAGACCAAACAGCAGCAAAAGGAACAAAAACTGCATGGGAAGAGGATTTGATGCGCAACATTCATTTTGTGTGGGAGGTGCTGAAAAACAAAACAAAGCTTTCACATAATTAATTGTGTGTTATGTGTGTGAGGGAGGAATGCAGAAATTCCCAAACATGGGAACACAAAAATCTTTCCAATAGTAGTGGAGGAAAAGGAAGGAAATGTGTCCACTCTTAATCACTGCCTGAGCTGTGGGCAGTGAGTTTCCTGACCTCTCTTCCTGCCTGGGCTCTCCAAGAATTGCAGGAAATTAGGCTTCTGCTGTGGAAAGGGAGAGAGACAGAAAAACCCCAACCTCCTTCATAACACGGAGTGTAGAAGTTGTCAACATCTCCACCCAGGAGAAGCAACACATAGCTTTGCTGAGAAAATGACAAGTGAGATTATTTCGATCCTCGCAGATTTCTACGCCCCCTGCTGAAAATTCAATTATCTCCAGTTGTTTTACGAACAGGAATAAAAGAAAAATGCATGATAAGGCAAAGTGAATGTAATAGTGGTGGACGGTAAGGAGAAGAAGAGATAAGAATGGTCTTATCGCATCCTAGGAGTTCTTGAACTAAACTGTCATTTTCTTTCCAGTTAGACAACCTGTTAAATGGGGCGGGGGAGAACTTTTGGGTTTTGCGCAGACTGTTAAAAGGTGTGGTTTTGTTCTCCTCATCACCTGGTGACCTCAACCACCCCTATTGCAATCTCAGTCTCCCTCTTCCAGGCTCATCCCAACTTTTAAAAGTGCAGTGGAAAACCCAGCAAAAATACTTCCACCCCATGCCTTTAAAGGACATGACTTACCCCAAAGAATTGTGGGAACTGTAGATCTCTTTCTCCATACGTGGTATATTGCACTTGACCTTTTTTGAGGTTTAAATCGGTGTTAGTCAAACTAATAGAATGAGTGAGCTTTTCCCTCTAATCAGCTGCCCTGGGGCCGCCATCTTTTCCGAACCAACAACCTGTTTTCTCCCTGTGGCTGCTGCCTGTTTTTAGGGTGCGCATTAGCAGCTTACAAGGGAGCGAGGTCATTTCTCACAGAATCGCCCCCCCCACTGTTGTGTTTTAAATCGCTTTTTAAAATGTTTCTGTACGCACCAGAGAGGGAATGGGAATATCTTCACCCAGTGGTCTTGTTTCCTCACATCAAATTCCTGTTCAGTGTCATCTGCAGTGCTGTTTTTCAAGAATAAGAGGTGCCCGAACTCGCCATGAATGCTTCCCTTGTTCTAAGCGAGATGGGCGCCACACCCCATAGTCGCCTTTGACTGGACTTAACTGTCCAGGGGTCCTTTACTCTTTTTTTTAACCTTCCCTTATGATGGCAATGGCAGCCACCTGAGAGGTGCTGGGACTGAGTTCCGACTGGGAAAAAGCCCTGGTCACCTGTGCATGTGATGTCAGATGTCAAGAAAATAAACTACTACCTGACTTTTAGAAGACATCTGAAGGCAGACATGTTCAGGGAAGTTTTTAATGTCTGTTTTATTGAATTTTTAATATTCTGTTGGGAGCTGCCCAGAGTGGCTGGGGAGGCCCGGCCAGATGGGCGGGGTATAAGTAATAAATGATGATGATGTCTGAAACGTACATACCTCTGCTTAACTGCAGCTTAAGTTTTCAGATCAGATGAAAGCTAGTTTGAGTGGGAAAGCGTCAAAGAGAAGTATTGCTAAAATAGGATAGATATGCAATGTAGCTTACACCTGCTTCGAACACTAGCAGTGGGACCTAGCTAGTAAAGGTAAAGGGACCCTTGACCATTAGGTCCAGTCGTGGCAGACTCTGGGGTTGCGGTGCTCATCTTGCTTTACTGGCTGAGGGAGCTGGCGTACAGCTTCCGGGTCCTGTGGCCAGCATGACTTAAGCCGCTTCTGGCGAACCAGAGCAGCACACGGAAACCCCGTTTACCTTCTCACCAGAGCGGTACCTATTTATCTATTTGCACTTTGACGTGCTTTTGAACTGCTAGGTTGGCAGGAGCAGGGACCGAGCAATGGGAGCTCACCCTGTGGCGGGGATTCGAACCGCCGACCTTTTGATCGGCAAGTCCTAGGCTCTGTGGTTTAACCCACAGCACCACCCATGTCCCGGGACCTAGCCAGAGGCTGTGTAAATACAGCTTATGTTATGGGACATGTACATAAATGGCAGTTAGGACCACGGTCATCCTGGCAACTAGCAGTTACTGAACCAGGGACCTTCTGCACCCAAAGCAAGTGCTCTACCGCTGAGCTAAAGCTTTTACCCTAAGAGGCTAGGTGTGGTCTCTTGCCTTGTTGCTGCTATCATGCCACCATTTTGCTCCCTGAGGCAGAGCAGCAAATAGATTCATAATATCAAAGCCTGGTCATACTATTGTGTCTCTTGAGGCAGAATATCTCATAAACTTTCCCTCTCCTTTGCAGTGAAAAAATGCAGCAATAAATAAATATGCAAGTAAGATAATTTGCTGCACTGAAAATTTGCTTTCTGAGGCATAGTAGAGACCGCCACAAAAAGGGCTGGCTCTACTATTAGGAAAGGAGGAGCAAGTCAGTGCTTTTAATCTTCCAGAAGCTTCCACTTGTGGTCTGAACTAACACAACCCTGAATATAGGGCAGCAACTGCCCACCTTTAGAAAAAGTGCAACTTTTTCTTGTACTAAGGAATAAAAGGGTGGCAGGGATCCGGCCCTCTAATAAAACCCTCAAGGAGGTTTATTTAAAAATGAATAAGGAGGGCTGCCTCTGAAATTCTGAATCAGCCTCCAAAGCAAATGTGAGGAAGGTCACTGCCCGGGCAAAAAATCTGACAATTTTTGAGGTAAGACGAAAGGGTTTGGATAAGGCGACTGAAAAATTGTTAGGGCAGGTATTGTACATTCCTAGATTGTCATGGTATTTCAAGTAAGAGTGAAATCTGAAGCAAAGTGGGGTGTTCTTCCTCAAACAAGCCACCCAAAAATTCTTGGGAAAGCAAAGTGGGACTACTGAGCTGCCCAAGGACGGCTGAATTAGGGATGGCCAAATTCATATACTCCTGGGTCCATATCATGAGTTCCTTCACGAGTTTGTTTCCAACTCATTTCTGTATTAATCTGAGTTCGTTGGCTTTTAATGAAAACTCCACCCAAAACCCTGCATGTAAATACTAAGTGTGGACAGGACCTCACACTATAGAGAATTTCTGGATTGGCCACCATGCATGTAGAAAGTTTCCATTCAGTTGGGCTTCACACTAGCAGAAAGTTCATAGTAGGGTGCCTGGCTTCTCCATTGGTCTACTCTTTGCATCCCAAGCATCTCCCGTTCCCCATACAGTGGTACCTCGGGTTAGGTACTTAATTTGTTCCGGAGGTCCGTTCTTAACCTGAAACTGTGCTTAACCTAAAGCACCACTTTAGCTAATGGGGCCTCCTACTGCCGCTGTGCCGCCAGAGCCCGATTTCTGTTCTTATCCTGAAGCAAAGTTCTTAACCTGAAGCACTATTTCTGGGTTAGCGGAGTCTGTAACCTGAAGCGTATGTAACCCGAGGTACCACTGTACTCCCATGAGAGGTGCAGTTGAGATTTGGGGGATCACCTGTACTAATAGGCATTAAATGGTAGTGAAATGGTGAAATTCAAACGCTTAATCCTGTGTATAAGAGTTTCTGCTAATTCAAAGCTACCACCAAGATGCTACCCAGAAAACTGTGCAGCATCACTCTAGTGTGACGCGGCCCCCACATCCTATATTTCTATTTCCATCAGTTTTCTTTAAGTCCCCAAAGGAGATTTCCAGCACACCTTGAGCCATTTTCAGGCCAAACACATTCTACTTTTTATTACACATATTACATTCTTAAATAAAAATGCGTCACATAACTTTTTTTTTTTTTGCATAGATATCTTACAATATACCAATTTAAAAAAGAATTATGAAACAGACCAGTAACAAAAATAAATCTTCTTCATTAATAATCTTGGAACATTAACATACCACCATCATATAATACAAATAATATTTTTTTTTTTAAATCTTAAGACTTTTGTACAGCCAAAAAAATTGACAAAGTAATATATTCATATATATATATTTATATATAAAAAAGCTTAAAAAAAATAAAATGTCAACCGAAAAAAGGCAGAACCGAGGGCTACAGGATTGGGTACTTCCGCGATATACTAGAAATACCAGAGAAGGCCTGAGAGAACGAGACGGAAGGGTTCTCCAAATGCACCTGGCAAAAGCATCTGGCGCAAGGGAAGCTGTGCTGTAGTGCAAAATGAAAGTCCTTCAAGTGTTGTTGGTTGTTATGTGGGCATTGCTTCTCTTCTTCTTCTTTTCAAATGAATGACCAAGTTGGAACACACACGCAAAAAAAGAAATTATATATAGATATAAGTATATACAAACGCACAGACGCACACCCCTTTATAACGAAACAGGGACTCCGGTGGGTTTATATGATTGCGAAAGGTGATGTGCAAAAGCCTTTGCTTAGGAGAGAAATGCTGTGGGGACACACACACACACCTTCTGGTTTCTGGCTTGGTGCCTTCTAACATTATTCTTAAAATAAAAATACCCCAGGCCAGGAAATTGTTCCGGGAGATCAACTGATCCTATCAGGCTGCTGAAATCTCACAAGCCATGTTGCTCTAGCTTAGGAGGCAACAGATCGTAAAGAACAGGCAAGTCAAGTCCAATATTGTGACTCACTTCTGTTGCATGGAAGGAAAGCTGTTGGGGGCACCTGTGTGTAGCAAAGGTAGTTAAATGCACAATTTTGGCCCCAATTCGAAATCAAAGCTATGCAGCAGCAGGATGGACACCCATTGCTACATTCATGAAGCTCCCTCTGTGCTAAATCAATGCATGGGACACCCCCACACCCACAATTGCCTGTCATCTCTATGGCAGGACAGCTGGCTTGTGGGGAAGCTTTGGGGAATTTCAGATGCAAAATGGATAGTATGCTGATCCTTAATTCACTTGGGGTTTCACCAGCTTGGGCGATCTGGCGGTCCATGTATTTTAATGAAAAAACAAAACGAGTAGGCCAATCTTACATTTCTGAATCCAAAAATGTCACGTATAAGCATTTCAAAGAAAGAAAACACAACACTACCGCCCGCATTTGCAATCAGAACAGATAATAAATACATTCTTGATATGTTCCTCCTTCCATCCTATTTGGGGGGGGGGGGGGGGAGGGGAGGGATGAAATTGCTCTTCTCCCCGAAAAAAGAAAATAAAGAGAGAGAATGCCAGATTCTAAGTGGCCAAAGGGTGTTTCAGGCCAAATCTTGCCACTTCAAATGAAGGCATTATATATACTGTATAAAAAAAAAAAAAAACATAAATACAACAAGAGGAGATAATAAGCTTAGGGCCACTTTATCACCATTCAGAAAAAATACCATACAAGGAACCTCACTGTGCCCAGTATAGGTTGGGAGGGAAAATAGAGAGTTGTCTTTCAAGTCAAATTTTAACATGGGATCCACCAGAGACCAGCGGTCTTGCATACTGGCGCACTGAGAACTGAGAGGCAGAAGCAACGATAACATTTGCCCCTTCTCCTGCCTTGCTGCTCCTTAACTGTGTGCCCCTCTCTACCAGTGCGATTCAGGCAGTGCTCTGAAATATTGATGGCCAACTGGAATGCCACGAGTCCTCGCCCCACCCGGGCCCTTCCTGCGTTTTTGCCTCCCATGCCTACTTGTGCTGGATTAGGAGACCAGGTGATGCCCAGCTCCCTCTCGTACTGAGAGCACCGCACAAAGAGCAGCCCCGGGACCAATGAAGCAAGAAAGCCCTCTCCTTAAAGAAAAAAAACAAATCCCAACTTCTACAGGACAGCAAAGCGAAGGTGAAATGGGGCAAGTGCCGAAATCAAGTTCTCGAACTATTTACAAAGGCTCCATTTCAATTTCTTCAGGATTTGTAATATGGAAAAAGGAAACCCCTCAAAAGCATGGCGAACTGTTGTGATGGCACATCCATCAGGCATGGTTCACAGGTGGAAAAGCCAGAGGTTGCAGCACCCAAGTGATGACCAAGGGAGCAACCAGGTAGCCTCCGTGGCGGTGGTGGCCGGAAAGTGATGGGGCTCAGCTTCTGACTGGCCAGCAGTAGTGTTTGAGCCACTGATGCCATGGGTCCATGTTGGGTGCAGTCTGCCAATTAACAGTTGCATGGTTGGAACCTAGTATTCCTCTCCCCTATCTTGCAATCCCCGCCATTAAAGTCTCTTTCTTCCTTGTGCAACACTTGGGCTGGCTTTACATATTTACTCAGAAGCACATCTTATTTATTCCAAGGAGGTCATACTTTCCAATGCGTGTGCTTTCTCAGACCACTAACTGTGTGAAGCCATTAGACAGGGGACCAGTTTAGGCTTCTGATCTGCTGCAAAAGGGCGGGCACTGAAGATTTCACATTCTGAAGCAGAGATGTTAAGCGAGACCAGAAATGACACTGGGGAAGTAAATCAACATTGTTCTTTTCCATACCCATATCCCCCCCCCCCCACTCCCACCCACATTGAATTATTTAAAATACAGGCTTATATTAAATTTGTCACCAAGTCTTATAGATGATCTCTAAGAATTCTAGAGGCAATAGGATTTAACAACATTTCAGATGACGACATTCATGGATATTGGTACCCAATGATTACTGTGATGACAGATATGTGTGCAGATTATGTAGGATGCTACAAGAATAATTTCTTGGACAGTATAGATTTTTCAGCTAACACACTGTCTGGATGTTCCGACATCCACCTCAGCTGATAGTCTAAAACTGCCATACAATATTCAAATAACGAGCTACAAGGCTCTCAAATGCCCACTCAACCCCTGGGTGGAATAGAAAATATGTGAACACAGATACAGAGAACTACAAGATTGTCAGCAAGCAGTGCTCCAATATTTTCTAAATCATAGCTAACCATAAATCTTTGGAATAAAACTTAGATCTCTCCTCCCTCATCCTTAAATGCTCTCGTTCTTTGCCCTCACACAGATGGTTAGATTTTGGTCCTTTTCACATCCCACTGTTAAAGGGCTGGGCCTTGTATCTGCACTGACAGCCACAGCGTCTGAAAGAACTCAGATGCAAAGAGAGTATTATTTGAAAACTCAGTTAAGTTTGACGAAATCAAAGATGGAAAGAAAGCCAAGAAGAGGCCAAGTGCTAAGAATCCCTGTGTCTGTACTTACATTATACAATTTTAGATATTCCGTATATAAAAAAAGAACTTTTAAAGTTTTTGCATCCTAAACATAAATTAGGAAATTACTGAACAGTCGGCAAGTCAAAAAAACAGTCAAAAGGGTGGGCAGTGAGCTAGTTTAGAGAGTGGAAGAGCAGCAACCAAGGGAGAATCAACATGCCCATTTCATTTCTCGGCACATCTTGCACGGGTGGTCCTGCATTATTAACTATACACAACCATTCCCAATGACTAACTCTCCACCTGCATGAGAGATAGTTTGAAAAGGCAGTCTTTGGAATCAGTGCCAGCTCCAACTAACTAGAAGTAGACATCATGTATATATAGAATAGGGTGTGTATGTGTGTGTGTAAAGTACAGGGAAATTAAATCCACTTTGAGTCACAACCATCAAATTATCTACAAGATTCAAAAGGTGAGCCTGATACCTCCCATTGATCACTAAATGGTTCAACCATTGGCCAGTGTGGACCTATGTGTTTTCTATTTGTTATTTTTGCTTAAACTTGTCATTTGGTAGGAAGTCAGTGCTCACCAAAAAGCCAATCCCTTTCATTTAACCTTATCATGTCAGAAGAGTGGGGAAGTCGCGTCACCTTGATAAATGGGAAAGGAGAACCTTAAGTAGGTTTCATCTTCAGAGCAAAAATGCTGTGTGGGGTTATTTTAACCAGAAGAGGTTCTCACTTTTCCATTCATGATGATCATCGTATTTCTACAAATCTGCTCAACCCAAAATATATCTTTTTGCAGGTGCCAGACACACAAATCAGTAACCAGGCTTTTGACCGGGTCAAAAGCGGCCTGAGCTGCTAACCAATCGTCGTGGATTACAGCAAGCGTGCTCCCCACGGTGCAGAAGGAAAATCTGAAGTCATGCCTGAGTGACAGAATCCAAGACAGATATCCAGGTGAGTAAATGAGTTCTGATGAACATGGAGAAAAAGGTTCAAAGCTTCCAGAGAAGCTGTTGTTCAAGTTTTCATTAGGCAATTAAATAGAAAGTCCGAACTATGGCAATGTGGTGAAGGCTCCAAAGATATACTGTGGTGCTGCTCAGGGACATTGCTGGCCAACCACTGTGAAGTAACATCAGTAGTTTTCACAGTCCCCTAGTGCACATGATGTGCAATAACAAAATATCAAAATTTAAGGAACGAAAAGCAAAGCCAAAACAAAAGAAAATATCCTTGACGAAGTCTATACCATCTCAAGCGAAAAGAGTAGGCGTGTCCCAGGTATCGCCGCACAGTCTACTGCCAATTAAGGCCATTGGTATTGACTTGAAGGGATCTTGACAGCTCAGTTCTATAAAGAAGAACCATAATCAGAGCAGGTCAAAGTGTCTGTGAGGAGCCTGGATGCATCGTTGTACATAAGGGAGTCTCGAAAACAAAAACAGAAAGGAACCAAGACATTAACGTTTTGGCTACCAAACTGGGATTTGGTTTTTCTAGGTCATTAGTTTCCCCTCCAAAATCCATTTAAAAAGAAAAGTTAGTGCTACAAATATGCAACTCCAAAAGTCATGTACCCCATCCCCTATCATCCAAGTTGCATCGAGAAGCAAGTTATATTTCCTTCTCTTACTGCGGCAGGGAATCCTCTCCCATTTGCTTTCATTTCCATTGGCAATAAACGGGGAACAAAAATCCTACGGTCCTGAAGTGCTGTAAGCACCATCCGTGTCTTGCCGACATCTTCTCGCACCCCTTTCCTCCTCCTCCTCCTCAGGTGTCATCTGCCTTCCAGTTGGGCAAGGTGTAGAGAAGACACATATGTAATTAAGTATAGCTGGGTGCATGACGGCATTTAGTGCGTGGTTTGCGTACAGGTGATCAAGTTCTCTTCCTCTGAAAGGCCGCAAGAGACAGGCAGCTCCCCTCTCCCCAGGATGCTCAGGTCTGTCTGCATCTGGGCCATGCTGAGAGATCTATTATTTAGATGTGCCTCTTCATATGGAGGGCAAGGTGATCAGATCTTGAAAAACACCTGCAGAAATAAATACAAAATATATATATATATATATATCAGGGTTGGACAATAGAAAACTTTTCTGATTTTGCATACCAGACCATCGTCAAACGGGATGGAAAACTCTCTGCGTACAGCTGAACCGTAAAAAGGCAGAATTTGCAAAGCACCTGGTACGTGTTGAACACTCTAGAAATAATGTATGACTGTGAATCTTCCACGCATGCTTGAGCTCAGACTTAGCAAATAAAACACCAATTATGGGTTTTGATGTGGGTGTCTTTCTGCAACTCACAAATATACATAGTTATGAGAAAAGGAATATACGGGTTATTTCATTATATGGGATGTAACAAACTGTATTTGTCCTAAATATGCCAACTCCTTTGGCCTCAAAGTGGAGGTGAGCGCTGCACCCCATAGCTGAATTCGACTGGACTTAACCGTCCAGGGGTCCTTTACCTTTTCACCTTTATATATGTTTTTAATTTTTTGTATATTTATAATAATTAAAACACAGAGCACCAGAGGCGCAACCTTTTTATTGGGCCAGTAAACATGAGTCCAGTATGCTTTCATTTTCCAAGAACAGGAAGTGTATCACCTTCGTAGGCGGGAAGCAACAAGGCTGCGTTATAACTCAAGTGCTAGAGTAACTCGCTGTAGCTAGAATTTTCTATTAGCAGCAGCATATCAAATAAGGCTAAGAGAAGCAATGCACCACCACCCAGTCTGTAAAATCCCGGCAAAGCAACACAGTCTAGCTATTAGCCATGCCACAACAAACAGCAGTTTTGAATGGGTGCCTAATAGTGGGTACAAACCACTCATTTTAGAGCTAAACTTTACTCCTAAGAAGTAACATATTTGATTTTTCAATAGAGGCTGGTCATATTTATATCGGGTGGGGGAGACCTTTGGCGTTCCCAATGATTCTGAACTACAACTCCCATCAACCCTAGCCAAAGGCAGGAGATTATGGGAGTTGTAGTTCAGCAAAATCTGGAGGGCCCAGAGCTTCCGTACACCTGATTCATATTTGGACTTGATATCCCACCTTTCACTCCCCTTAAGGAGTCTCAAAGCGGCTAACAATCCCCTTTTTCCCTTCCTCCCCCACAACAAACACTCTGTGAGGTGAGTGGGGCTGAGAGACTTCAGAGAAGTGTGACTGGCCCAAGGTCACCCAGCAGCTGCATGTGGAGGAGTGGAGATGCGAACCCAGTTCACCAGATTATGAGTCCACCACTCTTAACCACTACACCACACTGGCTCTCTTTTAAGGGGAAAATCCTGCTGTGTTTATGAATTGTATACTCATTCAGCCATTTTCATAGACCCATATAAGGCTGTGTTTCAGGAAACCTAAAAAAGGTAGATCCACGACTTTATTTCCAACAAGGCGTCATTTCCCAATAAAAACTTCCCTGTAGGAAGTACCATATTTTTTGCTCTATAAGACTCACTTTTTCCCTCCTAAAAAGTAAGGGGAAATGTGTGTGTGTCTTATGGAGCAAATGCAGGCTGCGCGGCTATCACAGAAGCCAGAACAGCAAGAGGGATTGCTGCTTTCACTGTGCAGCGATCCCTCTTGCTGTTCTGGCTTCTGAGATTCAGAAATCCCCCCCCCCTTGTTTTCCTCCTCCAAAAACTAGGTGCGTCTTGTGGTCTGGTGCGTCTTATAGAGCGAAAAATACGGTAGGTCTTTGGAACAGTCCAAACCCATTACAGTCCCGTGCAAACCAGTGTGATTTCAACAAGAATGCCAGGCTTGCCAAACCCCTGCAGCCCTGCATCTGATCCTTGATCAGTAAGGAACAACTGAAAATTAGACTGCGGTCCATGCAGCATCTACCTCAAAGGTTGGCTTGCAGTTCAACTGCTTGACCCTGAACACACTGGCTGAGCACAAGCCCTGTGCCACAATCCATGCAGCTTCTGTGTTCCTTCCAGCAGCTGACCTACTGAGCACTTCAACAGAAATACCTAGCGAAAGCTTAGTAGCCAGGTTATTGAAAGGACACCCAAGGGATTCTCTGTCAGTCCCCTCTGGGGTCCACCTCTGCTCCCTTTCCTCTCAACCTTGCTGCCAAAACACACACACACACACACACACACACACACACACACACACACACACTACACACCATTTGCAGTACATATGCTGATGTTGCTAATCAGCATGACACTTTGCCAGCTTACATCCATATGCCTCACCTGAGATGCAAGGCGCAGCTGGAACAACGACTTGCGGGGTGGGGAGCTGTGTGGGATTCTCTTTCTTCCATTAGGAATAGGCAGTGCCGTGAAGAATCACAGCACACAAATTGTGTGCTTGTGTGTATTACATAAAGGTAAAGGTAAAGGTACCCCTGCCCGTACGGGCCAGTCTTGCCAGACTCTAGGGTTGTGCGCTCATCTCACTCTAGAGGCCGGGAGCCAGCGCTGTCCGCAGACACTTCTGGGTCACGTGACCAGCGTGACAAAGCTGCATCTGGCGAGCCAGCGCAGCACACGGAAACGCCGTTTACCTTCCCGCTGGTAAGCGGTCCCTATTTATCTACTTGCACCCGAGGGTGCTTTCGAACTGCTAGGTTGGCAGGCGCTGGGACCGAATGACGGGAGCGCACCCCGCCGCGGGGATTCGAACCGCCGACCATGCAATCGGCAAGTCCTAGGCACTGAGGTTTTACCCACAGCGCCACCGTGTGTGTGTGTATTACATACTCAAAGGTTAAAATTCTGGGGAAATAACATGCGCTGGGCAAGAAAACTCCAGAAGCAGAGCGTTCAGGCGATGTGATGGACACAGTGTCTTGCCTCTGTAATGGGTCGTTGTTGTTTTAACACATTTTATTGATTTTCCAAAGATAATAAAAAACACAAAGAAACAAAAACATACATTCACAAAAATATTTCTTAAAAATAATAATAAGAATACACTTGTGGGATTCCTAGAATCCCTTGTCTTCCCTCTAAACCCTTACCTGGTTCTACTGTTTATCAACTTACTGCATGTCCGTTGTTATATTTATATCATATTTAAATCACCCACTATTCATTCATGATAAAATTACAAGTGATCTTAAAACCCTACTAATGTATTAAGCCGTGTAGAGTCATACCTCGGGATGAATACGCTTCAGCTTAAATATTTTCGGGTTGCGCTCTGCGGCGACCCGGAAGTAACGGAGCGCGTTACTTCTGGGTTTTGCTGCTCGCGCATGCGCAGACGCTCAAAATGACGTCACTCGCATGTGCGGAAGCGGCGAAACGTGACCCACACAGACACGCAGTCACGTCTTCCGTTCGCTTCAGGATGCGAATGGGGCTCCGGAACGGCTCCCGTTCGCATCCAGAGGTACCACTGTACATTACTTCTGTATATATCTGTCAGGGCTGCCTCAGGTCCCAGCTCACAAGAGACCAACGCCAAGTCCAGTTTATATACAAAGATGTTTATTGAAGTGCATTGTACGCTCCACAGGCGAGGCGCGCAGCCCCACGTCTGTTACGCTTAGACCGCTGAAGTCCCCTCTGAGTCAGTCCCTCCTCTGCACCAGTTTAAGAGGGCTGTGCTGCTCCACCTCTTCCTTTCTTTCCTTTTCCGCAGGGTCTTCCTGCCCCCTGGGGTTTTGCCCCTCCTGGATTCCCCTGACGCGGAATCCCCAGACAGCTCTTCCCCCCTCCTGCGTGCTTTGGGACCTGGCTCCTCCTTCGGGCTCCCTGTACTTCCGCTCGCCTCCACATTTGAACTTGGCGCGCGTTCGCAACCTCTAACCTTCCACTTGACAGCTACACTAATCCCTGCACTACTCTCCTCCCCTTCTGGGAGGATGTCTTGCTCCGATCTCCCCTCCCTCTCTGCTTTGGGACCTGCTTCCCCTGTCACTCTGGAATCTCCACCCCCTTCACTGCGCTCTGGCGGAGAAGCCGGTCCCGACTCCCAGTTCCCACTCTGGGTTCCCCCGCTGGTCCCCTGCTCCTGACGAGTCCCCCCTGTGACTCCCCTTGGCCTGACCACAGGCGCCCCCTTCTGGGAATCCTCCGACTCACTTGAAAGACTCATGGAATCCCTCAAGTCATTGTCATCCTCTTCCTCGCTGCCCTGGGGTTCTTCCCCCTCGCTCTCCGCCTCCTCCCTCACCTGTGCCTCTGTCCCTGAACCCCTGACAATATCCAATAAACATCTTCCATTCTTACTTGAATTCATTGTCATCTCTTCCTCTCAGTTTCATCAAGAATTTTGCCATTTCAGCATATTCCATCAATTTAACTGTAATAGATTGGATGAGAGCCAACAAACTGAATCTCAATCCAGGTTAAGACTGAGGCACTTGTTAGTGGACAGTTCCCTAGACCAGATGGCTGGGAGGTTGCCTTCTCTTGTTGGGTTACACTCCCTCTGAAGGAGCAGGTATGTAGCTTGGGGCCACTCCTGAATCCTTTGCTGTTGGCTTGAGGCTCAGGTAGCCTTAGTGGTGCAAAGAACCTTCCTTCAGCTTTGACTGATGACCCAGCTGCACCCCTATCTGGACCGGAATAGCCTCACTTCTGTCGTCTATGCTCTGGCAATCTCTAGGTTAGATTACTGCAATGTGTTATTACAGTCATACCTCGGGTTACAGATGCTTCCGGTTGTGTTTTTTCGGGTTGTGGACCGCCGAAACCCGGAAGTACTGGAACGGGTTACTCCCAGGTTTTGGCAGTCGCGCATACGCAGAAGCACTAAATCGCGCTTTGCACATGCGCAGAAGCGCTGAATCGCAACCCGTGCATGCACAGACGCGCCACTGTGGGTTGCGGACGCTGTGGGTTGCAAACGTTAATCCCGCACGGATCAGGTTCGCAACCCGAGCGTCCACTGTACATGGGGCTGCCCCTAAAGACAGTTCAGAAACTTCAGCTGGTGCAGAATTCGACAGCCAGCCTGTTTGTCGGGGCAATATGTGTTGAACATATAATGCCATCCTGCCTCGGCTGCACTGGCTATCAATTAGGCCCCAGGCCCAATTCAAATTGCTGGTTTTGACCTATAAAGCCTTAAATGGCTCAGGATTGCAATACCTCAAGGACCGCCTCTTTCCATATGAACTGACCCGGACCCTGCAATCATCTTCTGAGGCTCTTCTTTGTGTGCCTCCTCTGTGAGAGTTCTGGAGGGTGGCAGCACAAGGACAGGCCTTTTCTGTGGTGGCTCCCCGTTTGTGGAATGCTTTCCCCAGGGAAGTTTACCAGACGCCTTTATCGCATTTCTTTAGGCACCAGTTTTCTCTTCAACCTGGCCTTTGGCTGATTAACATTCTATAGACTCTGAAACGTGGTTGTGGGTGAGGGGTTATTGGTTGCCTTTGTTTTATTATATATTTTGTGCCCTCATTTTATATTTTTATGTTGTGAAATGCCTGTGATCTACAGATCACAGTACACTTTAAAAAAAAAAAAAAAGGAGTGCCACAGTCAAAAAGCCCTCTGACAACCTATCTGGTACATACATGCAATGCATAACAAGTTTTCAACATGTCCAAAATCTGATCTCTATAACAAACCACAAAGCAAGGAAGCTCAGGACGCCTGGTGTGATTGGTATAGGACGCCAACCACATTCTGGAGAGAATGATGACGCACATCCATCTTCACATGGTCATATGTCATTGTTAGCGGAAATTCATTATTTTCATTTTATATTTGTATACCTTGCCACTTCTTCCAAGGAACTCAAACCAGTGGGGTTTTTTGTAGCCTACAGAAACCCTGCATGGTGGGCTACGCTGCCGATCTGCCTTTCTCAAGATCACCAAAACCTATTCAGGTATTTGAACAGGCAAACAAACAAAGAAAATGACCCTTTTTGGTCTTCACAGTTAACAATTCTTTTGTTTGAAAACATCCTCACCTCTCTGGGTGCAGCAGGATGAGCAGGTTCTATCCCTAAAGGCAAGGTAGTTTAAACAAAAAGCCTGAAAGCCCACATAGAGCCCCTGATTGCTATTTAAGTTTCCAGTGTCACATGTCAATTAAACTTCTGCTGATCAAAACAGGGTGGAGAGGAAGAGGTTAAAACAAGAGCCATCACAAATCACCTTGCGGATATAAAGAAAAACAGGACATTTATCTGCTAGGTTGTCGGTTCATGAAAGCATCCTTATTCAGCTAATCAGAGACTTATTTTCTCTCACAAATGAGAGCTTAAAAGAGATTATTGCTGCATACTCCTGGGAATAAAAGGAGGAAGAAGAGTAATGAAAGCAAATGTTACAATCACAAGCTGGGACAATTAAATAAAAAGAACTACTATTTTGCCAGTTTGAATGAAGTAAGTTTCTGGATAAGGAGCAAGACTCTCATTCCCTCAGATAATCGAACATTTTTTTTTGGGGGGGGGGAGTGACAAAATATGTACAGTAATACCTCATGTTGCTTTCTGCTCTTTTTGTGGTCTTTCAGCTTATGAATGCGGCCAACTCAGAAGTGTTTACTTCCGGGTTTGCCGCCCGCACATGCGCAGAAGCGATCTGCACGCTTCACGCACGCGCAGAAACGCACATGTGCAGAAGAGGCGCTCTAGTTGTGAACTTTTCGGGGGATTAAGTCCACAACTAGAGGTATCACTGTAGGATTATCCATATGGCAAGGTTTCTCTACATTACACCCTCTCACTCCCTGTGCATCTGGAGATCAAGTGTTTACTTAAAGAGTGCTGATAACACGCAGCTCTATTTCTCCACCACATCTGAATCAGGAGAGACTGTTATGTACTGAAGTTCTCACCCTGGGCCAGATGGGGATACTGTAGATAGTTTTCACTCAGGTCCACATATGCAAATAAGGGATTGAAAGTGACATTTAGTGATTGGATAGTTACAGAAAATGGTTACTGTTGCGTTCTAGTGGAGTTCTCTATACCGTATATTTTGCTCTATAAGACTCACTTTTTCCCTCCTAAAAAGTAAGGGGAAAATGTGTGTGCGTCTTATGGAGCGAATGCAGGATGCACAGCTATCACAGAATCCAGAACAGCAAAAGCGATTGCTGCTTTCACTGTGCAGCGATCCCTCTTGCTGTTCTGGCTTCTGAGATTCAGAATATTTTTTTTCTTGTTTTCCTCCTCCAAAAACTAGATGCGTCTTGTGGTCTGGTGCATCTTATAGAGCAAAAAATATGGTAAGCAGGCTGGCTGAACCCTTCAGTTCAGTTCTGTTCTGGCCTGTGAATAAACAAGAGCTGTTTGAAGAATCGCTGTGTCGTCTGATATGTTCACCCACAACTTAACAGAGACGATGCAGTCTTAGGCCATTACTTGGATGCGGTGGGGAGATGGATGTCAGAAAACAAGCTGAGCTTGAATATGAGTATTTCCCATAATCAATAAATTGGTCAACTGGCCCCCCCGGATGGCGTTGCACTCCCCCTGAAGGAGCAGGTTCACAGTTTGGGTGCTTCTGGACCCAGTGGCTAGAAGCGCCTTTTGCCAACTGCAATTGGTTCGACAGCTATGGCCGTTCCTGGACTGGGGAAGCCTAGTGATAGAAGCTCAGGCCATGGTTGCTTCAAGACTGGATTACTGCAATGTGCTCTATGTGGGGCTTCCTTGCGCTCAATCCAGAACACTGCAGCACGATTGCTGAGAGGAGTAAGACCTTGTCAGCATGTAACACCTGTGCTCAGAGATCTGTACTGGCTGCCGATTTGCTACTGGGCCATGTTCAGGGTGTTGCTATTAGTATACAAAGAACATAACAACTGGGGACCAATTTACCTGTGAGATCACCTGAGCCCATATACACCCACTCAGTCACTTTGATCTGTGAACTGGCATTGTTACAAGTGCCACGTAATACCTGTTCCACATAAGAAATCAGTATTTTAGTGTGGCCACCTCCACACTGGAACTCCCTGGCGATTGATATCAGGCAGGCAACTTGCTATATACCAGGCATAGGCAAACTCGGCCCTCCAGATGTTTTGGGACTACAACTCCCATCATCCCTGACCACTGGTCCTGTTAGCTAGGGATGATGGGAGCTGTAGTCCTAAAAACATCTGGAGGGCCAAGTTTGCCTATGCCTGGTATATACTCTTTTCAGTGCCTGCTAAAAACATTCTGCTTAGACAAGCCTGCCCAGATACCGCTATTTAAAATGTTGATGCATGTTTAATCCGTCTTTAGTTTATTGTTGATTTGCATTTTCTTAAATGTTTTAAATTACTATTGCTATTTTATTGATAAATGTATTGTTTTCTGGGGTTTTTTTTGTAAATGGTTAAGAGGTGGTTTTATATATGCACAATCAAGCCATGTATAAATTTTATGAAATTAATAAATATTTTGTCTGCCTGTTCAATTAAGATGCACACCTATATTCCAATGAGGAGGAAAACTCCCAAGGACATGGACTCTCCGGTACAAGTGCAGAACACTAACCTGCTGGATGTTCATTTGCTGCAGAATGGTTCCTACCCCCCCACCCCAAAAAAATCTACTACATTTTTATCTCCAGTCTTTTGAGGGTGGTGTATGTCAGGAATGGTGGGACGCAGGTGGCGCTGTGGGTAAAAGCCTCAGCACCTAGGGCTTGCCGATCGAAAGGTCAGCGGTTCGAATCCCCGCAGCGGGGTGTGCCCCTGCTGCTCGGTCCCAGCGCCTGCCAACCTAGCAGTTCGAAAGCATCCCCGGGTGCAAGTAGATAAATAGGGACCGCTTACCAGCGGGAAGGTAAACGGCGTTTCCGTGTGCTGCGCTGGCTCGCCAGATGCAGCTTTGTCACGCTGGCCATGTGACCCGGAAGTGTCTCCAGACAGCGCTGGCCCCCGGGCTCTTGAGTGAGATGGGCGCACAACCCTAGAGTCTGTCAAGACTGGCCCGTATGGGCAGGGGTACCTTTACCTTTTATGTCAGGAATGGGGAACCTGTGGTTCTCCAGATTGTGTTGGACTCCCATCAGCTATCATGGCCAAAGATCTGGAATTATGGGAGCTGTAGTCCAAAAACTTTTTTTGGGGGGGGGCACAGGATCTCTATTCCTGGAATCCCTCCCATTTAGTCCTCACAACAACCCTTTGACCTTGGTTAGACGAAGAGAGTGGCTGGCCCAGCTTCAAAGGGCGACTTTGTGAACAAGTGGAGATTTCACAGCGCTCCCTGTAGCCATTACAGTCATACCTCGGATTGAAGTTGCTTCAGGTTGAGCGCTTTCGGGTTGCGCTCCCCGGCAACCCAGAAGTAACGGAGCGTGTTACTTCCAGGTTTCGCCGCTCGCGCAGGCACAGGCGCTCAAAATGATGTCACACACATGTGCGGAAACGGCGAGACGCGACCCGCGCATGCGCAGACGCGCCGTTGCGTCTTAGGTTCCATTCAGGATGCGAACGGGACTCTGGAACGGATCCCGTTCGCATCCCGAGGTACCACTGTATTGCACAACTAGTGCAGCAGGACCCTGAGGCAGAACACAAGGCGGACTTACTCAAAAAGCAGCTGTAAAATCTTACAGCACGGAGCTGAAGCAAACATCCTCCACTCTGCTCTCTGAAGCTAGACTGAAACTGTAGTGTGTGAGTGTGTGTGTGTGTGTGTGTGGTGTATGGGTGTGGGTGAGAAAGAGAAAGAAAAAGGGAGAGAAACAGAAGCAACTCCCCCCCATCCCTCACATACATCAGGCTGAGTACTTCTGACACCCAAATCCAAAAAGACCACTACCCCAAAAGCGACTTTAGGCAAGCCCAGGGCAACCATGGAAAGCTCACACACCCGTTCTGTATCATGTCCCCTCAGTTTCAAATGCAACTTGCCACAAGCCATGGAAGGACTTCTGCTCAGGAAAGACAACCCTGTATCTGCCTTGGGCATGAAGGACTAGTTGTGTTTGTCTCTGGAAACAAGCCAGGAGAAAACAGAGACACCAGCCTGTTCAATGGGCTGAATGATATTACGACAAGAGCCAAGCTGAAATTTCTCAGAACACTTTTCTTCTGAAATGATGAGGCATTTCCCCTCCCCCTTTGGCCACTTTGAAGAATTTCCCCCAACATTTTCTGGGGTTTTTTGGTAGTGTGGCTACCATTTCCCCTTCACAATGTCATGGAACAATGCTAGTTAAGGCAAAGGTAAAGGGACCCCTGACCATTAGGTCCAGTCGTGACCGACTCTGGGGTTGCGGCGCTCATCTCGCTTTATTGGCCGAGGGAGCCGGCGTACAGCTTCTGGGACATGTGGCCAGCATGACTAAGCCGCTTCTGGCGAACCACAGCAGCGCACAGAAACACCGTTTACCTTCCCGCCGGAGTGGTACCTATTTATCTACTTGCACTTTGACGTGCTTTCGAACTGCTAGGTTGGCAGGAGCAGGGACCAAGCAACGGGAGCTCACCTCGTCGTGGGGATTCGAACCGCCAACCTTCTGATCGGCAAGTCCTAGGCTCTGTGGTTTAACCCACAGCGCCACCCAATGCTACTTAGATGATGCTAAATGATGGACAGGCTGCTGCTGCAAGCTGTACACACTTACACACACTCTTAGGGGGAAAAGGAACATGTTGGTTCTGCTACTTCCACTGCTAATGATGAGCCTCACCCCTGAGAAACCATTGGAAAATTCTTCCTGCCCCTGGGGAGGTCTTGTGAAACGATTCCTCCCAATTTCTCGGCCCACAAATAGGGCAGGTGGTTTTTAAGGGCCGTTTGTGCACAGCTCTAACCAAGATAAATAACTAAGGTTGGGGGAAAGGGAGTTAAACTGCTGTAGAGCATGAATCGCAACGCTGAAATGAAACGGACGGCTTCAGCCCAAGGTCAGAAACTTGTCAGCTTCTTCTTAAAGATTACAAGAAAGCAGCGGTCTCACTCCAATAAGACAATTCCCTCAACTGTGAAGAACTAAGCTAGTTCCAGTGACAAAAATAGAACAACAATTGTTTAAGGAATCTCCCACTGCCAACAAAGAAAAGAGAACACATCTTCTTTCGGTTGACAAAAGGAATGCATAGAAAAGAAAAGGCTCCAGAGATCTCCCTCTAAGTTATGTTATCCCGCATTCTGAACAAACTAAAGCATGGCCAAATGTCCAGAAATAAAAAGGAAGGCAGCGCTGTCAGAGGAAAAACCAGGGGGTTTGGGCTGGATGTTGATCAGTATACGGATGGTACCCAGCTCTCCTTTAAATCAGAACCAGTGAAGGCGGTGAATGTCCTGCCTGGAGGCGGTTGGAGGATGGATGGCGGCTAACAGATTGAGGTTGAATCCTGACAAGACAGAAGTACTGTTTTGGGGGGACAGGAGGCGGGCAGGTGTGGAGGATTCCCTGGTCCTGAATGGGGTAACTGTGCCCCTGAAGGACCAGGTGCGCAGCCTGGGAGTCATTTTGGACTCACAGCTGTCCATGGAGGTGCAGGTTAATTCTGTGTCCAGGGCGGCTGTCTACCAGCTCCACCTGGTACGCAGGCTAAGACCTTACCTGCTCGCGGACTGTCTCACCAGAGTGGTGCATGCTCTAGTTATCTCCCGCTTGGACTACTGCAATGTGCTCTACGTGGGGCTACCTTTGAAGGTGACCCGGAAACTGCAATTAATCCAGAATGTGGCAGCCAGACTGGTGACTGGGAGTGGCTGCCGGGTCCACATAACACCGGTTCTGAGAGATCTTCATTGGCTCCCAGTATGTTTCCGAGTACAATTCAAAGTGTTGGTGCTGACTTTGAAAGCCCTAAACGGCCTTGGTCCTGTATACCTGAAGGAGCGTCTCCACCCCCATCGTTCAGCCTGGACACTGAGATCCAGCGCTGAGGGCCTTCTGGCGGTTCCCTCATTGCGAGAAGTGAGGTTACAGGGAACCAGACAGAGGGCCTTCTCGGTAGTGGCACCCGCCCTGTGGAACACCCTCCCTTCAGATGTGAAGGAAATAAGTAGCTATCCTATCTTTAAAAGACATCTGAAGGCAGCCCTGTTCAGGGATGTTTTTAATATTTAACGCTGTATTGTTTTTAATACTTGATTGGGAGCCGCCCAGAGTGGCTGGGGAAGCTCAGCCAGATGGGCGGGGTATAAAAATTATTATTATTATTATTATTATTATTATTATTATTATTATTATTATTATTAAACTTGGTGGGATGAATGGGCGCAGCCGACAGACAGAATGTGAAAAATGATAATATTTCTTCCCCTGTTAGAGAACAGGTATCTGTTTACGTCCTCTTCTCTATACGTGAACCCCAGCAATCTAAATGTGTTCAGGAACTAAAGAGAGAATTGATTGTATTAAAAGCATTTCCTTATTGCAGCAGAAGTCTTGAGGGCTGCTTTAAAAGGACGGGTAATTTTCCAAAACCTGCTCTCAAAGTTACATATATAAATAGGATTTCAGAAGATGGCATGGCCAGATGTAAGATATTATTTGATTATTGCCTCGGCAAGATCTCAGCTTTAGACTGCGCATGGCCAGTCTCTCAAATTAGGTGGTTTACTGCTTGGCAATGACAGTGCTATTTGGTTTTATTACTGGGAAGTCTGATTTTATTTTGCCAATGCTATGCTAACAGTCAGATAGTCTAAAGTACACTGAGCCAAGTATTCCAGTCTGTAAGATCTGTTAAATCTTACAGCAAGTTTTCAAAAGTAACCAAGAGCTCCATAGCTTCTAAGGAAACTGAGCGTAAAAGGCAACCACAAATAACAGCTGCCTATAAAGGTAAAAAGTGACTGTGCAGTTATTTGCCTTTATATACATAAGTACACTGTAAGAAGGCTAAATAGCTTGAAAGTGCACTTTTAGCTGCACTTCCTTTAAGGCTGTGGTGGCTACAGAAATCTTCATAAGCACAATATGCCTGCAGTCCTCTCTGTTTCGTTTTATTTTTTACGTTTTATTTATTAGATGTGGCTGCTTTGTGACTTAACTATTCAATTTAGGCATGCTTTACGTTCTTCAAGCCATTATTTTGTATTAATGGCTGAGATTTGTTTCCATCCATGCTTTTATTTTTGTGATTGCGAATGGCGATATAAATAATTTTATGCCGAATAGTTTGAAATGTGGTTTGCTCTTTTCTTCTTCAATGTATTTTTATTGTTCTTTTCAAACAAAAACCGGGGGGGGGGGGCGGGAGGGACACCCTCGCAGGCAATTGCAAGTATAAGAACAAGGACACAGGCATGAATTAGTAGGTTACATTGTAAAAGAAGAAGAAGAATAGTTTGGATTTGATATCCTGCCTTTCACTCCCTTTAAGGAGTCTCAAAGCGGCTAACATTCTCCTTTCCCTTCCTGCCCCACAACAAACACTCTGTGAGGTGAGTGAGGCTGAGAGACTTCAGAGAAGTGTGACTGGCCCAAGGTCACCCAGCAGCTGCATGTGGAGGAGCGGGGAAGCGAACCCGGTTCACCAGATTACAAGGCCACCGCTCTTAACCACTACACCACACTGGCTCTCATCCGTGTCCAAGCCTGTGTCTCCGCACGTGACTATGCGCAACCAGTGGTTGCCACATCTGTCCTAGTGAACTGGATAAAAGGATTGCTGGGCCCTTGAGGAGCATGAAAACCAAAACCTATAGCCCGCTTAGATGTCTAATTAAATTGACTTATCTTAACACTGTTTAGAGGCTTGGCCTCTTCCTTCCTTCCTTCCTTCCTTCCTTCCTTCCTTCCTTCCTTCCTCTCTCTCCCTCCTTTTTCTTTTTTTTTCTTTGCTGACTCTCCAAAGACCCTCTCATGTCACCTTCTCAGGGTCATACTATATATATATATATGACAGGGGAGCCATGTTTGTTCTGTCTGGTGGCCCTCAATTATGGACCTCTCTCCCCTCAGAGTTGCTCCTGACACAGTCGCCATATTTCCCCCCCGCCAGGTAGCCAGGATACACTTCTTTGCGCAGGCTTTGGGGAGCAGCCGAGTTATTTAAGACTGGACTGGTCCTTCCCCGCTTCTGCGCAGTAATAAACTTTGTAATTTAATTTTGGTTTTAAGGTTATTAAATGTGTTTCATTGAATGTAGGTTCCCTGGAATGGTTCTTTGTCCGACAGCACCCGGTCTTTATCTGGTCCCAAGCCCTGCCCACCTGGCCGGGTTGTCCAGGATTCAAATAAACAGATGGCCCAGTGGCCGGCCTAGGAATTCCCCAACGGACGATCGCCTAGCTGTGGTGTTGCTTCCCAGCGGTAGGATTTTGGTACGACGAGCCGCAAAGCGTGTTCTCCTTCACGGAGAGCACGTGTTGAGGTGGGGGCCGCCAGGACGCTCCAAAGTTGGGGGCGGGCTAATTGATCGTTGGCCACTGATGCGATTGGGGCTTCCCTTGTCGTTGGGAAGAAGTTAATGTTGCCATTTGTTAATTGACAGCCAGAAATGCTAAAACTCCTTGCACGAGGCTAGGGCTTCCTCTTTTCGCCCATGCATCGGATTACTTGTCCCCCCCCCTCTAGAATTAGGGTTGTTCGCTTTGACCTTGCTATGCCTGTCATGGGGTCGTCTGCTTTTGGGGCAGGGGCCCGGTAGGAATTTTGTCCATTTGGCTGATTGGCTGGGGCCATTTGGTTTTTGCCTACTGCGTAGCAAATCGTCACAACTTGTAAGGTTGCGGTTAGGCATTGGTTTATGGTTTGGTTGGTTGAGGGGCATGGATTGGCTGTGCCTGCCCCTCTAATGCTGCTGCTGCAAGGGATTCCGTTAAAGGAATCAGGGAGTAACTATTGCTTGTCCACTCTGTCAAGGGGGCTCGGGCCATTGCAAGAGCTCCTGGTTGCATTTGGGGAGGGCTGAGGGCAGCTTCCCTTCTCTGTCGCTACCCCCAAGTGTATTCCCCTTTTCTGACTTTCGCATCGTGTGGAATGTCAGTCTGTTCCCCATGGTGGGGGCAGATAGTCGCAACCAATGCCTAAGCAACCACTCACATTTTTGTATTTTAATAAAGCTGTGGCCAAAATTATGCCAAAAACCTCAAACAAAAATTCTGTGTGATGTGTGAGTTATTGGGGTGGCCCTGGGGACCTTGACACACAATTATCGTCCGCCCCGTGACCGGGCAAGTGGCCAATTTGGAACCTTGCAGTGGAGGGCAGGTAACAAATTCAAACAACCAACAAGCCTGCACAACTCAGAGTGTTTTTAAACAAAAGATGTGCTCGGATTGGGGGTGAAGGCCAGCTCCCCCTCCCAATATCTCCCCTTTCCTCCCACTGCTCCCTTTTTTGTTTGTTTTTGCTTCCAGTCTGTCTCTCATAATGGAAGCTATCTGAGCTGGGAAGAAAAGGATGTCAAGCGATAGCAAGCAGAGAGGAAGACGGGGGAAAGTTTCATTTCCCTTACAGCATATGCGTTCTATTGCAAATATTACCCCAGGCTCCAGCTTTAGACATGAATGAGGAAGGGGAAAGGGGAAAAACCACACACGGCCGCCCTCACCAAACATCCTTGTTTGTTTATGAAAGAGGGCCGGCTGGCACCATAGCATTTCATCTGTACCTGTGCATTCTGCTGATGGCCTGGTGCAAATACCAAGAGATTTCCTAGCATGCAATTCCTGTAAATGAAAGCGTGCTCCACTTCCTTGGACTCCGGACAAATGCTCACCCTACCCAGTGGGGTAAGCCAGTCTTGCTTAATAGGGAAAGAAATAAAATATTCACATCTGCGCGAGTAAAATATTTATATCTGCAACAGAATTATGGGCTTTTGAAATGCGCACTCTGTTAATGTATCGGCAACGAAGAAGCCAAGCCCCACCACTGCCTAAGCCAGTATTGTCTGCGTTGATTGGAAGCAACTTTTGAATGTCTCCGGAAGAGAGATTTTTCCAGCTGCTAATATCCGAGACTGTTTTAACTGGAGATTCCAGGCACTGAACTGGAAACCTTGTTTGCTTACTGGGCAGGGCCTGTTTCCCTTTCCGTCCAAGGAAGTGGAATCAACCTTGAAATGTTTGGAGATGCATGGCTGAAAGGTAACCCTATAGCTCAATCACGGATGCTCTTGTGTGACCGATTCCCCTTCCTCCAAAATAAGCAGCCAATTAAGCGTTCCTTTAAAAAAAAAAAAAAAGATTTCCCTCCAAGTTGCCTCGAGGGCAGCTCTTGAACCAATAGGTGGGAAGCAAGTTACCTGTCGCAGTGGTTGCACTTGAAGGGTTTTGCCCCCGTGTGTTTCCGGTAGTGTCGCGTGAGCTCGTCGCTTCGTGCAAAACGCCACTCGCACCCTTCCCACGAACACTTGTAAGGCTTCTCACCTGCAAAGAAGACGGAAGAAGTTTTGTCAGTGTCGACCAAAAGCTGGAGTGTCTGGTGTTGTAAACAAAAATTGCCCTTTTCCAAGAGCTCATATAGAGTCCTTACATAGGTTCCCTATTGGTAGGAGAGAATAACAGAGGCCAAGCAGAGAATATTGAGAAGCAAAGCAGCTAGTAAGCTTGATCTTTATTGAACTGTTGCAACAGGGTGCTCCCCTCACCCGCAGGAGAGAGGAGGGACCCAGAAAAATGGCATGCAAGGCCTTATAAAGACTTTTGAAATTCCCATCCTGTAGATCAGTGTTCCCCAACCTTGGGCCTCCAGCTGTTTTTGGACTACAACTCCCATCATCCCTCGCTAGCAAGACCAGTGGTCAAGGATGATGGGAATTGTAGTCCAAAAACAGCTGGAGGCCCAAGGTTGGGGAACACTGCTGTAGATCAAGACCACCCCCAGAAACATCATACATACATCACAGAAGGGGTGTAACCTAAGACCACTCCTCAGATACATCATACCTACATCACAAAAAAGGTGGTCTAAAACAGAAATTTTGAATGTTGTTTTTCTCCTGTTGTTGTTTATCTCCTGTCTGGCAGGTTACTTGATTGGATTTCCTGGGTAGCCTGGCCAGTCTTTTGTAATGATAAATACTTAGTTCCTGGGCCAGGTCACAGGCTCACACCCTATTCATATCTTAAATGTGCCCTTAAGACAGGATTTGTGAGGAAAGAGACAATGGGGAGGTTTGCCACTTTGACCTTGCAGAGAAAACATTTGCTCAGTTTAGGAATCAAAATGGTTCCAGGTTGGTCTTCCTGTGCTGATCTATGTACGTGCTTGGTTGGTACACTTATGAACATTACCATATATCTAAGACCATAAAATTCCTATCACAGTGGTCACCAATATCTTACATGCCAAAGAGGAGGGTTGTGTTGCTGCCAGAGCATCATGGCCTCTCCAAGTTGTCCATGTACCCTGAACAAAGCAGGAGATTTCAATTTCCAAGCCCTCCTGATATCATCGCTCCTTCTGGAATCAAGGGATTGGGGAGGGGGCGATTGTGGTGGAGTTTGGCAGATTTTTTTTGGTGTTTTTTTTAAAGGGTTTTTCAAAGGCTTCCAGAAGTTTAGAGGGTATTTGCAGGCTTTTTCAATTGCGTTTCCAATATACGCAATTTCACTTAAATGCACAGTGCCTCAGAACATAACCCATGCATAAATAGGCCTGTAATAAGAAACTAGTGCAGGAACCAAGATATTCTGTAGCAGACCCTTAAAGCTGCCTTTGAAATCGGAGACTGTGAAACTCTTATGACACTTATGAAAGTGGCTCTTTTACTACAGGAAGCACTGGTTCTATTTTCAATGATTAGCACTGTAATTGATTTCTTATTTTTTTACCAAAAAAAATATCAAAAAATAAAATCTGACCAACAGCCCAGTTTCATCTATTCTGGATGGGCCCATTCACACATGAAAGTTGCATTCATCTAGTAGTTTAGGTCTAGGTTTGAAATATGTATGTGTGAACTGGTGCTAGGAGATGGTGCAGTTATGTTTTAACCCTAGCTACCGTATTTTTCGCTCTATAGGACGCACTTTTCCCCCTCCAAAAATTAAGGGGAAATGTGTGTGCATCCTATGGAGCGAATGCAGGCTCCTTGGCTTCAGCGATAGCAACGCGAAGCCTCCAAAGCGCAGAGGGAGCGCTCCCTTCGCATTGCTTTTGCTGAAGCCTGGAGAGCGAGAGGGGTCGGTGCACTCCGAAGGCTTCGGGTTCCTTTTGCTAAAGCCGGGAGAGCAAGACTCTCCTGGCTTCAGCAGAGAGGGAGAGCTGCGCATCACCCCTTCAGCCAAGCGGGAGGAGAAATGGAAGGGGCTCCGTTTCTCCTGCCGCTTCACTGAAGGGGCGCTGCGCAGAGAGGGGGAGAATTTCCCCCCCTTGTTCTCCCTCTCTAAAACAAGGTGTGTCCTATGGTCCGGTGCGTCCTATAGAGTGAAAAATACGGTAAATGAGACCTGATTTCCAACAGAAGCAAATGATTTTAACAGCAGACAATGGTGCTTCCTCTGTGGGATGAAACCAAGAGCACCATAGAGATCCTTAAGAGAGATACTGTCATTTCATTTTTGCTCCCCTTCTCTTGCAAAATTCTGCCAATGTGCTTGTCGCCATCACAACTGCTCTTTGAAAGATGGTGTTAATCCAAACCAGAGGGAGGATGACCAGCGAATGGTACAGCATCCTTTCAGCCTAGGTCTCCTCTCTCCAATCTAGTTGTCATTCAGACAGCACCTAGCTGCAGACAGTGGACGGCTCCAATATCTGCGTATTTTAACATGAGAAAGAATCCTGATATTGAAACCAAACACACACAGTATTCAATACGCAGCTACACATTCAGTATGCAGCTCAGCAAGAACAAAAGGTGGACCCAGTAGCAAAAGCGAGTACACAGTAAAAGAAGAACAACAGTCTTCATTGTTGCTTCCTTAATAAGGAACTGTCAGCACCAGGGAAGAGGAAAATATTTTTAAAATACTGGAAATCACCTTAAAGATGCCCTTTAAAGCTCATTCACAGCCTCTGCCTTCAAGTGACAAGCTTCTTGAATCCTAAACACTGATGTGTCTTCTGTGTTATTTATTATTAGCAAGAGCAAGGAGAGAAATGGGAGATCTGATTGCTTTATAGCCCAAATCTAAGAGAAACCACATGTTCAAGGAGTGGGCAAATGGAGACAGGAGAAAAGCTGAAACAGGCCCAAATTAATCTCCAGTTTAAGCCCTGAAATTATAATGAAGCTAACACAAGCATCTCTCATCAGGGCCCAAGGAAGGCAAAAAGAGAGAGGCTTCTCTGTGGTTAGTCATTTACGAAACATTACTGATTGCAAGCTAGGCTCTGCTACTCCAAAGATAAAGTGGAAATCTGGCACAGGCAGATGAGGAGAATGGGCAGAGATATCTCCTACAGTTCAGCAAGCAGAGCCTTTTATCCTCAGCTCAGATGGGTTTCCAAATGAAAGGGGGAGAGAGGGATCTAAAACTGAAAGGCAGAGCAATGCAGAAAGGAAACTCTATACAAAATTGAAGCAGGTGTAGCAAAGCCAAACACCCATTGATCCGCCAGCCCATCAGTCAAGTGATCTCGTCTCTCAAGGCAATAAATGAGAAAGCAGGGTAGCCGGATCATGCGAAGAGGGGTGGGGTTCCTGAGCCTTTAAAGTTATGGGGGACGAGGGGATTTCAGCAGGTGTAGCTTGTGACTCCAGCTACACCTGCTGAAATCCTGACCCTTCCACACAACAGTTGAAGATGCAGGAACCCTGTTCTGTTTTGCATCCAGCTACCTTAGGGGAAGGGACGCAGGTGGTGCTGTGGGTCTAGGGCTTGCCGATCAGAAGGTCGGCGGTTCGAATCCCCGCAACGGGGTGATCTCCCGTTGCTCGGTCCCTGCTCCTGCCAACCTAGCAGTTCGAAAGCATGTCAAAGTGCAAGTAGATAAATAGGTACCGCTCCGGCAGGCGTGCGCTGCTCTGGTTTGCCAGAAGCGACTTAGTCATGCTGGCCACATGACCAATAAAGCGAGATGAGCGCCGCAACCCCAGAGTCGGTCACGACGGGACCTAATAGTCAGGGGTCCCTTTACCTTTTTACCTTAGGGGAAAGTGAAGGGGAAAGGGGGGGGGTAGAGTTGGAGGTTTGTTTTTTTTTAAATTGCATTATTTCATTTCACATAACATATTGCAACTCTCTTGAATTCAAGAGTTCTCAATGGCTCAAAACTGGTAAGACATGTCAATACATATAATAAATGTTGGAAATGTAAAGAAAAAGAAGGTACATTTTATCATATGTGGTGGGAATGTAAAAAAGTAAAGAACTTCTGGGAAATGATATATAATGAGATGAAAAAGATGCTGAAATATACATTTTTTTTAAAAATCGGAAGCATTTTTACTTAGTATTATAGGTCAGGACATTAATAGGCAATATGTTAAATTGCTTTTATATGCAACAACTGCGGCAAGAGTATTGTTAGCCCAGAAATGGAAACAAGAAGAAATTCCAATGAAAGAAGAATGGCAGATGAAATTAATGGACTATGCAGAATTGGACAAAAATTGGACATAATGGACTATGCAGAATTGGACTGTGCAGAATTGGACAAAAAGGATTCGAAACCTGCGGGACCAGAGATTTAAAGAAGATTGGAAGAAGTATATGAATTATTTGAAGAGCAACGGTAATCAACAAATTACGCTAGTAGGACTACAAGAAGTTTTGTAAGGAGAAATATACAGTGTTACAAAGTAGAAAAAGATAGAGATATTGGTTATGAGTTTGAAATGTAATAGGGAAAATAAGAAATGTATACTAAGAGATTAGATTGGAAAATTTTCAGGCAGTATTGATGGAAGTCAAAAAAACTGAATAAGATGTAAAAGTACCATATTTTTCGCCCTATAGGACGCACTTTTTCCCCTCCAAAAATGAAGGGGAAATGTGTGTGCGTCCTATGGGGCGAATGCAGGCTTTCGCTGAAGCCTGGAGAGCGAGAGGGGTCGGTGCGCACCATGTATCCAGTAACAGCATCCGCTACATGAAGCATGGACTTGCCTTTCAACTGTAAACCTACTGAAGCCGGGAGATGCATGGTTTCATACCCTACTGTTCCCTGACCTGTTGGGATTGAGGACAGGTCATCAGTCAAAATAACAGAATGCACACCTATTCTCATGAAGACATGAATAAAAGCATCAACTTTCATAAAGGGAAGGCGCTGGAGACAGTATTGTGTAGTTCCTGACTAGGCTAGCTTATCAGACCCCATCTTGTCCAGAAACTGAAGCAACCCGACTCTTAGCCATCTTCCTTCTAGGATAAAGGATCCATCGTTTTCTACAGCAGCTTGAGATTTTCCAACACTGATTTGCCATGGAAGTGAATAATTCCCTTGGTACCCAATTCAACGATCCAAGATCTAACGTAACAAACAAAATATCTTGCAGTCACTAATTGGGGTGGCCTTCAGCGATACCAGCTGAAAAATACGACCCAAGATGGATAGTACATTATACAGCAGTGCTGCATGAAACCCATTGCACAGAGGATGTTAAAGCCTTCTGGAGTGTATTCTGACTTATTTCAGCGTCAGATATCCCTCCAACATCTATGATAGCCGAGCTCCCGGGGCATTCCAGAGTAGCTTTGCCAAGCACTGAGACTAGCCATCTTTTCGGATTCTTTTCTTTTGTAACACGAGCTGCCTTGCTGCCAAATGTCAGACAGTGTCTCTTGTGTTCCCAGGCACTGCACGCTTGCTTACTGTATGCAGTGCAGAGGACAAAACAGAAAGACAAAGGAAAATGTGACCTTTAAAAGCCGCTGTCTAAAGGAATCCTTGACCCTCAGACCTCAGCCAAGATTCGGCTGCTCCCTGCCCCCCTTGACAGCTCGTCAAAACTTCAAAGCAAAACGCAGGGAAAAGGAACAGTGACCATCTCTGATTACATAATATCTCATTAATGCTTTCCTTCCCCTGAAAACAATTAAAGAAAGCATCACTTGGTTATCTCACCCTCTGATAAGTGCAATGGCCTCCAGGAAAAAATTAATCTAAATTTAAATTTCTTATGGCAAGGATTGCTTTTTTAAAGGCATGTTACAGTTGCATCCCACAGATTGCAATCTGGGTTTCATAAGTGCTAAATCTTTGGGACCTTCTCGCATCTTGTCACGTTGTGTACTGTTGTGCTGTGTTTTACAGAAAAGGAGCAGATGAAATAAGCATTTAAGGAACGAGTGCAGAAAATGGATTCTGAGAGGTTGCTTTATTGTAGTCACAATATAGCCATTCTGTAAAGGTAAAGGGTCCCCTGACCATTAGGTCCAGTCACGGGCAACTCTGGGGTTGCAGGGCTCATCTCGCTTTACTGGCCGAGGGAGCCGGCGTACTGCTTCCAGGTCATGTGGCCAGCATGACTAAGCCGCTTCTGGCGAACCAGAGCAGAGCACGGAAACGCTGTTTACCTTCCCGCCAGAGCGTTACCTATTTATCTACTTGCATTTTGACGTGCTTTCGGAGAACTTCCTGACAGTAAGAGCTGTTCGACAGTGGAATTTGCTGCCAAGGAGTGTGGTGGAGTCTCCTTCTTTGGAGGTCTTTAAGCAGAGGCTTGACAACCATATGTCAGGAGTGCTCTGATGGTGTTTCCTGCTTGGCAGGGGGTTGGACTCGATGGACCTTGTGGTCTATTCCAACTCTATGATTCTATGATTCTATGCTAGGTTGGCAGGAGCAGGGACCGAGCAACGGGAGCTCACCCCGTCGCGGGGGTTCGAACCGCCAACCATCTGATTGGCAAGTCCTAGGCTCTGTGGTTCAACCCACAGCGCCACCCGCGTCCCATTCTGTAGCATCTTGAAAAAGAAGCAGTTGCTTTCATGAAGGGCCTAGGCAGAGTTCAAACTAGGAGCTGAACATTCAACATCTATTCTTGCTTTCTCACATACTGTACTACTTTTCTGAGCTGTCGCGGGATAAATTCAGGAAGCTAAAAGAGGGCAAGTTGCTTTCATATAATATCCACCTACAGCCACCTGTTTAGAACTGAAGCGGCTCTGATCTATTTATAATTTCTGTGCTTTCAATTGAAAAAGAGCTTTGAAGATTGTGTTTGCCATCCCAACAACTCTGTAGAAGCAAGTTCATCATTACTGCTATTCTACAGATATATTTTTTCCAACTAACTTCGCCTGCCCAGCTGTCCACCTCTGCATGAGCACAGCAGGACAAGCAAGGACACAAGTTTCCAAAATGCAAGGCTCTTCGGGTATATATTTAACAAAATTAAACAATTTATTTAAAAATGGGGGAACCCTCTACGCAGTTGTTTTCTATCCACATCCATACACAATCTGTAGCTTTCTGGTAAAAGAAGAACATTAAGTTCAGAGCATATGCCTGGATTTAATCTCAGGTATCTCCAGATACCTGAGACGTGGACGCAGGATGCGGGTGGCGCTGTGGGTTAAACCACAGAGCCTAGGGCTTGCCGATCAGAAGGTCAGCGGTTCGAATCCCCGCAACGGGGTGAGCTCCCATTGCTCAGTCCCTGCTAGATTTCTTGTACAGCTACTGCCAGTGTGAAAAATACTGAATTTGATGGTCTGGTTCTGTATAAGGCAGCTCCATTTGTTCAAAATTCAAGATTAATGCTGCTTTTTTCTAGCAGACAGTAAAGTGCCATGGAGACTCTGTTAGACAGCTCTTCCTCCTCCTCCACTCACCAGACCAGACTCTATTTGGTGCCAAAACAAGGGCACTTTTCAGATCAAAGTGATCTTGTAGTCTGACCTGGACTGAGTATCACACACACCTAAAAAACCCCCACTATTGAGCCATTTATTTGCTACTGCTTTTGTTCAAGATAGTGGTGCAGCGTAACAGCTAAGACACTCAGCCAGCTAAGGCAATCTCAGTTTGAATCTCTGCTTCACTCAAGAGCCCAGCACAGCCCCTCTACCTGCAATGCAGAAATAATACTCACCTACCTTATCGGTAAGAGTCGTGTTCATATGTAGCAATAAACCAAAGTTTGTAATAAACCATAGTTTAGTCACGAATGTGATTGCCTGCACAGTCCTTAGAATTCTTCGTTTATTTCTGGCTTTCTAGGTTTTGAAGTAAACCACTGTCCACTTTTGGATGACACAACAAGCCGAACTATGGCTTGTTTGAAGCATTTACGTGCCAACGTAGGGGTGGAGGAAAGCTTGTCTTTCAAATGTAACAAAATGGAAGCCCTATAAATTAAAATTGCTCCAAAGTATCTTGAAGTATTAAGGTTCTTCTAGTTTGATGTGCCCCAGAATATATTTAACATTCATACTCATGACAGATTTATATCTTGGCCCAAACCCTCTGAAGTGAGTTTTTGCCATAAATGGATTTCTAAACAACAGCTGAGTTTTAAAAATCTGAATGTATGCAGTTTTATGTTATAACCTTAGTGTTTTCCATTTCCAAAAACTAGAAATGGAAATAATTTCACCTTTTCAAAGTACTAGTAAGTTAATGATTGACGATGCAATCATTCCCTTTAATATCCTGGATGTGAAATCCCCCAGGACTTGCATTTAATCTTAAAACACATTATGTAAAAGTAGGAGTCATAGATGGAACAAATTGTTGTTTTTTAGACAAAGAGAGAAAGAGCAAACAAACAAACAAACTGATACAGCTGCTTAAAAGAGAGAGAGATTTTGGAGATAAAAAATATAACCTGAGCATAAAGTATGTGTGTCATTCTTGAACCAGTCACAGTGAAACTAATAGAAAAATCTGTTTCGGTTTCTTTTAAGATTCTTTCATTGTTGAATGTGCCTCTAGTTGATTTCATCAGGTAAGAAAAAGTGCAATTCATTACTAAGGTGGCTGGGGTACTGTACAATTCCTATTTAGAGAGAGAAATGGTGTACGGTACCATTTTGACAAACACCATCAACAGCAATTCACGCATGCACATTAATCTGAAAAATGAAGAAGAGAAACATGGCAGATGTGTGAGATGAAAAGCAGCACACCACCACTGTGACCATCCTTTCTGTCAACGTATTTGCTCCCACACAGTTTTGTAGAATCAAAACGCCTACCTGAGATGGAATATCACACAGCCTGTAGTTGAGAGACTTGACAGGCAGATCAATGGCACCTAGCGCCACAAAAATGCCCATTGAAGGCAGATTTAGCACTAACATCCCATGCTTAACACTGGCCTGAAAGGCTGTTCTGAATTCAAAGTTCCCAATGAATGGTATGAATGACTACAAAACAGGAATGGTAAGAACTCTGCATCATCCTGCTGGTAACCCATATTACGAACCGAGCCCTCTGAATTCTACTCCAGAAAATGCCTTTTCTCCTTTCAAGCATGCTACTTTGTGGGATCACTTTGTGACATCGCCTTGCCAACAAAGGTCCGTATAGTTAAAGCTATGGTTTTCCCAGTAGTGATGAATGGAAGTGAGAGCTGGACCATAAAGAAGGCTGATCGCCAAAGAATTGATGCTTTTGAATTATGGTGCTGGAGGAGACTCTTGAGAGTCCCATGGACTGCAAGAAGATCAAACCTATCCATTCTAAACAAAATCAGCCCTGAGTGCTCACTGGAAGGACAGATCCAGTACTTTGGCCACCTCATGAGAGGAGAAGACTCCCTGGAAAAGACCCTGATGTTGGGAAAGATGGAGGGCGCAAGGAGAAGGGGACGACAGAGGACGAGATGGTGGGACAGTGTTCTCGAAGCTACCAGCATGAGTTTGACCAAACTGCGGGACGCAGTGGAAGGCAGGAGTGCCTGGCGTGCTCTGGTCCATGGGGTCACGAAGAGTCGGACACGACTAAATGACTAAACAACAACACTTTGTGGGATCTTGCAATTTATACATGTGGCAGGAACATCGTAACCATGGAAAGCCAGGACTCCTTCTGGGGATGGAGGCAGGATCCCTATACATCACCTTCTCTGAGCCCTTCAGCAAGGGTACAAAGCCTTGCTGCAGCCAATCTCGCTTTGACGTTTGGGGTTAATTCACACATTACTTGATTACTCAACATTTCAGTGAATCGACTCCACTGAAAAACTCTACATAAGGGGACAGAATGCTATCCTTTCTGTGGGAATTGGATTTGTGAGAGCTTGCAACACACCAGTCACTGCTTCATGCTGCAGCCATGGAATGGTCAATGCGCACGTCTGAGTGGAGACAGGCAGCCCCTTGTGTGGCAGCTACCGGTCGTTCCCATTTAAGGAATGAAAAGGAGCTGTTTCAATCAATTTACCTACATCAACGGCGAACCACATCCTAAGTGGCTCTGTCACTTAAGTGTCCGTGACAACCTTCACATGTCATTCTGCATATAATGTGAAGCATGAAAAGGAGTACGAAATAAGGAAAAATAGACTCTTCCCTCAACATGAGTAAAGAATGCTTCTTAGAAAGAGTAAAATGTCTCAGAGGGCTTAAGCTACCCGCACTCAGTTATCACACACCCTCGCAAGCCCATACGCAGGAAAGCAACGATTCATCGCATCTAGCCCACTGACACAACGCACACTGAGAAAAGCTACATTATCCTTCCCCTGCTAGTCACTTCATGAAAGGGACAAAGCTCCCTCAATTCCAATTCCTTTTTAAAGCCTGTTCTTGTAAGCTTAGCAGAAAAAGAAGCTTGAGGCACCTGATGTGCGTTAAGAACAGAAGGATTTTGTTGGGGGTGGAGGGAGAATTAGGAGACACAGGTGCCAGGCCTTCTGTAGAATGTGCCCTTCTGCTCCATTAATTGCTGACATATCCTCCCCCCCCTCCAACTCAGCCCCTCGGGAGAACAGCAGAGCAGCAGGCCCAGACTGGTACCCAGCAGCAACACCAGCAGCAAAAGTAGACAATTAGGTGCCAGAAGAAAAGGGGGGGGGGGAGAGAAGATGCAGTTGCCTAGCAACCAGACAGCAGAAGCAGCTGTGTAGCAGGCCCAGGCTGGTACCCAGGCACTGACAAGCTAGCCAATTAGCACACTGTATTTAATGCTGATGTGGTTTCCTAGCAACAGGATGCAAAAGTCTGTCTGCGACACACTCTTCCCTCACATTTCTCCCCCCCCCCCATCCCTCATTCAAACCATTACTTTCTTTTCTTTCGCCCTAATTGACAACTCTCCGCTGCTTTAAATTGCCATTATTATTTTTTTGTCCCTGGAGAGGTTAGGAGAACTTAAAAAAAAAAAAAAAAAGTAATAAGAGCTTTTAGTTTCAACTTCACTTTAGCACTAAGAGCTCTGGATATATGACAAGCCAACAGCTGCAAAACCGGCAAATAAGGAGCAGGGAGACGTCAATATTTCAGCCCACTGTATAAGCTTTTCTTAGAATATTATTCACAATATGGTAACCGCTAGCTTGGACCACCACTCTTACATTGTTTCGCCACACGGCAAAAACCTTCCTGTTTAGGCAAGAGTCTGTTTTATTGAATAGATATGCTTTTTATCTGATGTCCATCTTATTCGCTGCAGTTGTCTCTGATTTTATTATAATGCATTTGAGGAGGAATTTTATGGTATGTTGTGATGGGTTTCAACTGTTGTTAACTGCCCTGAGTAGCACGTAGGCACAAAAAAAGCCAGAATATAGATTTTTATATGATTTTGCATTTTCCTTTTCATTTTATCCAACAGAAGTCTATTTACGACCTTGTCTGTTAGCACGCAGCGCACAGCATTAAAAGCAGATACCAATATTTTGTGGATCTGTGTCTGAAAAAATGCAATCATCAGACCGAACACAAAAGACTAAATATTACCAATATGGTGAGGTGACCTTGCTGCGCAGGGTTAACAGTATCCACTGCCCCATATTGAACACACTAGATTGAATAATACACATAGCAAGAAACCTGTATAAATGTGGCTTCCCTAAAACATGAGGCAACTGTGCACTGCTCACCAGAGGAATCTGATGCACTGCAGTTCAGGATCTTTGCCCTATTACTGCACATTCTTGGCAGCCACTGGTACTCCCGAAGAGCTGGTTTCGGCCCCATGAATATATTCTCCCCAATCCAAAACTCTTGATCAGTTTTATTTGCCTAACATGGTCAGAGTAGGGTGCAATCTACACACAAATAAAAACCGTTCTGAAAACGTTTCTTTTTTTTAAGCGTTTTTTTAAAAAAACACCACACTGAGTTTTCCATAAGACGCACCATCGCTATCTAGCGTCACGTTGTATATTGCATTCAAAACACACTTTCAATGTTTTATTTGCAGCTGTGTAGCTGAGTCCTAGTTGTCTTTCTAGTCGAGTCTTGTTTACTCAGCTCTCTAGGGTCTTGGGCAGAGAGAGCGCTCTCCCACCATCTGTTCTGTGCGCCTTTAAAAAAACTGGGGATGCCAAGAATTTAATGTGAGGCTTTTTGCACATGAAAGGTAAGCCCTACCAACAACGGTCCCTTCACATACACACCCTCATTTTTAACGGACATTTTGTTGGTGTGACCATCAACACATGCCTCTCTGAGCACTTAAGGAGGCAAGTGCCCTAAGTGGAAAGATACAGGTTTGCAGGGCATAAAATCCGCCCGACGATTCTGAGTCGTTTTTCTGCATCCCATCAAGGATGCCTTTTCCTCACAGCCATTTCAAAAGTGCATTGCGTTTGCACCAAAGTTTATTGGAATTAGTTATGCTGCTTGAGTCGCCGTGTAAGTTAAAATGAAGCAACCCCCCCCCCAAAGTCCCTTTCATCTTCAAGGAATCATAGATGTTGGCAACTGAGCCCAAGGCCTGGTTCCTTTGCATAATTTATGCCATTTTAACAAACACCATTAATGTTTGTTACCTCCCCTTTACTCTCCATTCTCTCTCTCTCTTTTTTACATCTTCAGGCCCCCACCCCCTGCTAGGACTCCCTAGGTGGTCACTCTGGATTCCAGATCCCAACAGGATAAGGCTCCTCATCAACCATCTTGACAGGCCTGCCTCACCTGGGGCTCAGCTGACTGCTCTCCCCTGCCTGCCCCTCCTTGCTGCCATTAACTCTTTCTGGACCCAGTATTTCTTCCCTGTTGCATCAGTCACCCCACTCTTCCATCACATCCTGCAGCTACTGAATAGACGAAGCCTGTCCCCCAAGCTGGCTCCCCGTTCCATTTGTTTCTGCAACAAAAGCACTGCAAGTCTCTACAAGGTGCTGCTCTAAGCATCATTTCGGATTCAAATTGAGGCTCGAGCCAAACTAACCCTTCCATAGAAGGGTCTTCATTTAATTTTTAAGGCACATTTCCCCATCAAAATATCTTGCTTCCCTTCTTAGACAATGACACATTTCTACTCTGTGAATTACCTTTTTTTTTTTGCTTTTGTTCAACCTAAATTAGTTCTCCTTCTGTCACTTGATTCAGTGGCATTTGCTGAGATGGGGCTGGAAAATTCTCTCCCCGCCCCCGCCCCCCCCCGGCAAGAAGCCAAACTGTCACTGCTTGCAGAAGTATCTGCCATGCAATTAAAACAGGGGGCAAATGTGTTAAAGCTAGATTTATGCCCCCAGTCCATTAAGTACCAGTTCTATTTCAGTTCCTCACACCCACGAAATAGGTGTTCTTTCTCCCAACTGCAGACCTCACTTTCCCCTGCCACCTAGAGTGCTCTTTCGCACATATTTTCCCATATGACAAGCGACTTCTCCATTTTACTCCAGGCCAAAATCCGGTCCCACCTTTTTGCACGTTCATCCTTAGCAACGTCTCCTTGGCGCAACATAAATTAGCACCACCACTTAAACAAAAAACCCCTCCAGTTAACTGAGACCAAAAAAATAATTTAGAAGATCTGCTTCTTGTTCTGCTCAGCTGAATTAAACTCCTTTGCCTACACAGTGGCTCCACCAAACAGTTGCATTCCAAACTCTTCATATGCCAGAAATTACAATATTCAGAGGGAACTGTGTCTCGTGCCAAAGTCAGACCTTGGATCCCTCTGGCCCATAGTGATTGGTAGTGGCACACTAGTTTCAGATGTGAGTCACTCCGGAGCCCTGCCTGGTGAAATCAAGGACCTTGGACCCTTGGTTTGCACAACATGATCTACCGTTGAGCTACGTGTGTCTGTGTTTTAACAGAGCGGAAGATTACGAGTCATAGGGGTGTGGAGAGGGTGTGTATGAACTTAACAGCGCTTAGTTATTTTCTGATTGCTATTTTCTGAATGTTAACATCGCTTTATAGATTATAAATGCTGTGTTGATTTGTTAATCATATACAGTGGTACCTCGGGTTAAGTACTTAATTCGTTCCAGAGGTCCGTTCTTAACCTGAAACTGTTCTTAACCTGAAGCACCACTTTAGCTATTGGGGCCTCCCGTTGCTGCCGTGCCGCCGGAGCACGATTTCTGTTCTCATCCTGAAGCAAAATTCTTAACCTGAAGCACTATTTCTGGGTTAGCAGAGTCTGTAACCTGAAACGTATGTAACCTGAAGCGTATGTAACCTGAGGTACCACTGTAATATGACTTTTGCTTTAATTGTGACGTTTAGCTTATTTTTAAAAATTGTTGACAGTGTTTTATAGATTGTCATTGTTTCATTCTATATGGTTTAAGCTGTATTTGTGGTGTTTTACTGTGTTCCGTTGTGTTATCCTTCTTTGCTGTCAGTAAGCCGCTTTGAGATTCATTTGAATGAAAAGCAGCACAGAAATATAATAAATCAAGTGGGGAAACCCTCCCTTCTCTCTGTCCTCTCCCCTCTCCTTCTGCCTGCTTCAGTCCCCTCGACAGCAAGGGACCAGGGGTTTTGTGCTTTGCTTTCTTCCCCCCGCACAGGGATTGTCAACTTTGCAGTCAGTGGAATGCATATGGATCTCCACAGGCAAAATCAAGGGTGCATTCTGTGGTCACCCCCAAGGCCGCCCTACAGCAAATCTCATCCGTCCACCAGAGTTTGCAACATGATTGCTTGAGACACTGCGTGGCAGAAGAAACCCATCCGCTTATGTTCAAGGAGAGAGAAGCCTTTGTCTTTCCGTTTTATTGTAGAGATGCGGAGCAATTAAGCCACACAGAGCCTCCTCTTCTTCTGCACATGAGAGCGCTACCAGCAGCCAAAGGGAAAAATAATATCTCACAATCTTTTCAGACCTTCAGTTCAGCTGTCAACTGAGCCAAGTGGCTGGCAGCCATTGGCACTGCCAAGCATGTTCACAATTGACAGTGTGTTACGCTGATGATGGTTCCAAGAAGCTACGGCTGCGTGGAAAGACAAAGGCAAAATAACTGCTCCATGGCTGTAATCTTGGGGACGTGGGCTTGGGATCGTGACAATACACCCCAAAATTTCCAAACCACGCCTCTTTAATACTTCCTATTTTGGTTTCGGAGGCAATTTAGCTCTCTTCCTGCATAAGTAATGCTAGCTTTATTGTCGAGAGGGATCAGACAGTGCAGATTGAGAAAGGCAAGCCATGTAAACATAAGCACAGCTGTTCTGGGTCAGACTTCTGGGCCCACCCAGTATCTCATTTGCAATAGTGATCAGGTCCAGAAATGTAACTACACAAGCAAGGTGAGAGGGTGCTTCATTCTACATATACAGCATTTGAAGGTGTCAGGGACAACACGTATAGGAGGGCTATATCCTGCACATAGCCACTGACCTTCTTTCTCTTTCCGATGAATTGGTTCAAGGCTGAAAGGTGTGGCCCAGAGCTGGGGGAGTCAGAAGGTAGATTGGGATTCACTGGTTGATATCTGGGTGATTTGCATTTGAATAGCAAGGGAAATTCCCAACTGAAAGCTGCAAAAAGCATATCCCCTCACTAAATGAAATGAACAAAGTTAAAACAGGGCCAGGAAAGACGGAGTTCAGTTCTGAAACTAAATACCGGTTCTACTTCTGAGTACAAGCTCAGTAGGAATCATGCCAGAACCTTAATTTCAAGGGTGTGTCCACTCCCCGAAGTCAATCTTTTACACCTGGTTTCACCTTTTGCTCAAAGAAGTTCTAGTCCTGCATGTCTGAAGGCTGCCTCCCGATGACCTAGAACATGACACACTTTTCCGCTGCTAGTTGACTGCTGCCAGGAAGTCTCGATCTGACCAGTATCAGGTTTGAAAACTAGACTCACTGAGAGTCACCGTGGACCAAATGTCCATGAAACCCAGCCCCCTTGCTCTTCTCACACCAGACCATTCAAATTACCAACCTAAGCTGATCGACCAAAGTGTGCCACAATCAGATAACAGTGCTCATCTACAACTTATGAGTAAACTGAAATTATTACCTCCAGTGGCATGAGAAGCACTAATACTAAACATGGATTATATAGCACTTTAGGGAGTTCAGAACACTTTACGTTAGGAACACAGGGAGCTGCCTTTTATGGATTCAGACCATCGGTCCATCTAGTTCAGTCATCTACACCAGGGTTGAGGAACCACTAGCCCTCAGATGCTGTTGGACTACAACTCCCATCATGCCATCAACTCCCAGTGAGCACTTTGGTGTGATGTCCAAACTGACAAAACATAGTTATGAGCATCATTTTGCTAACAGTTTGGATTTTAAATTATCATTAGAGCAAACCATGGTTTGGTGTGCTGCTGGAACGGAACCCATAGTTTCCCCAGCACCACATGGAAAGCATGTGGCCAAGGTGGTCCTTGAACAAGGGATGATTTTAAGCCACTACAATGCAGAAACTCTACAGCACAATGAATAGTTCAGTCTTTGAAAATCCTCTGCATAATATTAATTTCTACAAGCCCAGGAAATTTATCTTTATAAGGGTGGAAACCTATCTCTAGGAACTCTCTTTTATAAAGACATGTTAATGGCATGGTGGCATTATCATTAAAGACTGCATGTTCAACAGCAAAATTGAGGAAACTGACTCAGCAGTTCCTTTAGAAGCAAAAAATAGCACAGCAGTCATGGAACTGTATCATCCTCATGAGGAAAGCTGAGAAAGAGAGCAGAGACATTAATCAATTGCAGAATAATTATTCTGAGAAATGTTCTGAGAGTAGAGAGAATGTAGAGAGAGAAGACGGGATAGCTCAATGCATGTAATCCGAATATTTAGAGGGGAAAGAACTTATGGAGAACTGGCTGTTTAAAAGCTCACTCGTTTCAATTTGTTATTTTCTCCCTTTTTCCACTGAGAAATTCTGACACAAGGACTTTTGCAATCCACATTGTGCATACCAGACTGTAGAGTTTAGCTAGAGGTTTATACCGTGGGCCTCCTTGAATGTCTAAAATCATTTCTAATGTGATGTAGTTCACACAGTGAAAAGCTCTACATGATGAGGATACAATTTGCTAGACAAAAAACTAAACTCTGACTGGGACACCTGGATTCAAACATGTGGTCAGCCATAGGTATCTGTGGCCTTGGGCAAAACACTCTATGTCACCTGCCACATCTGAGCATGGGAAGAAGCAATGACCTTGCAAGATTACCGTATTTTTTTGCTCTATAAGACTCACTTTTTCCCTCCTAAAAAGTAAGGGGAAATGTGTGTGCGTCTTATGGAGAGAATGCAGGCTGCGCAGCTATCCCAGAAGCCAGAACAGCAAGAGGGATTCCTGCTTTCACTGCGCAGCGATCCCTCTTGCTGTTCTGGGTTCTGAGATTCAGAATATTCTTTTTCTTGTTTTCCTCCTCCAAAAACTAGGTGTGTCTTGTGGTCTGGTGCGTCTTATAGAGCGAAAAATACGGTGCTCTGGAAAGAATTAAGGAGGTGGTGCTTTACAAGTGTGATGGCATGGTAATGAAGATGATGATGCAATATCAACAGCACAAAATTATTCCTAGGAAAGGGCACATCTCAAGTTTTGGGGTGTTTCTTTGCAATTATTTGAAACCTCTTTTTTTTTTTTAAGTACTCTTAAGATACTGAGAGGAAGCCCCAGCTCAAAGGCATAGAAACACCACCGCCCAGAAAAATTCCTTGATCCTGGCACAAGTGACATTTCTAAGCACACTGAGAAGTATCATTTCAACTACCAGCCTAAGAACATATTTGCACCTTTATAAATAATCACTATAGTTTAAACAGAAATACAGTATGTCTCAGCAGAGTGGGGAAGTCTGTGACCTGTGTGTTTGCTCAGTCTGCTGTCCAGATGTCAACTGTTTGTGGGATGGGAACTACAGTGCAGGTCTTTCGAAGTTTACATTTCTTTTGACAATAGGACTAAAGCCGTTTCCCTCAAGGTTTTTATAATAATAATAATAATAATAATAATAATAATAATAATAATTTATTATTTATTCCCCAGCCACTCTGGGCGGCTCCCAATCAGTGTTAAAAACAGTACAGCATTACATATTAAAAACTTCCCTGAACAGGGCTGCCTTAAGATGTCTTCTGAATATCAGGTAATTATTTATCTCTTTGACATCTGATGGGAGGGCATTCCACAGGGCGGGCGCCACTACCGAGAAGGCCCTCTGTCTGGTTCCCTGTAGCCTCACTTCTCGCAGTGAGGGAACCGCCAGAAGGTGCGTTTTTTACAGAATCCTATTAGTTCACAGACTTCACCACTTGAAATGCATGCGACCATTACAAAGCTAAACTGATTAGAATCCAGCCCACTCTTCTGTCCTCAACTCATTCCATCAAAGAACTGCCAGACTCATAAACCAGGTGTGAAATAAAGCCAATTCACTCACCCCCTTGAGCTAACAGCACTGACAGTGCGTTAATCCTGCTACATTAATCCGCATCATTCACGGAGAGAATATATGCTATACTTGGAGGTGCTTTCCGTGACCAAGATATGCAAATCTAGATGGTTCAAACAAACAGGAAAAGCTTTTCACCTCCGATGACCTGTGCACCCCATTGGCTGTGTTTGCATGTAACAGTAATCGAGATTTCACAAACAATGTGCTCCCAACATGCTCTCACTTTGCTCCTCCCCTGGCATGAGTAGGGTGAACAAACCAGCAAACCTTGGCTTTCCATTACCTAAAAACTCAGGATCATGGCTGAAGCCCTGGTTGCTTTGTTCGCTTTGAGGATCGTGTCTTGCAAATGCTGCTTGCTCACAGTAAACCAGAATATGTGGCATAGCATTACATGTGAACACAGGCTTTGCATCTCCAGTGTTTTGGGGGAATTCTGAAACGTGTACCAAATGCAGGGAAACCTGAGACTCTTTCAGGGGTCTTCCACGTGAGCAAGGTCATACTCAGATAGCAAATTCCCACCCCCCACTTCAGAAACACATGGAACACATTGCTCCAAACCATCTTCCAATAGACAACTCTCATCTAGGGACTTCAACTCTGAACGTAACGAACAAACAAACAAAGGAGCAAGCACGAGACCCAAGCATCCAACATAAGTACCTGTGTGAGTCCTCTGGTGCGCTTTTAAGTGTGAGCTCTTTGTATAAACCTTCCGGCACCCATTAAACTGACAGCGATGAACCCTCTTCTTGTTTTCCGGCAAAGCATCTGCCCCCGTCCCTCCTTGCTCGCTGTCACTGAGCGCACACTTTGTTGTGCTGGCCGGTGCTACCACACCGACTTTTATAGAGCTGAGGGCGGTCTTCTTTGCAACTAACTTCAGCGTAACTGTGCCATCCACCGCGGAGACAGTCTGTGAGGTTTTTACAAGATGGCGACTGAGCTCAGGGGAGGAGGGAGGCGTTAGTGAGGTCACTGCGTTGAGTTGGGCCTGGTTAACGGCAGTATAGCCCTCTGTGGAGGAGCTGGTAGGCTGCAAGCTGAGGCAAGTCTCGGACAAGAGTTTGTCCCGCGAGACGATAACGTCCATGTTGGAATTCTTGTCGCAAGGACTCATGTCGACAGGTAACAAGAGGGGGTCCAGCTGCTGGATGGTGTCTTCTGTGTCTTGAGCGGAGGCAGTGTGGAGGAAACAGTCCAAGTCATCACCAAAGCTCTCCGATATCTTCCTGGGCTCCGTCTGAAGGTAGCGTTCCAGCTCAAGGCATGTCTGCAGACAGAGAAGGAAGACGTCATTAGATCACCCAATCCAACAGTTGCCACTGCCGAGAAACAGAAGACAGACACAGGGGTAGGGAACCCACGGGCCTCCAGGTACTGCTCGATTCCCATCATTGGCAAGGCCAATGGGAATGATGGGAAGTATAGCTCAGCAATATCTGGAGGGCCACAGCTGCCCCATCCCTTCCCTAATTGGCGGAAACATATGGATAGGCCAAAACAGTCATAAGAAAAGAAAGGAGAAATGAATTATTTGCTGTGCTATAGCTCAAGACTTTTCATTTCAGGGTGGTTGGTTCAAAGCCCATGTTGGGTAAGAGATTCCTGCTTTGCAGAGAGTTGGACGCGATGACCCTCAAGATCCCTTCCAATTCCACAATTCTATGAATTTCCCCACAGAACAACAGCTACAAGTGCCACTTCTCCATTCTGGGAGGAAGACGGAGGACAGCAGAGGCCTTTTCCAGTTGCCTAGCAACCCCAGGAGCAACCACTTGTGAACCAACCCCCAAATGTTATGAGGCTGCGCCACAATCAGTCAAATTCCTTCCCCTCCCCGATCCATCTGAAAGGTTTGCTTATAGCACACAAGCAGGCTATTCGCAGGTTGCAGTTGCATCTTCTCTGGGGTCCTGGCACAAATACCTCTGTACCAAACAGGGGAAGCTTTAGTTTTTGTGGGGTGGAAGGCACAGGAAGTGCTCCTCTGCAGTGCAAACCAGGTTGCTTTCGGCCCAGTGGCTCCTAGCTCCTTTCAGCAGGGCAAGAGGAACCAGCGGGGAAAGCTCCTTGAGGCTCTGCTCAGAACCGCTGGCTGTTGATGTAAATGCCAGGCCACCGGGACAGAAAAGTGGGATGTCGAAAGTGCTGTAACAGTCCATTTATATAGGCCAGCTTTTTATATTTTAGCCTTTCCACGCAATGCTGAGTAGTCAAGGAGAAACACCCAGAGAACAGGAGTCGGTATAAAATACAAACCAGTGTAAGGTCCACTCCCCCCCCCCCCAGGTACAATTCAGTAAGTATTCTATGCAACTGGTGCACATTTAGCTTGTGTGCATTCAGCTTTACATGCCTGGCAAACAAACAAAACAAAACAAAATTTTAAAAGGGGGACTGAGCGCAGGAGAAAAAAAGTCTTTGGCAATCCCACCCGCCATTGCACTCAATACGGTTTGACTACACTTGATTTTGGCTTCAGGCGCTATCCCTGATACGTTGCCTCTGTGTAAGTTGAAGGCTTACTGTATTAGGATGTTCCTTCTTTCTATCACAGGGCTGAAATATTTGCCTCTCTCTCTCTCTTCCTGGCCTCAGTTTACTCTCTGCTGCACAGAAAACTCTTAAGAACCCGTAATCCCCAGGTTAGCAAGCGTGGAGGCTGCTATGTCTAACGCCGGTCATTTGAATTCTCCACTGCCTGGAGATTAAAATGCTGGGTTTGGTCTCCAAACTTCCTGTGGAGAGGGCGGGGGGGGGGGGGAGAGCTGTCCCTTTAAGGCATTACTCCTCTTATGACAACCATAGTGGTCCTGACAGACTTCGAGCCTTGTCATTAATTTTCCATAAAGAACAGTTCTCCGCAAGCCCCCTTTGAGGCAAGGCCTGATGCTTCAGAAACCTATAATTATTCTTGTATCCCACCCCCTGTGGTCTTTGCACCTGTGTCAGTTCAAGCTACCAGCTGGTCAAGCCTTGCCTTCTGCCTCTGAAACACAAAACCACCTCCTCAAGGCCATCTCCCTTAAAAAATAAAAAAGGGGGGTGAAGGGGAGAGAACTCAAAAGGTTGGACGGGTGGGGAGAGCTTTCAACAACAGGAACAAAACCCCAACACACTCTCGATGGCTAGACAAGGTTCTGATAAGGCTGGGTCTATTTTCAGGATACAGAAAGTATCCATTAAAAAAGAAGAAGTTTTTAAGAGGTTGCTTACGTTTTAAAGCACAATGCTAATCAAGTGGAGGTGGGAACGAATGAAACAATTTGTTGCATTTTGATTGCTATGATTTCAAAGTTCAGTGGTGCCCCGCAAGACGAATGCCTCGCAAGACGAAAAACTTGCTAGACGAAAGGGTTCTCCGTTTTTTGAGTCGTTCCGCAAGACAAATTTCCCTATGGGCTTGCTTCGCAAGACGAAACGTCTTGCGAGTTCTTGCGAGTTTGTTTCCTTTTTCTTAAAGCCGCTAAGCCGTTAATAGCCGCTAAGCCGTTAAGCTGTTAATAGCCGCTAAGCCGCTAATAGCCGCTAAGCCGCTAATAGCCGTGCTTCGCAAGACGAAAAAATCGCAAGACGAAGAGACTAGCAGAACGGATTAATTTTGTCTTGCGAGGCACCACTGTTCATATATCAGTATTTTTCCCCAGGTGCTGCCTGTGGCTTGTCCACCGTTGGGGAGAAGCTGCTATTGAATTAGGCTGCACACTTACTAGTGACTGAAACCCGCTGAACCCAGCAAGACAAAACTCTGAGTAAACCTGTGTGGGGTTGTGCTGCAAGGCTGTTGTGAAAGCAGCACAACCTGCGTGCCACATTCCCACGGGTCATCTGCAAATTAATTATATGAAGCCAAATACGCATTGTTATCTTTAGCCTTCCAGTTCACAGAATTCTTCTGTCTTTAACACCGCGTTTGTGCCATTAGAGAAGAACTACAGATAAAGTATCTGCAAAACTAAATGAGGAAGGGCCGTCCTCCTTTGAACCCCAATTCTCATCCGCCTGCTCTTTGCCACAAGTTGACGCTTTTTCATGCATTACAGAGATTTTTTCTTCACATGCAATTTTGCTGCTCCGGAAAACATCAAATACCTTACATAACCTTCTTCCTTCTCAGTCCGACATCACAAGTAAAAAAACACACACAAAAACAAGATCTCCAGTTGCCAAGCTTATGTTTTAAAACAAATTTGTTGGCAGCATAACACCGCCACCCAGGCCCCCAATTGGAGCATGAGAAGGAGGTGCTGTTATTTTATTATTTATCTGTTCACAAAAATTACCGTCAACCTTACGAAAACCACCATGGTGGTGAACACCATAAAACAGTAAAAATTGCATCCGTAAAACAAATTCAAAATCCATTGCAAATTGGAGTATCAAATTACTGTATCAACACAGATGGATCACCCCGCAGGGAAAGCCTTGAGTGAACAGGTGAGCGTAAATGCCAGGATGGAAAGTGCCTGGTCTGCTGTTCATTGGAAGCACATTCTCAAAGACAGGTGCTACCACATGAAAGACCCTGCTCTTAGTAGACGTAAGGTGAACTTCGTGAGAAAACAGAACTACTAAGAGAGCCTCTTGCAAGGGCAGAAGTGACCACACAGGGGTATAAAAAAATGTAAGGCCTCCCTAAAGGTAATCCGGTCCCAAGTTGTTCAGAGTCCCAAATATGCGAAAAGGTAAAGGTAAAGGGACCCCTGACAGTTAAGTCCAGTCGCGAACGACTCTGGGGTTGCACGCTCATCTCGCTCTATAGGCCAAGGGTTTGTCCGCAGACAGCTTCCGGGTCATGTGGCATGACTAGGCAGCGCACGGAAATGCTGTTTCCCTTCCCGCTGGAGTGGTACCTATTTATCTACTTGCACTTCGATGTGCTTTTGAACTGCTAGGTGGAAGACCTTAGACCTGACGCACCATCTTACCCAGACCCTGTGGGACTCATGCATCTTTTTGGCTTGGTGATTTAATTTAACATGCTGCTATTATTTTCTGCTGTGTGTGTGTGTGTGTGTGTGTGTGTGTGTGTGTGTGTGTAAAATGACTGTATTTTGATTTATTCCTGGTGACTGCTACTCATTATTTGGTGTTTACATTGCTTCATGCTATTATTATTATTATTATTGAATTACAAGAGGATCTGTCCTGGAGTGTCAACACAAGGGGGCTTGTGAAGAAGGCGCAGCAGAGACTGTACTTTTTGAGAATTCTAAGGAAAAACCATCTTCCGCAGAAACTGCTGCTTGCCTTCTATCACTGTGCCATTGAGAGCGTGCTCACTTATGGCTTATGTGTGTGGTACGGAAGCTGTACTACCCAGGACAGGATGGGGTTGTGCAGAGTTGTTAAGGCAGCAGAGAGCATTGTTGGCTGCCCACTCTCCACCTTAGAGCAGATTTATGCCACAAGGTGCCATAGGAAGGCACTGGACATAGTAAAAGATCCATCGCATCCTGGTCACTGTCTCTTCGAGCTCCTGCCGTCGGGACGGAGATACAGGACGATGAAGACAAGAACGAGCCGTCTTAAGAACAGCTTCTTCTCCAGAGCGATCTCGGCCCTGAATGGGAAGCCTGGGCTTTGAAAGTCATCTAATCTTCCTTGCTGTACTATACTGTATTGTTTTAATTAGTGTTTTTATGGAGCAGTCAAGTAATTTCGTTGTCCCCGAGAGGGGGTAATGACAATAAAGATATTATTCTTATTCTTATTCTTATTCTTATATAAAAAAAATTACAAACACACACACACACACACACACACACGAGATCACCCAGCATACAGGCAGCCAATGAAGCTCTTTCAGAACAAGTGTTATATTCTGCACTAGAAACTTTCTATTCTGCTGTAGAAACTTTCATTGCACAAAACATACAGAAATGCATTAAGAATCATCTGTCCAATTCTACTCGTACCCACTTGGCTTTGCCTGTTGCATTCACTACGCCATATTTGGGGTGTGCTAGTGATTAGCGTGTGGGGTGATTATTTCCCCCCCAGAAAACATTACTTGTAAAACGTGCTTTATCTGTTTCTTTGTGGAAAATTTTATATCGTAAATTCGTTAGTCACAATGAGTGCATGCCAACTGCAACTATAACATTAGACAAGCCTCAACATTCTAGCTCTGCTTGCTAAATACATGTAAACCGAACGCAGCAAATTAAAGCACTCTTGGGCACCAGAAAGTTTTCCAATGCAAAGTATCCTAATTTGTATAGGAAAATTTTCCAAATCCCATTTTCCTAGGAAACTTGCTAGTGTTACGGGCCATATTTTCTCCATAACCACCAAAGCTATAAGCCTGTTATGTGTAGGGAAGGTGCTGATATTCTCAGGAAATGTATATTCCGTGCTAGATACTAGAACCAACATAGCAGTGCTCAGAAAACAGAGAAGTCCTGGTGTTGGAATACAGGGATAAGTTTTGCCTAACAGATATTAACTGTGTCTGGAATGGGCTCGAAAGCGCTAATGTATGCCAGTGATCTGCACGAAGTAACCTGGAATGGCACAAAGTTCGCTTGTCAATTTTCTTGCAGATCTCTGTTACACCAATTCTGCAAACTACTTGGAATTGTTGGCAGAAGCAACACCAAAGATAGTTAAGAGATTAGCCATATTTTTGGAGAAGGTTTTGCGGCTCAGTGTTTCAAAACAAAAGCCTTACTTAAAAATACAGTGGTACCTCGGGTTACAGACGCTTCAGGTTACAGACGCTTCAGGTTACAGACTCCGCTAACCCAGAAATAGTACCTCGGGTTAAGAACTTTGCTTCAGGATGAGAACAGAGATCGTGCGGCGGCGGCGCGGCGGCAGCGGGAGGCCTCAATAGCTAAAGTGGTACCTCAGGTTAAGAACAGGTATTATTTCCACTGTACACTAAATCCAACTTGAGCCTTGGCGAATACAGTAGTACCTCAGGTTAAGAACTTAATTCATTCTGGAGGTCCATTCTTAACCTGAAACTGTTCTTAACCTGAGGTACCACTTTAGCTAACAGGGCCTCCTGCTGCCGCCATGAGACTTCTGTTCTCATCCTGAAGCAAAGTTCTTAACCTGAGGTACTATTTCTGGGTTAGTGGAGTCTGTAACCTGAAGCGTCTGTAACCCGAGGTACCACTGTATCACTGGTGCATCATACCAAAGACCCGTTAGATGGTGGGGAAGGAACACCTACAGCCTCTAGTAAAAAACCAAACCATAGCTCCACTTTACACTAGCACGCAGCAAGCTGAAAGAGGAGACAGATTTGTACTGTGAAGATTGATACCGAACAAAAGACACCTAAAGATAAATGACGTGGCACAGCTGCTACAAGATAAAGAGAAGTTGATAGATGTTATTCGTTGCCAGAGTCACTGCATGACGTGATGGACAGGGTTTGAAGAAGAATGTGGTTCCTTAAAGAGAAATGAGAAGTAGGCGCCTGATTGTTCCAGCTTGCGGGGGGTCAGTAGAGATCCTATCTCTCTGTAGGAACTACCATTCTAGGGCATGGGTTAGAACCCTCACCCAATGCCCCCTCTTCCCAGAAGTTAAAGCTCAGTGCGCTGTGGGTTAAACCACAGAGCCTAGGACTTGCCAATCAGAAGGTTGGCGGTTCGAATCCCCGCAACGGGGAAAGCTCCCGTTTCTCGGTCCCTGCTCCTGCCAACCTAGCAGTTCAAAAGCACGTCAAAGTGCAAGTAGATAAATAGGTACCACTCCGGCGGGAAGGTAAACAGTGTTTCCGTGCGCTGCTCTGGTTTGCCAGAAGCGGCTTAGTCATGCTGGCCACATGGCTGTACGCCGGCTCCCTCGGCCAGTAAAGCGAGATGAGCGCCGCAACCCCAGAGTCGTCTGCGACTGGACCAAATAGTCAGGGGTCCCTTTGAGGAAGATCCTTACCAACCTTAGCTCCTTCTGCCTCCCCCCCCCCCCGCCAGTACGTAGGCCAGGTCTTCTGAGGCTCAGGTCCTGAGATGGTTGGGGTGGAACCTCACAGAGCAGGGGGTGGAGTGTGATCGATAGGGGTGAAGTCTAAGACAGGGGTGGGGAACCGGTGGTTCTCCCAAGGTGTTGAACTTCAGCGCCCCAGCCAGACTGCCAATGGGCAGGGTTGATGTGAGTTGACATTTCCTGGACTCAGCCTGCTTAATCTGCGCTGGGCTTTTCTTTGCAAGGGTTGCCCCTTCAGGTTTTAAAGAAATGTGTTGCTGTTTTCACTTCTGCACAACTCAAGGTTCATCCGGGCCTTCTTATGCTTCCTCTCTCATTTCCCAGCAGCCCCATTCAGTATTGCCAATCATTTTTGTGGTTCGAGGACCCGTACCCCGTGCAGTGGAATGAAACACAAGGACACGTGATATAAGGTTAATGGGCAAGAAAAGGCCACAACTTTATTGATTACAGCAAGTGAAAAGGTATTGGCTTAGGCATTGGATTACGTCAGCTGACTCCACCCCCTCAGAGAGGGGTGAGTCTGAAACAAGGTGGGTTTATTCACCAGTAGGTGGAGCCTGTTGATGCTAATCCAACTATAGGCTGTCCCCTGATGTCACCGAGGGTCGTGCCATGGCCTCCCGCCAAGCAGGCATCGGACAGAATACACGACCACCAGACTCCTTTAACGGAATACCCAAAAATTGAAGGCATAGGCGATGGCCACACCAGCCCTTCGACACACCACAACACATTATTCCAATGCCTAACCGCCACCCGAGCCCAAAAGGGGCTCGCCGCCAATACCCTCACAGCTGTAACCAATCCCTGATGCTGCTGATGATGCTAGTTAACCAAATGTCTGAAAGATGAACCCCATCATTCCGGTACAAGGCTTGGTCGCCAATCCGGATACAGTCACGAGAGATGTCTCGGCCATACATAAAGCGCACCCAACGGGCTATTGCACGATTTAAGAGTTTCCTGGATTTTTCAATGGCCATACAGATCTGCGCACCGCGCCACACAATTCTCTTCAGGAAGGAGGACCAGAACACCGTTGTTCCGGGAGACAAGGGAGCAATCTCATCCCAATCTCTTTTTATGTGCCATGACAAGTCCACACTTCTTCTGCTAACGGGACAACGAAAAGTGAGGGCTGGAGGCTGGCGCCGCAGCAATTTAGGCTGCTGTACACGCCCCCCCCTTGAAGGCACCTGGTTGAGTGGGAGGTGAGTGGGAGGCAGGGGGCAAACGCCCCCTGCTTGAGGCTGAGTCCGGCTCCCGGCCACAACCACTCCCCTCTCTTGCAGGAGGAGAGTCTTTATCTCCAGTCAACCACCTGAGTTTCCTATTACAGGGGGAGGGGAGGAAGATTCATGGTTAAGAGCAGCAGTAGGAGCTTTTCATAGCCTCATGCAAAGAAGCAACCCAAAGATGGTAACACATTGGTCTTTGGGGGGGAGGGGGGTCAGTTTCACATCAGGCCTCAAACTGCTGCTTAAAACAAGCAACAATAAAAGCACTCTCTTAAATCTTTCTTATGGAGCTCAAACCGAAGGAAGAAACACAGGTAGTCTAGACACATATAAGCAGCTGTAAACTTAGGCCTGCCTTGAAGAGTACCATTTATAGGGATCCACAACCACTTGCTGTCTCCTTGTAAGTCTATTAGTATGATGCACATGATGTCTGGAAACAGATGCTGGTCACATCCACCCATTCCACATTCATCCATTTTTGCAGCATGCTTAGCACATCTTGGGTACACACCTAGCAAGGAATTTAGTACAGTGGTACCTCGGGATGCGAACGGGATCCGTTCTGGAGCCCTGTTCACATCCTGAAGCGAACGCAACCCGTGTCTGTGCGTGCGCGGGTCGCGTTTTGCCGCTTCTGTGCATGCGCGGGACATCATTTTGACCGCCCGTGCATGCACAAGCGGCAAAACCCGGAAGTAACACACTACATTACTTCCGGGTCACCGCGGAGCGCAACCCGCAAATACTTAACTTGAAGCACATTTATCCCAAGGTATGACTGTATTGCACTAAAACAAACGTTATAGTTGAGCAAGGATTTCTGCTTGTCTAACAGAACAACTTCTCCTCTCCTCCCCCTGCATGTTTAGGGGTACTCTCATTTTCCTCCTCATATTGAAATACTGACCCTCAATGAGGCCAAACTTAGATTCACAAAATGTTTGGGGTATGCGTCCCCCCCAGAAAAGAAAGCAAGGAGGGTGGCAAGTCCCATTCCACTAGCGGGAGACCTTAGTTGGAACTACTTCATGGAATCTGGCCCCTAATGTTTTTAGCAAGCTGTTTAGGGAAATTTTTACTGTTTGATGTTTTATCGTGTTTTTAATATTCTGTTGGGAGCCGCCCAGAGTGGCTGGGGAAACCCAGCCAGATGGGTGGGGTATAAATAATAAATTACTATTATTATTAAATTATGATAGTTAAAGAAATTTAAATGGTGCAAACCAATCGTGCGTGTTTTACAGTGGTGCCCCGCAAGACGAATGCCTCGCAAGACGAAAAACTCGCTAGATGAAAGGGTTTTCTGTTTTTTGAGTCGTTCCACAAGACGAATTTCCCTATGGGCTTGCTTCGCAAGATGAAACGTCTTGCGAGTTTGTTTCCTTTTTCTTAAAGCCACTAAGCCGTTAATAGCCACTAAGCCGCTAATAGCCGCTAAGCCGCTAATAGCCGTGCTTCGCAAGACGAAAAAACCGCAAGACGAAGAGACTCGCGGAACGGATTAATTTCGTCTTGTGAGGCACCACTGTATATCCCATTTTCAAGCGGTTATCGGTGCTCTTCGCTGAATGGGAGGTGGCCTTCAAGTGAAATGCACAAGGGCAAGATGTTTAAAGGAAAGCCAGACAGCCATGTGCTTCATGTGACTGTCACACTACAATCACTGCAAAAATCCCAGGTGATAACTTTCAATTGCAGCTTTTAGGAAGCCAATGAGAGATTTGCCTTACCCTTGTGGATGTTGAAGGCAGAGACCACATGAGCACTAAGAAGCATAATAAAAAGCCCTAGGAATCAGTGCTGCAATATTATCACTTCTATTGCAATATCTGCTGTTTCTATTAATGCCCCAGGCACCAGGCAGGCAATTAGAAAAGAACCTCAGCTTTCATTTAAAAAAAAAAAGTTACATTCTAGCTCTTGAATGTCTGAAAAACACGATTCCCTAAGGTTTGGGAGCACGGAAGCAATTAAAAAGAGCGCTGAATTCCTTTAAGAAGCATATATGACACACACATATCCCTAAATTGGGAATGTTTCAGGGAAAACTGAAAGATCAAAACTTCAAAAGACAAAGAGAATATGCAGACAGGAAGAAGGTGAAATGAATACAAAAGTTAGCGGATGAGGTCAAGGAAACTAAGCAATGTTTTTCTGTGGCCAAATGTGATTCCTTAGGAAGGCATCAGATAGTTTAGACTATTAGGTAAAGGTAAAGGTACCCCTGCCCGTACGGGCCAGTCTTGACAGACTCTAGGGTTGGGCGCTCATCTCACTCTATAGGCCGGGAGCCAGCGCAGTCCGGAGACACTTCCGGGTCACGTGGCCAGCGTGACATTGCTGCTCTGGCGAGCCAGAGCCGCACACGGAAACGCCGTTTACCTTCCCGCTAGTAAGCGGTCCCTATTTATCTACTTGCACCCGAGGGTGCTTTCGAACTGCTAGGTTGGCAGGCGCTGGGACCGAGCGACGGGAGCGCACCCCGCCGCGGGGATTCGAACCGCCGACCTTTCGATCGGCAAGTCCTAGGCGCTGAGGCTTTAACCCACAGCACCACCCGCGTCCCTAGTTTAAACTATTAGTGATTGCTAATTCAAATTCTTCTTCACATCATGCACATTCTCCAATTATGTCCACAGGGATACAGTAAAGTGCTGAACTCTTAGCGGAAGTACAAAGTTAAAAAAACCTCTAAGCAGAAATCTAAAAGGCTGAATTTATACGGCTCTGTTAAAATGATTGCTTACTTTCGCATCAGCCTCCTGAAAACTGTGAAATTATAAATGACTGTGCTTTGGCCACACCTAAATATCTCAGTAAAGTGACAAAAAAAGGGGGGGGGGAGAGAAGGACATAACTGTACGTGGCTGGATCCTTGTTCATGATGGTACCCTGTTGAAATCCTGTTATGCAGATTTGGCCTTGTAAACGTGGGCGACCTGTTTGCTCATGCTTTATGATGTGCAATAGAGTGTACACACAGGAAACACATTTGTGATTTGCAATGGGCAAAAGTGCCCCAGATCTGTTACGTGAAATGCCCACGTTATACTGTAGACACAGTTTCCAGTGTCAACCCTTTTTAGATGCTCCATAAGAATGAATCAAACTTTCTACAGGGAAAACTTGATTCATCAGTTGGTTGGGTGAGAAATCCTCAGTTCATTTCATGAGAAATCCCCAACCATTTCCCATGAAATTCCTACATACTGCAGAGGATGACCAATGTACCGTATGCTCTACAGCTGCACACTCCATTCAGATGGGGGCACTGATCAGGACACGGTTGTAACTCAAAGTCATGTGTTAGGGGCAGGAAGGGACAGGGATGCCCTAAGGCAGAGCTTTCCAAACTTTTCATGTTGATGACACACTTTTTAGACATGCATCATTTCGTGACGCAGTAATTCAGTTTTACCGGAGGTTAAACTTTTTTTAAAAAAAAAAATTTTTATTAACCGACCAATCAAATCAAATCAAATCACATCACATAAATTCCGAATTACAAGGCCAAATTTTCAATTTTGTTGAGGGGACCCATATTTCAAGATCCGAAGGGGGATTCTGATCATCTTCTTGCTACTGCATTAATGTCCAAATCAGTCCAAACAAAGTTCATAATTCTATCCAGTCTTATCTTGCTGTTTCCACATCACATCTTGTTCGTATATTTTCTCTTTTTTCTTTATGATCTCTTCTGATAATCTCCTTAAGCCGATAAACACCAATAATAATCCTGTGTGAATTTTTCCGTTCATCCAATCCTCAAATCGAGATGGTTTCCATATATCATCGCATTCATAGATAACATCGCTCTTTCCATCATTAATCACAGAACTGTCGTTCTTAAGTCCCTCTGAGAAGTTTCACCCACAATATAAAAACAGCTCTATTTCTCTGTTTCTCCTCCCAGACTTAAGTCCTCCGACAGAACTTCCCAATATGGCGACGGTATTTTTAACTGCGTCATTCCAAAGCCCTTATACATTCCACGCTCTTCTTAAAGCATGCTTTGGTTAGAAAGTTTCTCTCCACACAGACATAAATCCACAGCTTAAGTCCTTCAAATGACATTTCTGACTTTTTTGGGGGGGGATTCTTGTTTAATCACATAGAGGAAAGAAAGGAAAGTTTTTTTCCCCTCCCCCATCCAGTCCTTTTGCCATACCGAGTCTTGGTGTGTCTTCATCTGGTTAATTCTTGTCCTTCCGACTCGTCTTGTTTATGAGAGATCTCTTCTGTTAGCAGTCTTTACTCCCCCTCCTTCCTTGAAATATGTGCATTCGCTTCATCCTAATCGTTTCTTTTGAGGTTCTTGCAGCTAGAGGCGCGGATCAGAGGCAGCGTCCAGGAGCGCCGATATCCACAGAAGGGCATTCTGCCTTGTGCCCCCATCCCCTCAAATTCAGGGGTGGTATAGGGCACAGTAGGCAAGGGCAGCCCCCCCCAATCCTGGGGGGGTAGGGAGGCTATTTACTCCCATCACAGCCTCCAAATTACCTCGTGTGGGTCGGAGAGATGTTATTGTCAGCCATCTCCTGATGCGCCCCTAGTGGCCCCTCTACCGGAGGTTAAACTAACCCTTTTCCAGCCCTGGGAGGAGCGGAGGGAGCGATTGCACGACACACCTACACACTGCAGCCGACACACTAACATGTCACGACACAGTCTGGAAAGCTCTGCCCTAAGGGCACAGCTCCTGGCACACAGCCCGCAACTGGCCCTGATCTAGGGGTACCCATGGGTCAGTGTGGCCATCTGCAAGGGGAGAGAGGGAAAGGGAGAGACTGACCGACAGGCAGCACAAACCGTTGTTTGTGCATCGACTTCCTCAGTGCCTGGATGCCAACGTAACTGGGTATTCTGGTTGCATGGAAGCTTCTGTAAAAGCAGCTGTTTGTGCACAGGTATGAAAGGGGCGGGACGTGGGTGGCGCTGTGGGTAAAAGCCTCAGCGCCTAGGGCTTGCTGATCGAAAGGTCGGCGGTTCGAATCCCCGCGGCGGGGTGCGCTCCCGTTGCTCGGTCCCAGCGCCTGCCAACCTAGCAGTTCGAAAGCAGCTTCGAGTGCAAGTAGATAAATAGGTACCACTCTGGCGGGAAGGTAAACGGCGTTTCCGTGCGCTGCTCTGGCTCGCCAGAGCAGCGATGTCACGCTGGCCACGTGACCCAGAAGTGTCTCCGGACAGTGCTGGCCCCCGGCCTCTTGAGTGAGATGGGCGCACAACCCTAGAGTCTGTCAAGACTGGCCCGTACGGGCAGGGGTACCTTTACCTTTTATGAAAGGGGCATCGGAGGAGTACTGAGGGGCAGGGCTGTGCTCCTAGCCCTGCCTCTAGATATCCTTATGCTAGCAAGGTCTTCTGCAAAGAAAAAAACATTCCCGGGTACTAGCATAGCAGCCCCTTCACACAATTTCCCCAGACTTGGATTCCCATATGTTATTCAACTGCATCTCCCATTATCGCTGGCCATGCAAGCTGGGGATATTTGGCGTCCCAGTGTTGGGGAAAACTGCATTGGATTCACCACATTCCAATCAAATACGTCTGTGCATTTCACTAGAACTGTGCCAATTACAGCACATTCTTCCATTGCATGTATTCATTCTTAACATTACTAAGGAACAAAAGAAAAGTATCTATATTATACAGTCGCTCCCATTGCTCGGTCCCTGCTCCTGCCAACCTAGCAGTTCGAAAGCACGTCAAAGTGCAAGTAGATAAATAGGTACCACTCCGGCGGGAAGGTAAACGGTGTTTCCGTACGCTGCTCTGGTTCGCCAAAAGCGGTTTAGTCATGCCGGCCACATGACCTGGAAGCTGTATGCCGGCTTCCTCGGCCAGTAAAGCGAGATGAGCACCGCAACCCCAGAGTCGGCCACACCTGGAGCTAGTGGTCAGGGGTCCCTTTACCTTTACCTAACCTTGGAATTGAATGGAATCCATTCTGGAAGTCCATTTGACTTCCCAAAAGTTTGAAAACTGAAGTGTGGCTTCTGATTGGCTGCAGGAAGTTCCTGCAGCCAATTGGAAGCCACGGAAACCCCGTCGGATGTTCGGCTTCCAAAAGAACATTCGAAAACTGGAACACTCACTTCTGGGTTTCGATCGTTCGGGAGCCAAAACGTTTCGAGAACTAGGCTGTTCGTCTTCCAAGGTACGACTGTATATGAATGGAGCTGTGAAGCTGTTTTCCTTCACATTCAGGCAGTTGAGCACCTTGGACAGCTGCAAAATGTGTACTCTAAATTCACTCAGTGTGTCTTTTGAGGAAGCAGCATGTGCCAATACTTCAGTCATAGCCAGCCATGTTAACCTTGTCAGGACAGGGAAAGAAAACATGTCTCAGATTCCCAGCATCAGTAGGAAGATTCAGAAGCTGCTGGTGCTCACAATCAACCCAGATCTCCTGCTTTTCGTTCCTTTTCCATTTCTCAAGACCTCTCTCATGCCCCATCTCTGCAGACGTCAAAATACCACAATGAAGGCTTGATACAACATCATTTTTGATCCTTCCAGTGTCAAGCCCACATGATCCTGCAACAAGGAACGGTGGAGGACCAAGTCAAGAGTTTCCACCATTCTCAGTCTACAGTAGTAAACTCTACTCTACAAGTAGTAAAGCAAATACAAGAAACGTGGAGAGATCTGATGGTATTCCCACTGAGTTAACTAGTGGGGAGGAACGAATGAACCTAGAATGAACGGAGAATGACTTGAACATATATCTGAATTAAAAAGCATCATAACAACCTATTAAAAAGGGTAAACACTCAGATGCCTTTGCACATGCCCACCCAAATTAGAGTCTGAATGCATAAAATAAATGCTCTCTTTCCCCCTTTCTCCATCCCCCGTCTCTGCTTTTTATTTCCAGAGCTAATAGTTTGACTAAGGAAAACACTTAGGCCAATGAATAACAGCATGAACATTTGCTCTTATGAGAAATGCCACAGAGTCATTAATTATGGAGGTAGATAACACGGCGCCTCCATTTGCAATGTCTCAGAGAGCATCTTCCATACAGGCATTGACAAAATCAGCTTTAATCTACCAATGAAGTCTTAAAAGGGAACCAGCAGGGCCTTTTCAGGTTTGAAGCCTCAATATTATTTTAGGTATCTCAAGCACGATGAAAATTACGTCAATTTCAAGTTGTCTCCCATGGCTTTTGTTGGCGCCCTCTGCTTAAACCAGGCTTGTAAAATTATTTGCCTGGGCACACCTGAGATAAGGAAGAATCGGCTCAATGCAGCTGCACAGGAAAGCTTTATAAACACGGCCTCTCTCTTAGGCCACAAAACAAGCTTCTGTGTGGGAGCAGATCAGCTAGTTGCATGTGTGTTTTAATTTCAGAGGAGTCCAGCTGCATCTGAATGTCTGAACTGGCCCTTGAAGAATATCCTGCAGGACAACCATTGTGAAAATTGCCTCGATATATATATTTTCATGATGGCTACTGCTTCTCACGGTCCACGCAGAATGCATCTTAACTGCCAGGTCAACCGTTTCAGCAAGGGCTTGGCAATACAGTGGTACCTCGCAAGACGAACGCCTCGCAAGACGGAAAACCCGCTAGACGAAAGGGTTTTCCGTTTTGGAGGCGCTTCGCAAAACGAATTTCCCTATGGGCTTGCTTTGCAAGACGACAGCCCATAGGGAAATCTCCGGGACAGCGGGGAAGCGCAGCGCGTCTTCCCCACTGTCCTCGGACCTCCTCCGAAGCCTGGCGGCGGGTCAGGAACACCTCCTCCCGCCACCGCCCGGCTTCGGAACGATGCTCCGAAGCCGGGCGGCGTGCAGAGAGGTCCGCGAAGCCTGTCCAGGACAGCTTTTGAAGGCAGGGGGGGGGAGCAAAGACTTTCGCCCCCCGCCCGCCTTCAGAAGAGGTCCTGGACCTCTTCTGAAGGCCGGCGGGGGGCAAAAGTCTTTGTTCCCCCCTGCCTGCCTTCCCGGGAGAGCGGAGAAAGGCAGCGCGTTTCTCCGCTGTCCCGGACGGCTTTTGAAGGCAGGCAGGGGGGACAAAGACTTTCGTCTTGCGAGGCACCACTGTACTGAAATTAAAGGCCTTTGTTTTTAGTTCATTCTGTCCCGTACACAAAACTTTAAAAAGCCACCCAAAACGTTGGTCCTTGTCCCTGACTGAAGAAAGCTTTCAATAGGCAGACAGTCATATGAACAAGTTTTATCCACAATTTTGTAATTAGCGCAGCTTCTCAGGTAGAGTAATCTGCCAAGCAAGGTCATGACCAGCAGCTTTTAAAATAAAATATCCTTGAACATTTTCTCTCACACCATTCTGCTCCTGTTGTTCTGCTCACGTCTCCTGTTCCCGTAAGGACATGTTTATCCACATTCCAGAAGCAGAAAGCACTCACTAACTGCCTCCTTGAGGAGTTTCTCAAGGGCACGGAATCAGATCTTGTTATAATCATCTGTTAACCTTGATGCTTGACCAAATTCCAGTTCGGAAGTGTAGAGAAAGCACGTGGTACAGTCCTCACAGAACCGCTCCATTTCAGAATGCGGCTGGGAGAACTGTACCATCCATGCACTTTTCCCGAACGTTCGGAGGAGCTCTTAAAGGAATTCAAAGCAGGAAGTTCTCAGAGAAAGCATGCACAGAGGAGCAAAACTGGACATCTGAATTCTTATAAAAGGACTGCGCATTTTAACCCAACATGCTTTGTTTTAAAGGTAAATGGAAAATGCATTTTAAAACTGCACAAGCATTTAAACTAAAGAGAACTACACCTACTGCCTGAAAGCCTAGCTAAAATCAATACTGTATTATAGAGAAAAGGAGGAAAACCACTTTATAAGCTTTGCTGAGCTCGAAGTAGAGAAAAAAGTGCATCTCTCTCTACCTCCACCCCACCCCCTACCGCTAAGAATTTGCCTGAGGGGTTGGGGGTTAGAAATAATTGTCTCTACAGAAACTGTTTCATGAGAGACATTTTCCCTGACACACTGGAAGTTAATATGAAAGAAACCCAAGGATGAACAAATAAGAAAGCACAAGTCAGAGACTAGGAAAGACTCCAAACAGCCAATATCAGCAAGTTGATGCTTAGTTAATATAGAGGATCACTTCAAATGGTGACACTTTATGAGCAGCGTGAGAAATGCAGAAATATCCAAACGGAGAAGAATCCTGCCAGAACCCCCCCCCCCCCCCGCTGGGGGTGGGAAGAGAGAATGATAAGAAAGGAAGAAATCTGTATCTGTTGCCCTGGTCAGTCTTTAGAAATTAAAAACCATGAAATGAAAGTGTTAATAGCTTGGACAATTTGTACCTACCATCTGGTATACTCAAGGTTATTTCAAGGTGGCTTATTCAGAATATTTCTTCTGCTGCAAAAATCCCTGTTTACATAAACAGACACTCCCACAGTAACGTCCTCTCCCGATTTACTCAGGCTGATCCCCACTTAACAGGAAACAGTAACCATTTTATCATTTAAAGCCAAGTGGTGACCATCAGAAGAGCAAAGATTAAGCCATATTCAAAAACTCATTTCCCATTTTAAAAATGAAGTAGGCACTCAGTGGACCTCTCTGGGGAGGGCATTCCATTAGCCGGGTGCCCCCACTGAGAAGGCCCCGTCCCTGGCATGGATAATGGGGGCACCTGCAGATCCCTTATGAAGAGCTTAACATATGGGTAGCCAGGGATGCGGGTGGCACTGTGGTCTAAACCACCGATCCTCATGGGCTTGCTAATCAGAAGGTCAGCGGTTCGAATCCCCGCAACAGGGTGAGCTCCTGTTGCTCTGTCCCAGCTAATGCCAACCTAGCAGTTCAAAAGCATACCAGTGCAAGTAGATAAATAGGTACTACTGCAGTGGGAAGGTAAACGGTGTTTCCATGTACTGTGGCTTCTGTCATAGTGCACGAGATGTGGTTTAGTTATGCTGACCCGGAAAAGATGTCTGTGGACAAATGCCAGCTCCCTCAGCCTGAAAGCGGAGATGAGCGCTGCACCCCATAGTTGCCTTTGACTGGACTTAAGCATCCAGGGGTCCTTTACCTATGGATAGCCACATATGGAGAAAGGGGCACTTCAGGCATGCCAAAGCCATAAAGGGCATTAAAGTCAAAGCAAGGTGGTTTAAAAGGCACTGTCTCAAAACCCAATTGTTGCAGCACTACTGTGTTATGATCATAACACCCAGTCCGGGTTATTAATCCAGCTGCTGTATTCTGAACTACCTGCATTCTAAGCTACTGATTGGTGCCTTTTTTATTCCCCCACTGAAACATACCGGTAAGTAGCAATGAGACTACGATTTCGCTCTCAGTAAGTTTTTGCCTACAATTTAAATATTGACTCATACTGGGGGATTAGAAACTAAAGCAGACACACTTTCTCAATACAGCATATAGTACACAAGACGAGATAGTTGCACACACACCCCTTTTTAAAAAAATAAAGTCTCCTGCATCTTGCTTGCTATCACACAGTATCTTGTGTGATTTTGCTGTTCGGCAACTTTCTCTGGTGCCTTTATGCAGCTTCTTGCCCCATCCCAATTTCATAGCAGGTGCTTCCACACTGTTTAGTCAGAAGCAACCCCCCCCCCATCAAAAAAACAACAACAACAAACCAATAACCACCCAGATTTACGAGAAAGGTCCACTGAAGTCTGAGAAGCTGTGTCAGTTTATGGGATTTTGAGCATCTGGTCCCATAAAAGCCCATAAAATCAAACACTGAAGTTTCAACAGCTGAATCAAAGCTGCTCACCAGAGGGTCTCTCATTACAAGCTCTGCCACACACTATTAGTGCAAGACCATAAAGCAAGGCTACCTCTCTCCAGCCAACCTCCCACCTCATAAACGTTTCCTTAATTATTAGAAATGCACGTTTAAAGGGTTAGGAAAACGGTGCAGATAAACACCAGCTGAAAGGAAGCATGTGCATGCCATCAGACCCAGGGTGCTGAAGTACAGCAATCTCCAACGGTAGATGCGTTCCCCAGAGGGGGAGAAACATCTACTGCTGGTCCAGGGCAATTAGATTCCAGGAAATGAAGCTAGAATCTACAAGGCCACAGGGAGGGAGGAGAGCATCCATAGTAACCGTAACAGGCAAGAGGTTGCACAACTCTGTTTCTTCACCTCGCCGCCAATATATGCTCTGCGTTGTCAAACGCCCCCTGCAAATGTACTTTTGAATAGCTGGTGGAAGGTTGAACAAGTCCTGAAAAATCTTTCCCTTCAGGTGGAAGAAGATTGGAAAAAATTTAAAGTATATTTACAGAAATATTGTAAAATTAATGAATGTTAGAAGGATGCTGGAATGAAGTTATATGGTTTTAGCAGAAGTGTTATAAAGAATTAAGTAAAAATAGATCGTTAATGGGCCAAAGTGTAAAATTTAAGGTCAGATTGTGTTAAGATAAATTATAGAACAAAAATTGAGAAAGATGGAAAGGATTTGCTGAAATAAATAATTGAACTAGAATACAAAAAAGGGAGGTGCGAGGAGGTCGATGAAACAAGTAAATGAAAGATAAAGATACGGAAATATTGGATGTGTTTTTAAATGTTTTTGGGGTTTTTTGTAGTTTTGCTGTATTGTTTTTTGTTCTTCTTTTCATTTTTGATGAAGGTAAGGTATTGTTTTGTTTTGTTTAACTTTTTATTGTTTCTTTTTTCTTTTTTCTGTAACTATGAAACCTTTAATAAATATCATTTAAAAAAAAGAAAAATCTTTCCCTTCAAGTACAGAAGCAAAGATAATAAATTGAAATAAATTGAAATAAATCTAGAATGCATGTGTGTTGAGCATGTGCCCTGCACGCTCCAAAGGGTTAAGTGGCCAGATCCTAGATCTTGAGAAGAACAATCAGTCTGCGGCTAGAATTCCAGCTCAGCCTCCTTGGAGCAGATCAAAATATGCAACTTTTGCTCAAACACTGATTTCTGGCATCTTCTCTGACATGAACTTATGAGTAAGCATTTTTACGGCAGAAACTTTTAACATGAAATCTCAGCTACAATTGATGACCAGAAAATAAGTAGCAAAAAAAGTACTATTGATTAAGTAACACATACAAAGAGAAAGAGAGTTATAGTGTAACCCTAATTTAGAAATTGGGGGCAAACGCTTTTGATACATAAAATAACTTAGAGAATCAAGTACTGAAGATGTGAATTATAAACAGGAATGCTTGTGATCACCTAAAATAACTGCAGATTTAGGCCACAACAGCCCTATAACCACTGACCTAGGAGTACCCAATGAACTCAGTGGAACTTATTTCTGAGTTGACGTAAAAAATGGAGCTGGAAATATTTACTGCCTCCAGACCTTTGTTGGCAAAATACCCACAGTTGCTGAAACCATCAACCGATAGAAGGTTGTTTAGACCAAATGACTTTGCAGCATCTAACGAGCCAAACATTCATTGTTTAGAGAAAGTTATTTGTTACTGCGCAATATGAAATGATGAAAATACAAACATCCGATTTAGAGTTAAGATTTGTTACGTATGGAAAGGAAGACAAAAGAAGATGTTTAAGTTGCTCTGCTACAGTGACCAGCAGTCCTCAAAATCTTGCCTTGGGTATCAATGGATTATAAAAAGAAAAAAACCCATTGCATTCTTTATAGGCTCTATTAAGGCTCCATTTTGATTGCTTGGAGTAGTGGTTTTCCACCAGTGTGCCGTGGCACCCGGGGGTGCCTTGCATGATGCTCAGGGGTGCTGCAGGCAACACTGACCTCTGTCCCTCTTCTGGTCTCTTGCATCTCTGCCTTCCAAAGGCTTCTGTGTCTGTTTGTTGCAGCAGCACTGGCTACAAGCTCCACAGGGGAATGGTGCCTCTGGGGCTGGGCAGGGGGTGCTTCCCAGGCCTCTATGGGGCAGTGTGAAGAGGCACCTCTCTTTGGGGCAGGTGGGGAGCAGTTCAGAGACCAGGGGCAGCAGCTGCGGCTGCCCAGAGGACTCCCAAGGAGAGGGGAGAAGAGAGGAGGTCTGAGGGAAAACTCCACCAGGGAGGGTGTTCAGAAAAGGGTGAGGGGCTTCCAGCTCTGCTGGGTGACATAACTGGGCTCCTGAGCCCCACGTGGGTGCCGCAGAAAGAATGCAGTTGGTCAAGGGAGCTGTGGACACCAAAAGGTTGAAAACCTCTGGCTTAGAGAGAGAGGCTTATTCAGAACTGCTAATTGCCAGTCGTATGGAAAGCGCAAGGCAAAACTTACACATACGTTGCAGCAAAGCCAGATTGTGATTCCCTATTGGAAAAGAGGCTGTGGGTTTTAATAAGGTTCCTTTTCGTATGAATAGACTATGAGTTCCAATTTAAGGGTGCCATTTCAGGAGAGTTTTCCAGTGTGGATTCTCTGACGAGGTTCTCGGTGTGGCAAGCCTTTTTCGCTTGGAAGGAGAATGCTATTTCAGGTATGGAAGGAAGGATAAAAATACCCCAGGAGTTTATGTGCGGCTGTGCTCAGGTTGCTGAGCAGGCAGGAAAATGAATGGAGGAAATAAGATAAAGGGATTATAATGAAATACAGTCTGCATTTCTGGATTACAGGGAACTAAACAGAAATGACAATGTTGTGTCTTTTAAAGGTTTATATAATGTTTGCAAGCTGTGTTGTAATGTAGGTCCCTGAGTTTGCATGGAATTATACATTTGTACATGGAGTTACAGTAGAGCAGTATAGTTTATGAAATGTTTAAAAGGATTTCCTTTTTATTTTATTAATGTCTGGTTCAGTGCCCTTCCACACATAGAGTTCCAAGTAGCCTAAGAATCATAATCAGAACAAGCCCTATCATTAGGCAGTTGAGACAATGTTGCCTCGGGCATCAGATGCAGATGTTAAGGCATCTCTGTACCTGGGCTTCTGACAGCTGAGGTGCCTTTTTTTTTTAGGACCCACCCTATTTCTGAAATTTTAAGTTGTTTTAAACCATTTTTAATACTGTGTCTTAATTGTTGTAAGCTGCACTGGGACCGGGGGCTGCAGGGTGGTTAATAATAATAATAATAGGAATATTTTTATGGCATTTACCTCTAGACTGAAGGACAGCACTGTTCTGATTTTCTGTCTTCAGCAAACAGACAATCTCCAGACACCCTAACAAGTGACAGTCCCATCTTATGCTGAGAATTATACAAATATATTTAAAATAAAAATTTAAAAAATGCAGCGCTCCCTGTAGCATTCACTGGATTCATGGTTCCCTTACACCAACTCTACTAATTATATTGCTATCCCTTTTAACCAGCCTCCAAAACCTCCCAAACTTGAAGCCTAGCTCTTTCCCTACTCGCAGCAAATTTGAAATGTGCAGAGACGGAGGACCGAAAACCCCTCGTCCGACTGGCCAGGCGTCTTGACTGTAGTAAGCTCAACAGAAAACTGTGCAGTCAAACTTCTAAAGACAATTATTCACGCTGCGTTTCACATCCAGCTTGGATATCCCTTTCTGGTCATTAGCAGCTGGCTGGTGTTAGAGTTATTTACAATCCCCTTAGGCTCTCCGCTCCTCCCGCCAGATATTAAATGGAAATCAGTGTGGATTAGGGAAGGGGTGTTGTTAAGTCATGTGAGCAGCTCATGTGCTTTCAGCACTCTCTCGGTTTATATATCCCGGTTAAGTGCTGCTTATTTAGCAGTTGGAGTTAGCAATGGCCTGACCACTGCTGGGATCGTCACGTCTGATAGGTAGCTCCCGCAGAGAGGTCATTTCTCGTACAGAGCAATGTCTAGAGGGAATTCCTGAAGAACTGGACCTAGACCTAGACCAGAGGAACCAAACCAACCTGGTGCCCTCCAGATGTTTTGGACTACAGCAGATGGATATGCTGTCTGAGGCCTCTGAGAGTGGTAGTCCAAAATATCTGAAGGCCACCAGGTTGACAGAGCCGCTTTAGACGGTTCCAGATGGTTGGAGCATAAAGAATCAAGTTTGTTCCATCCGTTCTAATAGTTTTTCTATAGATAACAATGCCTTGCAGTGTTTTTTTAGGCTCAGTAATGCCATTCCTACAGTTTATGTGCAAGGTTTTTTTTAATGTTCAATATTGTATTGTGTTTTTAATATTTGGTTGAGAGCCACCCAGAGTGGCTAGGGAAACCCAGCCCGATGGGTCCGGTATTATTATTATTATTAATAATAATAATAATTAGTGACAAGGGCCACATTCATACATTAAAAAGCGCTTATGACCCCATTTTTAACTGCCATGGCTTTCCCCAAAGGATTCTGGGAGCTATAGTTCGCTAAGGGTGTTTAGAGCTGTTAGGAGACCCCTATTCCCTGCACAAAGCTACAATTCCCAGAGTTCCCTGGGAAGAGGGATTTGCTGTTAAACTACTCTGACAATTCCAATTCTGGGAGGGAAAAAGGGGTCTCCTAAGAACTCACAGCACGCTTAACAAACCACAGCTCCCAGAATTCTTTGGGGGAAGTCACAACTGCTTAAAGGGGCATCACAGCGCTCTAAAATGTATGGTGAGGCTGTGGCCAAGAACATCTTTTGGGTGTGGAATGCACCACTTGTGAATACTTCTATAGTGCAAAACTTAAAGTTGGATTTATCTCCTTTATAAATCAAGCATGCATTCAAATCAAACATTACAGTCATACCTCATGTTGCGAATGCTGCAGGTTATGTCTTTTTCAGGTTGTGTCCCGCGGCGACCCGGAAGTACCGGAAAGGGTTACTTCCGGGTTTCACCACTCGCGCATGCGCAGACACACAAAATGATGTCACGCGCATGCGCAGAAGCGGCAAATCGCGACCCGCGCAGACGTGGGTTGCATTCCTTTCAGGTTGTGAACGGGCCTCTGGAACGGATCCCGTTTGCAACCAGAAGTACCACTATATTCCAAAGATGGTCTTGCTGCAACTAGGTTGCAAACTCAAGAAAGAGGAAATGGAAAAAATTGAAATGTATCGCCCCCCAAAAACAAAACAAAAAACCTTCCCTGAATTTTGTGGTGCAGAAATAAATATACTAGGCAACAGACAATTATAGAACTTTAAAGTTGGAAGTGACTTCCCGAGGGTCATCTAGTCCAACCCCATGCAATGCAGGGATGCTTGTGTGTGTATGAGAGAGAGAGAATTCACAAATATAGACAGAACTGGGGCACGGTGAATTTAAGACTGAAAAAATGACAGAGAAACGGAAGTTAACACTTTGGTCCATTCCCAATTCAAGAGCAAAGCAAATCAGAGACATCACCTCGCCAACAAAGGTCCGTATAGTTAAAGCTATGGTTTTCCCAGTAGTGATGTATGGAAGTGAGAGCTGGACCATAAAGAAGCTGATCGCTGAAGAATTTATGCTTTTGAATTATGGTGCTGGAGGAGACTCTTGAGAGTCCCATGGACTGCAAGAAGATCAAACCTCTCCATTCTGAAGGAAATCAGCCCTGAGTGCTCACTGGAAGGACAGATCCTGAAGCTGAGGCTCCAATACTTTGGCCACCTCATGAGAAGAGAAGACTCCCTGGAAAAGACCCTGATGTTGGGAAAGATGGAGGGCACAAGAAGGGGACGACAGAGGACGAGATGGTTGGACAGTGTTCTCGAAGCTACCAGTATGAGTTTGACCAAACTGCGGGAGGCAGTGGAAGACAGGAGTGCCTGGCGTGCTCTGGTCCATGGGGTCACGAAGAGTCAGACACGACTAAACGACTAAACAACAAATTCAAGAGCAATGAAAAAAGCAGAACCTTAGATAATATAATAATACTGAAGGCAATGGAAACTGATACCACACTATACTAGGCAAAATGGCCATCGATAATAGCACTATAAATTAGGTCCTCCTCTACCTGCCTTTCCCTGCAATACTATACTTAGATTTGTGCACCTCATTGCAGAGCAAAGATCTTGACAAGCTGGCAAACCTCCAGGAAAGATCAACAGAAATTGCTGAGGTAAAGAAAACAGCTATTTATAGGCAAAAATAAATTAAAAAAACACAAGTGTGTTCAATATTCATCCTGTGGCAATGCCTAGAGACCCAGCCACAGATCAAATCTTGACCATGTTAGATGTTGTCAGAAGCCCGACGGATTAGCCAAACTTAATTTCTCCCCAAGTTGCTCCTCAAACTCAGATACAGTAAGACAAATATCTAGAAAATGAAGAAGAGTGCAATAGATATACACAAGTTACCTAACCAAACAGGAACAGCCAGGGGGGCATAGAAGTTAGAATATCAGACTAACAAGAGAGGTTCAAATCCCCACTCCGCCAGAAAGTTCACTGGGTGATCTTGCTAGTTTTATACCTAAACCTATACAGCAGGGCTGTTGTGAGTATCCATGGGGTGGGAGGAGCCGACCACTTTGAATTCCTCAGAGGAAGAGCAGGACAAAAATATAAATAAATATATACAATCTTGGGCTATCATATCCCCAATCATTAAGTGCATTTACTTATTTACTTCGGGGGGGGGGGGTTGGTTGGTTATAGTCAGTATTAATTCTTCCGTTTGGAAAAATTACATAGACCACATGATTTTGTTAATTCCGTTTCAGCCTGGCACAGCCACAGTCGCTGCTGGTGATTAATGAACCTCATTTGGATCTCAGTCTAGATGATGTTGCAGCTTTTTACAGTTGTTGAGATGGAGAAGAAAGAAGAGAAACAAGTGCCGTATTTTTCGCTCTATAAGACGCACCGGACCACAAGACGCACCTAGTTTTTGGAGGAGGAAAACAAGAAGAAAAAATATTCTGAATCTCAGAAGCCAGAACAGCAAGAGGGATCACTGCACAGTGAAAGCAGCAATCCCTCTTGCTGTTCTGGCTTCTGGGATAGCTGCGCAGCCTGCATTCGCCCCATAAGACACACACACATTTCCCCTTACATTTTAGGAGGGGAAAAGTGAGTCTTATAGAGCAAAAAATACGGTACTTTATTTGAGGCTGCATCTTGCCATTTCTCATCCCCACTCATTTCATCCTGCTCCCAGAGTTCACTTATTATTATTATTATTAATTAATTAATTAATTAATTAATTAACCCCTACTATTCAGACAATACATTGGGCCAATGTACACGTTTTTAATAGTTAAGCATAACAAGGACTTGTGAGAGTGGAAGAGCCATCACAGAAAAGGAGGCAAAAGAAGGAAAAACAAACAATTACCAATGTGACAATTATATGTACTTAGGTGTAAGTTATGCCATTATCTGCGGCCCACAGACAATGGGAGCTTTTCAGCCTGGGCTTTGTTGCCCATCACAGTTACCTGTCTTTAAAAAGCAACAGGTTGGTATTTTTTCACCAAAACCTCACTTTTTATAGTGGGGAAGGAGAGCCGGGAAAAAATCCACACCTGTTAACCACCCCTATGGCTTCAGAAGGTACATAGGCAGACAAGTTGAAAAAGTCTGGGATACAATCTGACCAAACTTTTGATATATATTTTGCTCCAAGAGGTTTAGTTTGGTCAGAACTGAGTGCAGTGGTACCTCGGGTTAAGATCTTAATTGGTTCCAGAGGTCCGTTCTTAGCCTGAAACTGTTCTTAACCTGAAGCACCACTTTAGCTAATGGGACCTCCTGCTGCTGCCACGTCGCTGGAGCACAATTTCTGTTCTCATCCTGAAGCAAACTTCTTAACCCGAGGTAATATTTCTGGGTTAGCGGAGTCTGTAACCTGAAGCGTCTGTAACCTGAAGCATCTGTAACCTGAGGTACCACTGTATATACTGTACTTCCAGAGTTAACACTAAATACATTGCTTTTGGTGAATGTGCCTCCACAGCCACTAGAGGACCGTGAAAATTTGTGTCCCCACCTTTTCAGACTCGTCTACCCAGGTACCATCTGAAGCCAAAGGGGTGCATTGGTTGCCAGGTATAAAATATATTGGCTTTCTTTTCTCTCTCTCTCTCTCTCTCTCTCTCACAAACACACACACACACACACACACACCCCACTATTAGTGTTCCTGCTATAAGCAGACAAGTTTCAAGTCCTACTTTTAAGGACAGATTAGCAGCGGACAAGAGGGTCTTTTCACAAAGACCCTGTGCAACATAGTAGGGAGAGGGGAAAACCCCATTCCCTAAAAGCCAAGAGGACTAACCAGCATTTCTTTAAATCTCGTGCCAAGGAACGCTTTAAAAGACTCCAGTGAAGGAGTACCAGCACCCCTAACCTGCAGTATTCAGCCAATAACATCCCCCCCTCCAGCTGATCTCAAAATCAGAGTTCCAGTTTCATCAACGCAATAGATTCCATCCAGTCTGTTTAATGCTCAGAAATGCAATGATTGCCCTTTTAACAAGACAAATGTTGCCGTAGATGTTTTCATACTATGAAGTAAGAGATATAATATGAACCAACATTCGAGTTTGCCAATCCCTGATGAACTACCAAAACGTTCGGAAACCAAAGTGTGGCTTCTGATTGGCTGCAGTAACTTCCTGCAGCCAATCAGAAGTTGCAGAAGCCCCGTCGGACGTTCGGGTTCCAAAGAACGTTTGCAAACCGGAACACTCACTTCCGGGTTTGCAACTTTCAGGAGCATAAACATCAGAGCACCAAGGCGTTTCGGATCCAAGGTACGACTGTATTTACCACTCTTGCTAAATATTCTGATGCTGGTCAGGATAGGCCGTTTCAAAGCTCTCCTGCTATGCACCATCACGTTTTTAAAAGGTCACATTCTTAGGGCACCATCCTGAGCTCAGAAATGACAGGAGTACTTATCCTGTCAGTTTGGGCCAACTTCACGAAACTCTTATACACAAGAAGAGCCTTCCTTGTTTTCTTGAGCATGGGATACTTATGCAAGAATCCCTCCCATCTTTAATAAAAGCAGAACACCCGTATTTACACAGATTTCAAAGTGAAAGACTGAGAAACTAACCGGGTATTAAAGAGCGGTTTTACAATGGTCTGGTTTAAATCTGAAGGCGGTGCATTCATGTTTTATTATATTCCTTGGAAAAAAGCAGCGTTGCCTGCGTAACTAGGCAGATTTATGGTCTGGATGCATTCAAGAGAGAATATAGATTAGCCGGCAAAGTTCTGAGTAAACGATCTTGCAAATCAAGGTGGAGGTCAGTGAAAGAAGAACTTGTACTGTGTCACCTTGAAGTTATGTAAAGATAATTTCTATGTCTGAGGCTGCTGGTAGCTTTCCAAGATTGTTCCGTTCGCGGACTTTATAGCTGGTGGGCAGGCGGTGTTCATCAATTCTCAGTTTTAAGGTTCCCCAGCTCAAGGCAGCCAACTCAGGCAGCGTAAACCCAAGAGATGGAGCCCCCATGGGAGCTCCTCCCACCAGATATGGGAGGCAGTGGCAGCGGAAGGGCAGCACCCCTCGATTTAAGAAATAAAAAACTGCCTGGAATCTCTCCAAATGTAACCAAGGCGAAGCCAAAACTGATTTAAGTTAGTGTTGTTGTTTTTTAAAAAAATCATCTTTATTGATTTAAAATATCATCTTACATATATATTACAGACAGTTACATCAAAATTAAACGCAAAAATATAATAGGAAAAAGATAAAGAAAATAAAAATAAAAAGCAAAAGAGTTAGCAATAAGAAATGAATATTCGTTATAACATCCTGTCTTTTCTAATAAAGTCTTCTGAAAGAAGCTTCTGATTGTTCTCGTACTTTTTCTATTGTCTTATTGCAGTTTGTTTTATAACTTTTCCTGTATATTCATCTAGTATATTTATTCCATTTGTTTATTATATACAAGGATCATTCAGTTCTGCTAGGATAACGTCATTATTACAATATCATCTTATATATTCTTTGAATAGTCTCCATTCTCTGAATATTTTTTGATTTGAGGCTCCTCTGACTTTTCCAGCCAGCTTCGCTAATTTAAAGTACTCTAGCATGAGTGATTGCCAATCTATTATTGTAGGTGTTGTTGCACATTTCCAACTTCTGGCTATCAGTATTCTTGCAGCCGTAATTGAATACATAAGCACTGATTTAAGTTACTGGTGGTTTTAATAAATGCCTAAGAAGGCCAGCTACAGCAAATGTGCAAAAGTGCCTCATAACGTCACATGCCGGCAAGCGATAGGAAGACATGAGCTTGGAATCCCTGATCTTCACTATTAGCCTCTTCCTTGTCAAGATAATGTCTTCGAAGGCCACCAAGGATAAGCTGAAGGTTACTGTGTTGACAATCCTCCACCACGACCCATCTTCCCTGCCATGCACAATTTGCAAAGAAAAAGTAAAGCGTGTTGTAACTTCGAGACTCCTCCTGCCCTCAGCATTGCAGTCGACACAAGGGCTCCGAGGTACAAATTCAGAAGAGAGCACTGGCATTCTACATCCAGGTCCAGTTAATAGGCATCCTTACTTTTCCCAGATCTATTTTATATATATTTATGTAAAGTAAGAGCTAGGAGGAAAACAGAAGCAGCTCATGTCTTTCCAATACTGTCTTACACCTTCTTAAAGAGGCTCACCTCTGTGTCCCAGAACTACAGCCTTGAGGGATCTTCCTAGGATACTCAGGCAGCATGGTAGCTGCTGAAAAGCTACCTGCCATGCGAGAGCAGCTGAAAAATCAATGGCACATGGTCACTGTGCCATGCCTCTATATGCAATTGAACATGTAATGCTGGGGACTCGTGCGAGTGCCCCTTATAAATGCTGATATACAGTTTTGGGGTGACCATCATATGCTCAGGCGATGTGTAAGTTGAGTCCCAAATAAAGAAGCCACAATCAAGGCTTTCTTTAAAGAACCGAGGTGCCTACATATGCTTCTCAACCCACACCTTACAAACACACACAAACACACACAACACACATACACACCAAAAACAATTAAATTATCAGTTGGCTTTCAAGTGTCTATTCTTCCAAGTCACAATGTATTGCACCCGTATCTTGCTCTCTCCTCCCCACCTCTCTCTCTCTCATATTATATATGATAAGATAAAGGTAAAGGGACCCCTAACCATTAGGTCCAGTTGTGATCGACTCTGGGGTTGCGGCGCTCATCTCACTTTATTGGCCGAGGGAGCCGGCGTACAGCTTCCAGGTCATGTGGCCAGCATGACTAAGCTGCTTCTGGCGAACCAGAGCAGCGCACGGAAACGCCGTTTACCTTCCCGCCGGAGCGGTACCTATTTATCTACTTGCACTTTGACGTGCTTTCGAACTGCTAGGTTGGCAGGAGCAGGGACCGAGCAACGGGAGCTCACCCCATCATGGGGATTCGAACTGCCGACCTTCTGATCGGCAAGTCCTAGGCTCTGTGGTTTAACCCACAGCGCCACCCGTGTCCCTTTATATGATAAGATAGTAAGCATTTTATTTTGCTTGCGTTCAAACAACATAACAAAACCTAAAACATCAAGATTATCTGCAAACAGGAACATCTAGCAGCAACAAATATTTTAGCAAGGAGGCCTGAAACATCATATCTACCATCACAGAGGATCAGTCAACACAGTAGTCACAAAACTGTCTCTGATAAGTAGGGAATTATGGATGAGAAATATGTCTATTCTGACTATTAACTGGCACGGCCCAACTCCCTGTAAAAAACAACATTTACTATGGCACCTTAGAGACTAACAGCCTGATCCTTTGTGCATTTTCTTGCACACCTCATTGAATTCAAGGATACCTGGGTCCCACCTGCACCGTGAAGGTAAAGGATGTTAGTCTTATGCCCCTTTAGCAGCCGTTGCTTCCTCCAAAGAACCCTGGAATCTGCAGTTTGTAAGGGATTTGGAGAATCGTTGGAACATTAATAAACTACAGTTCCCTGCAGTGTTTCAAACCCCCATTGCTCTAGGTGCATTTTGCGACGGGGAATTTTATGAGCGCAAGCAGCTTCTGAGCTCTGGGCGCAGTACTGTGCCTAAGATTTCAGTTTACAACTGCAGAGTGGAAGGAAAGGAAGACCCTTTCCTGCCTCCCCACTTCCAGTTACTCTCTGAAGACTAGATAAGAGACCCTTTTAAGAATATTAGGGGGGTGGGCAGGGGAAGGACTAGGTAAAGGTAAAGGGACACCTGACCATTAGGTCCAGTTGTGACCGACTCTGGGGTTGCAGCGCTCATCTCGCTTTATTGGCTGAGGGAGCCGGCGTACAGCTTCCGGGTCATGTGGCCAGCATGACTAAGCTGCTTTGGGTGAACCAGAGCAGCACACAGAAACGCCGTTTACCTTCCCACCAGAGCGGTACCTATTTATCTACTTGCACCTCGTGCTTTCGAACTGCTAGGTTGGCAGAAGCAGGGACCAAGCAACGAGAGCTCGCCCCGTTGCGGCGATTCAAACCACCAACCTTCTGATCGGCAAGCCCTAGGCTCTCTGGTTTAACCCACAGCGCCACCCGCGTCCCTTTTAGGGGAAGGACTAGACCATGTGAAAAATGAACATAATATTTTAGCTGCAGTTCATTCATTTTCAGCTTTGTAGTCTTTGTTATATAAATAAAAAGTGCAATGAGACATTATGTTGTTGCGCCCATAACCTCGGTTTAAGGTGCCTTTTAGCTTCTAGCTTTCATATCTCGGTTTCTAACACTGGTTCCCTGGGTTCTTGGGGGAAGCCATGACTGTTACAAGTGGTATAAGAGTGCTTTAAACACACAGGGCTGGATTCAACGAACCCGGGTTGCTAGGAGAAACCAGCAGACGGACTCCCGCTAGGCTAGGGCAGGGGTCTGCAACCCGCGGCTCCGGAGCCACATGTGGCTCTTTTACACCTTTGCCGCGGCTCCGGGGCTGATACTAGTGAGGGGAGGAGGTGCATTGTGCGCCCCGACACTCCCCACTGTGGCGGGCGCTGTACTGGCTGTGACGTCGCATGGGGGCGGTGCGTGCGTTAGTCAAGCACCGTCCCTACGTCACCTTCCCGGTTTTGCGGCTCCCAGTTTTTTCCCCCTTCGGAAACGGGTCCAAGTGGCTCTTTTTGTCTTAAAGGTTGCAGACCCCTGGGCTAGGGCAACAGGGCTTTCCCGCTCCTCTCCTTGCCCGGCACATCCTTTGCGCCTTTCCCAAATCCGCTCTGGAGGGTCAAGAGAACCCCCAGAACAGCCAACGAGGGGTGGGGGAAGGGGAGATTGTTCCATCAGGAAAACAGAAGGTTGCACTGGTGTGATGCTGAATTGGCGTGGATGTGGCCTTCCTTTCAAACAAGCATACATCAACCACAGATATCACCTATAAACAGTCCTTTGGGTGACCACCTGTGAGAATAAAGACAAGCTGTCGACCAGGCAAGATTTGCACACCTACGCACACAAAATTACCAACTGCTTTTTCCATTTTAGTTGACAATGACAAACGAGCAAGCAAACCAAAATGTCTCCATGGTTGGTCTAACCGGGGGGGGGGGGGGGGGAGAGAGAGACAATCATGTAAACGTCCCAGAAACCTTATGTCAGGGGTCGGCAACCTAAGGCCCATGGGCCAGAAGTGGCCCACAGAGGCTGTTTAACCGGCCCATGAGCCGCCCCTGAACAGAGACGCCTGAGCTGCACTAAACCAGTACAGCACAGTGCAGGGACTCTTCCGCGGCTCCAGAAATTGCTTCTGCACATGCCCAGACGCCAGAAATCGCTTCTGCACAGGTGCAATTTTCGGCGTCTGGCCATGCGCAGAGTCGATTTCCAGCATCGCGCTGCGGTTGTCCAGCCCACGGAAGATGTCCGTGGGAGTGATCCGGCCCATGCCCTTGCCAACCCCTGCCTTATGTTCTCCAGTAAGCACAGCCCAGTGAATACCAGACATCCAGTCTCCCACCCTTGTACAGCAAGAGCAGCCACTGCCGCCAGCCACTGGAGACTTGACGTCTTCCCGTTTCCTCATTCTCGTCACACAACATGGAGACTCTGGCAGAAGAGGCTGGCACAGAGCCTTGTACACACTCCCGGCTGTCTTTCAGAGCCCTAGCAAGGACACTGGAGTGGAACAGCCTTGGCCAGATAGTAATCCTGAAGCAAACAGTAATAACGCAAGAGTCTGCAAGTGCACACAGCATCCATAATTATTTAATGTTCAAATGCAGCGTTGTTGTTTTAAAAAAGAAGGACCAGGAAAGCCTGACGGCAGGTTTTCATCGCCATTCCAATCTGCTCAGTAACGTGCAAAATTTGTCCTAGGTGGCACTCGTCCAGGCTTCCATTAGACAGTTAGCACCACTTTTCTAGAAGCTATATGTCAAAGGCAAAACAATATTTGAAAGATGCTTTTATTCTTTTCTTTTTTGCATCAAATGCTCCTTTGCACTCTCCCCTTCTTGCTTCTCTGTAGCAAGGAGTTTGATTCAGCAGCTCTTAGCGACTGGAATCTTTTCAGGGCAATGTAATTTTTCCAGAGCAACTCTGATATTAAATGGCTACACACACACACACACACACACAGAGAGAGAGAGAGAGAGAGAGAGAGAGAGAGCACAAAAGACACATGACTAGCCATGAGCCCATCGAGGAAAAAGCTGGTTTCGAAACAAGGCAAGAAACAAGCCAAAGTGGTTGCCATGGTTAGGACTAGCAGATATTCCCTGAGTCCAATCCACAGCTCATTGACTAAACTTTCGTTGATTTTAATGGCTCTGAACTGGACGTCATGTTTGCAAAATTTGCCCCTGGTTGCAGGTTCCATGCTGCTACCGAAAAAGTATGTCAACTTCAAAGAGACCACAGACATAGGTAGACCCCATAGTGCAGGGGCCAGCAAACTTTTTCAGACCCCCACTGTCTCTCAGACCTTGTGGGGGGCCGGACTATATTGGGGCGGGGGGGATGAACGAATTCCTATGCCCCACAAATAACCCAGAGATGCATTTTAAATAAAAGCGCACCTTCTACTCATGTAAAACCACGCTGATTCCCAGATCGTCCGTGGGCAAGATTTAGAAGGTGATTGGGCCGGATCCAGCCCCCGGGCCTTAGTTTGCCTACCCATGCCATAGTGCAACCATCCGCAATATATTGGACCTATAGAAGCACATCTAATGAACTAAAACATTCAATATTTGCTTGACAATTATGTGATACTCAAAAAAACCAAACCACACACATGAAACCCTTTTTTAAAACTACACGTAAGAACAACTTGTGGGGGGAACTCTGCTTGCAACATTATCTCTCAGGTCTTGCAGTCATTTTAATATATATATATATATTATTAAAAAAAAACTTTTAAAATCTTACTAGGAATGAATGAAGATCTTGGATTCGTGGGTCTTTAGGAAAGCACATCATGTCTGCAGAGCGTGTGGGGGGGGTGGGGTTAGAGTGCCAGAGATTCTGCACCTTGGGAATTTCCTTTCCTTTCAAAAATATTTTACGTAAGACAAAAACAAACTCCTACATTCCTCAGGTATTGCGGGGAGGAAGGAATGCTTTAAAAAAAAGTTAGCAAATGTTTCAAAATTCACATCATGGAGGTTTTTCCACTTTGTAATCACTTTTGTTTCTCTTTCTCTGCAATAATTAAGGATGTCCTTGAGTTACAGATTTTAAAGAGCAGAGCTGATAAAATGGAACGTTTAAGGATCCTAGTGCTTCTCCTTCCCCGCCCCCATAAGCTGCCCGTCTACATAGAGTCACATTTATCCCACAAAGCCTATCGTTTGTTTCTTGAGTTAAAGAAAGATTTGCGACACACAAAAGCAAAATACAAGTCAACAGAAGCACCACAGTTAGCTCAGCTAACACTAAAGCAGGATGAGAGAACAGCACCACAACCAAGTTCATCACGGACTGAAAACACCTGAGAAATAAAATGGGGTTTGCTTCATACCAACACGGTAGAAAAGTGGGTATAGATAGGGTATAGATAGGGCACCACCACCGAGAAGGCCTTCACTTCCAGTTCCAGAATACGGCCATCCGAACTGGTAAGCAATCCTTCAGGCAGCCTGAGTCCAATGTATTGAAAAGTAAAGCACAGGGCCAGCCCAAACATGAGACAAGGTGAGGCAGCCACCTTGGGCTGGGGAAGCCTTAGAGGAGGAGGCGCACCACCTCTGCCACCGGCACAGCGCACAAGATCTCACACGATTTTGGCAAGTTCTCGTACGATTTTGCCAGAACCCATGCTCACTGCCACAGCTTTGCGGGTGCTGCAGCGCAACCCAGTGACCAGGCGGGAACCGTGGACATCTCCAAGCCATGAGCTTGATCCTACAGACACAGCTGCATCAAGAGCACGTTAGCAAGCTCAACCCACTATCAAATGTTTCACTCACTCTTATCCGGTAAAGGCAGAAGTTCTGAACTAAGGGACAGCTCCTTATGCAGGCAGAAAACCTTCAACGTGTCCAATGTTGCTAGTTTTCCTACCACCAAAAGAAGCTGTACAGTCGTACCTTGGATCCCAAACGCCTTGCGTCTCGAACGTTTTGGCTTCCAAATGCCGCAAACCCGAAAGGGAGTGTTCTGGTTTGCAAATGTTCTTTGGAAGCCAAACGTCCGACGCGGCTTCCGATTGCCTGCAGGAAGCTCCTGCAGGCAATTGGAAGCCGCGCCTTGGCTGTCAAACGTTTTCAGAAGTCGGAATCCATTCAACAACTAAGGTACGACTTTGCTTCATTCTCATTTTGTCCCCAGCAGGCACAACGCATTCTACAGTTGAAGCAACATTTGCAACTTGAGTCTAAAAGTTCTCATACCATTTGTTCTGAGGAGGGGTTCAGTCTGACACCGGCTTTTAATGGGCAGCTTTTAATGGGCAGCTCCCATCCTCTTTTCTAATACAGCAGTACCTCAAGTTACATACGCTTCAGGTTGCAGACTCCACTAACCCAGAAATAGTACCTCGGGTTAAGAACTTTGCTTCAGGATGAGAACAGAAATCATGCAGCGACAGCAGTGGGAGGACCCATTAGCTAAAGTCGTGTTTCAGGTTAAGAACAGTTTCAGGTTAAGAATGGACCTCCGGAACGAATTAAGTACTTAACTTGAGGTACCACTGTACTAGTTAGCTCCCAGACTTCTGGGATTTAAGAGGAGGGAGAAAGGTTGTTTTCTGCTGCTCCAGAGAAGCGGACACGGAGCAAACTACAAGAAAGAAGATTCCACCTAAACATTAGGAAGAACTTCCTGACAGTAAGAGCTGTTCGACAGTGGAATTTGCTGCCAAGGAGTGTGGTGGAGTCTCCTTCTTTGGAGGTCTTTAAGCAGAGGCTTGACAACCATATGTCAGGAGTGCTCTGATGGTGTTTCCTGCTTGGCAGGGGGTTGGACTCGATGGCCCTTGTGGTCTCTTCCAACTCTATGATTCTATGATTCTATGATTTGGCAGTGGGGAAGCTTCCAGACGAGAAGGAGAACTTGGGGTCTCAGGACTCCAGATTTAGAAGCAACAACCTGTTTCTCCTACAACACGAATCTTCATCTGGTTTCATGGAGTGACCTGCACCTTCGCTTGGCCATAGGGAACGTAACCAGCGGCGGCACAGCACAAAACAGAGCCCAAAAAACTCAGAAGGTAACGAAGTTTTGAGTAAGCCAGGGATTTCCTGCTGCCTCTGCAGGGCTGTATTATGTGTGGGAGCAACACTACAACTCATGCACATCCAAATATCCAACCAAGCTGAATGTTGGAAGATTCAGGAGGGAGAAAAGAAAGTCCTCCTTCAGGCAGGACAACATAGTCAAACTGTGGAACTCGTTCCCCGAGGAAGTAGTGATGGACACCAACTTGGATGGCTTTAGAAGTGGATCAGACAGATTCATGGAGGAGGAGGAGAGGGCGATCAACAGTGTTAGAAACTGACCAATGGTGCCAAATAGTATGGGAAACAGCCCTACTAGAAAAATTACCGTATTTTTCGCTCCATAAGACACACTTTTTCTTCCTAAAAAGTAAGGGGAAATGTCTGTACTTCGAGGCTTCAAAGCACACACATTTCAGTAATCCTTGAGTGTCAGCCAGGCACAAAAAATGGCACCCAGGCTTTTTGAGGTGCTCGTGAATGGAGAATCTTTAGGTGCAAAGTGGGCCTGGCACCCTGCTAATTTCGAACGCTGGCTATCAACTTTCACTAGCTGCAATGGCTATGCTCTACCTTCCACGGCTGGAGGTAGCAATGCTCCCGCATACCAGTTGCTGGAAACCACAGGCGGGGAGAGGTGCTCTTGTGCTCAGGTTCTGCTCGCTGCTTTCGCACAGACATCTGTTCAGCCACGGTGAGGACAGGATGCTGGAGTTGAAGGGCCATGGGCCTAATCCAGCAGGCTGTTCTTATATTCCTATCTGTGAAGGTGTTATGAGCCTTATTATAAAGGTAAAGGTAAAGGGACCCCAACCATTAGGTCCAGTCATGACTGACTCTGGGGTTGCAGCACTCATCTCACTTTATTGGCCGAGGGAGCCGGCGTACAGCTTCCGGGTCATGTGGCCAGCATGACTAAGCCACTTCTGGCGAACCAGAGCAGTGCACGGAAACGCCATTTACCTTCCCGCCAGAGCGGTACCTATTTATCTACTTGCACTTTGATGTGCTTTTGAACTGCTAGGTTGGCAGGAGCAGGGACCGAGCAACAGGAGCTCACCCCGTTGCAGGGATTTGAACCGCCGACCTTCTGATCAGCAAGTCCTAGACTCTGTGGTTTAACCCACAGCACCACCCGCGTCCCTGAGCCTTATTATATCGGTGTTCAAAACTAGCCAGGTGCCAGGCATCTCCACCCTCTGGAGGTGCATGCCTGGGGATCATTGGATCTGGACTGTTTTCACATGCTAGCAAGACATCCTGCAGAATTCTATCAGATATATTTCATCTGCACAATCGGAATGAATTTCAGGAACTCCAATGCTTTTTCTGTGCAGCCTGATCAGAAGCAGTGAACCAAGTTATAATCGACTGTCTTCAGTTACCCCATCCCACTGTCCTGTCCACAGTTGCAGAGAATATCCCTACATTATGAATGTTTCATGTCACCATTAAGAAAAAGAGGTTGGAAAGGGCCAATATATATGTGGACTGTCCCCGGATCAAGTGACTTTTCTTCTTTGAGTTCTCAAAGTTCTTAAGCTAGCTCAAGGTTGTCATGCGAACTATCCAGACGCTGAACTGATAATCAATCACAGCCTGTCCGTCATTTGAAAAACAAGGCTTTAGAGCCGCCTGGCCCCAAAACGACAACTAGACATTCCGTTGTTGTGGCTGTAACCTTGGTAACCCTTTGGTGCCTGGTTTATAGACCCGAGTTTCAAATACTGATTACAGTATGTGGGAATGAAGACACGTCACGTCATAGAACCCTGGAGAATCCACAGCCCAGTGGCAACTGTGGATTGTGAAGACAGAGCAAGAATCCCATGCCAATCACTTACACATCCCTGCAAACTGTTCTGTACTGCTTGGGAAGATAAGGGACTGAGCACCAGGACTTGCCAATGCAGGCAAACTTGCTTCTGCCATCGCCACCAGCCCTAGGAACTGGCATGCATTTAACCGCTTGCTATACCTCATTAACCACCTTGGCCCAACGCCCCTCCATTTCTGCCACTTTTAGCTACTGAGGTTAAATCAATTCCACCTACTTGTTTACACTCAGCAAACGCAAACCAAGCAGTCATGTACAATTTGCGAGGCAGAGAAGGAGCAAGACAGGAGAAGATCGCACCTCCTCCATCTGAGAGATCCTCTCCCACTCCAGGTAAAAGCCTTTTTTGCAATGCCTGCAGTTTGCAGAGTGGGAGCTGTCCCACAATTTCAGGAAAGGCAAGCCCAGAAAGGTGGCATGGGGAACATAATCATGATGCAATAAAAGCAGTCCCTGGCTATGCTGTAGTCATAATTAAACGTATTTAAAATGTGACACTCAGGTAAAGCGAACGGCACAAAATGTGCTATAACTGTACAATAATTCCCACATTCTGCCACAGCTCAGAATTATTGCTCTGGAGGAAAGAAGGGAGGAATCACACTTTCAACAGTGACAAAAAATGTTGAGGTTTGAATACAGGAAGAACGTGATTTTCTAGCGGCAGAAACTTTGCCTCAAGGGAAGATGCATGAAATCCTGACAAAAGCTGAACAACAAAGCAATCCCTGTATGCCTGGAAACACCAATATAGGATGTTTTGCTAGAGGCCATGCTGACATTTGTTGTGCAAGTCCAATAACCTACCTGTTGAATTTTTTTATTTAAGTTAAAACACATTAGCTCATCATTCTTATTAAAAAACCAGGAACAAAGAAACATAACAAACAGGGAATATATGGCAGGTTTTTTTGCATTTCAAATTAACCAGGAGTATTATCATAATCAAATGTATAACCCACCCTTCACCAGCAAGTCCCAGAGCAGGGTACAAATTAAAAGTCAGAAATTAAAAGCAATTAACACAAATTACAGTCAGGGGGAATAGGGTGGGCCTTGGGTGAGCCCGAGCAGACTCACCTGGGTGGCAACTTTGTAAGTACAGCACCAACACTGAGGAGGCTCTGTCCTGAACATGGCACCACAGACTTAGTGTTTTTCATAGAACTCCCAATATCCACTGACCAGAGCAAGATGCAAAATATTGCCTGCACCCCCTGAAGAGTGTTCGGAATTAGCCAGGTGGCCAGGCGCATTTTTCACCTGACTATGAGCTACTTGAATTATGATGCTGGATGAGACTCTTGAGAGTCCCATGGACTGCAAGAAGATCAAACCTCTCCATTCTGAAGGAAGTCAGCCCTGAGTGCTCACTGGAAGGACAGATCGTGAAGCTGAGACTCCAATACTTTGGCCACCTCATGAGAAGAGAAAACTCCCTGGAAAAGACCCTGATGTTGGGAAAGATGGAGGGCACAAGGAGAAGGGGACGACAGAGGACGAGATGGTTGGATAGTGTTCTCGAAGCTACCAGCATGAGTTTGACCAAACTGCGGGAGGCAGTGGAAGACAGAAATGCCTGGCGTGCTCTGGTCCGTGGGGTCACGAAGAGTCAGACACGACTAAACGACTAAACAACAACAACGAGCCACTTGCAACCAAGAGAAGATGCCTGGGCACCAGGAAAGTCCTGGCGTCTCCACCATCTGAAGCTTCATGCTTGGGGATCATTGGATCTAGACTGTTTTCACACACCAATACCACATCCTTAGAATTCAATCAATTATATAAAATCTGCACAATCAGAATGAATGCTTTTTCTGTGCAGCCTGAGTAGGAGCAGTCAACAACGTTAATAGTCAATGGTTGGAGCTTGCCATCGCTTTGCCCACCCCACTGCCCTGCCCACAGCTGTGAAGAATATCCCTACATTATGAATGGTCTGTATCACCCTTAAGAAAAGGAGGTCAGAATAGGCCAGTATATATGTAGACTGCCCCTGGATCAAGTGACTTTTCTTCTCAAAGCTCTTCACTTAGCTCAAGGTTGTCATCTGAACTAGCCAGACGTTCAACTGATAATCAATCACAGCCAGTCTGTCATCTGAAAAATAAGACTTTAGAGCTGTCTGGCCCCAAAATGGCACCTTCTTGTTGTTGTTGTTGTTCAGCCGCTTAGTTGTGTCCAACTCTTTGTGACTCCATGGACCAGGGCACAACAGGCACTCCTGTCTTTCACTGCCTCCCGCAGTTTGGTCAAACTCATGTTAGTAACTATGAAAACACTGTCCAACCATCTCGTCCTCTGTCATCCCCTTCTCCTTGTGCCCTCCATCTTTCCCATCATCAGGGTCTTTTCCAGGGAGTCTTCTCCTCTCCTGAGGTGGCCAAAGTATTGGAGCCTCAGCTTCAGGATCTGTCCTTCCAGTGAGCACTCAGGGCTGATTTCCTTCAGAATGGATCGGTTTGATCTTCTTGCAGTCCATGGGACTCTCAAGAGTCTCCTCCAGCACCATAATTCAAAACCATCAATTCTTCGGTGATCAGCCTTCTTTATGGTCGAGCTCTCACTTCCATACAACTAGACAAGGGCAACTAGACATTCCATTTTGGCCACTGTAAACTTGGTTTAAAGAGCCATTGGATGCCTAGCTTATATATCTGAGTTTCTAACACTGCCCCTGAGCTGATAATCTTCTTTGTCCAATAAACACATACAAATACAAATCCATAGATTAGTTACTTCAAATTTACAGTTTGAACACAAATCCTGAAACAGGCGAGCGGACCTGCAGAGAGACCTAGTCAAAGGCAACCAACTAATATTCATATTTCACTGGAGAGGACCACAGAGTCAAGTAATTAATCCCCACAAGGCCAGCATTGCTTTCTTTTTCCTTTCTTGCAATTTTCCTTGGCATTGTTAAATCATTGGGAGGCAGAAACCCTTACTGATCTACTGCAAACAACCAAGAGATCTACCAGTACATCCTGACCTACCTTTCACCCAGTTCTGATCTACAAGATCTAATAAGATTTCTAAAAAGATTGAATGGTGCACAACAAGCCCCCTCCTGTGGATCCCACAGTTCAGGCAGGCTCACATGGAGGATTCTCCCACAGGTATTTTAGCAAATGTATTTCAGCAATCCATAGCTCCATTAGTATATGGAGATGCCTCCTTTGTGCCCTCATGGTGGCCTGGAGACTTGTAACGCAGAGAAACCATAATTTGTAACCAGGGTTTCTGCAGCCAAAACACGTCAAAGACAAATCACCTTAAACTCTTTTACTTTACATCCTGCATTGTGTGCAAGTGTGCAGTGGCGTAGCGTGGGTTGTCAGCACCCGGGGCAAGGCAAGTAATTTGCGCCCCCTAACCCGTGGATTTGCGCCCCCTAACCCGTGAATTTGCGCCCCCTAACCTGTGGATTTGCCCTAACCCCAGATGTTGCGCCCGGTGCGGCCGGCCCCCCCCTGCACCCCCCACGCTACGCCACTGCAAGTGTGACAGGAAGTGTTTTAGCTTATTCAACAGCCTTTTCCAATCCTCCGTAGCTCACAGGTGGCTGCTTGTTCTTGGAAGTCAACTCTTCCTGCAAGCTATTCTCGCGGGGCATGATGTACAATAAGCACTTAGAAATGTGTTTTGCTGTGACTGGAACCAAGATGAAATAGCAATATTAAAGGAGATGAGTTTCGTTTATGGAGTGGCCAAGTATGCCATTATTCTAGAACAATGGGGAATGGCATGAAGGAAGGAATGTTCCGCCACGTGATTTATTCCTTTTCCAGTAGCAGCGGAAAATTTTCGACCGGCCAGCAAAATGGCCCCGTCTGCCAAATATAAGTCAGCTTAATGGCTAACAGAGTTGTGCTAGATTAGTCCTGCCATTGTAATACTTCCATAGCCCCAGACGACCTCACAGCCTCTCCCATCACTTTACAGCAACATCTCAAGAGGGGGAAATACGAGCTGCCCTAAAATTATGACTGCTACTCCCAAACAGCCAATAGGACTGACAGGAAAAAAACCTTTGCACCTTAACTCAGAAGCAAGTCCCACTGTGCTCAATAAGGCTTGCGCTCAAGGACGTGTGCTTAGAACCTGCAGCCTGCATGACACGTGAAAAAGCATATTTTGAGATTTCTTGTTTCAAAGGGCAAAGGTTAGCCTTCTGAAGGTAAGGTAGAACAGAGGTGCTTTCTTGACCTCTCTCTCTCTCTTCCCCTAAGTGAGTGTGTCTTGCCAAAGAGAGTGTGTTAATAAGGCCCAGTGTGTGTAGATAGGATGATCCTCGCGTTGTTTTTGGTTAACACAGAGAACCTACTAAGGAGACCATTTTAAACAAAACACCACCAACGCAATCCAGCGTGACGTTTTCTCAAGCAAGCCTCACTGAACTCAGGGAGAGCTCTGCAAGAGTACCACGTGCCGTGTGAATGAAGTCAGCGCTTGGCTCATTTGACACACACCTAGTTATTTGGGAAATGTGTGAGTATAAAAACAGAAACAATGAGGAGACAAAAAAAAAAGTTCTCTAAAATAAAGGTCCATCCATGGGCTAGGGAACCTTTGGTCCTCCAGGAGCCACTGGGCTGCATCACTCCTGAATACTCTCCAGGGTGACTGTAGTACAGTAAGATCTGAAAGAGACACAGGTCCAACCATTCCGGGCCTATCACATACAAATCAAAACTAAGTCTGGCCAATGCAAAGGGTCTCTCCTCCCTTCCAACAAACATTTTTTTACTTAACAGGCCTTCCAGCACAATGTCTGAAAAATCATCTGCCTTAAGAGCAGCAACAACCTGGAATTAGCTTGGTCCATTCATACTGTACCTCATTCCTCATGCTGGAGGTCCAGTGGTTTTGAAGAGACCCAAAGAAAGATCATGCCACCTCAAGCCAGCCCAATGTGCTTCTCAACACAGAGAGTCTTTTCACACATCCAGAAATTATCACTTATACACCTGTATTACTAACTGTGCACAGTGGCTTAGCGTGGGTTGTCAGCACCCGGGGCAGGGCAAGTAATTTGCGCCCCCTAACCCGTGGATTTGCGCCCCCTAACCTGTGGATTTGCCCTAACCCCAGATGTTGCGCCCGGTGCAGCCGGCCCCCCCTGCACCCCCCACGCTACGCCACTGACTGTGCACATCCTGATGTTGCCTATAATGTGCACGTTGTATCCACTTTTTTCTGTTTTTGACCACTTGCACATCTCCCAGGCGATCAGTTCTTGACTGCGAGTCATCATGCCATGTACACTAAATGCAGAACAATGCACATAACTATGGCTGCAGCAAGTTGCAAGATACGCCGCAAATACCTGTATTATGCAAGGCATGTAGCTGCCCATTTGCACATGGTGCAAAATTGTTGCCAAGTGTCCACTGAAACCACATAATTGTGCATTAAACTTACCCCCTAACCCCAGGGGGAAAACAGACAAACCTGCAGTTGCACACCAGTACTGCCAAAATTCTGTGCCAAGAGAAGCTGAATTTGGAATTCAACAACCTGTATAAAATATGCAGGCAGCAAACGGGCATATATTGGGATTGTTTTGCAAGATTTATTCTGTTCCTGCTCAGCCTGGTGAGGGACAAGAAGCAACACAGATCACTGACGCCCCATCGTATGAACCTGGCTCAGTGACAGAACACACGCTTTGAATGTGAAAAGGTTCCAGGATCAATCCCTGGCCTCACCAGCTGGAAAGGCTCTCAGGTAGCAGAGACAGGGAAAGACCTTAGAGATGCTGCCCATTGGAGTATGCATGACCAACTGCAAGTCACCAAAGTGTCAGGGAGCAGAGAAACAGTATGTTCCTGTTTGTAGCATGCAGGTTATATCTGGTTATCCTTAGCATGCCTGAAAAGGGGGGGGGGAGGGAATGCTGCGGTGCCATCTCATGTGTTTGTGAAATTCCATGATTACAAGAGATCCTCTTCCCACCCTTTCAGAACATACCAAACATAACAGTGCAGAACAGGAAGAACGGTATTGTTTTAAACATCCTCGAGAGGAGATATGATAGCCATCTTCAAGTATCTAAAGGGCTGCCATATGGAAGATGGAGCAGTCTTGTTTTCTCCTGCTCTGGAGGGCAGAACCAGAACCATTGGCTTCAAGTTGCAAGGCAGGAGGTTCCAACTAAACATCAGGAAGGACTTTCTGACAGTAAAACAGTGGAAGGGACTCCTTAAAAGGTGGTGGGGTTCTCCTTCACTGGAGGTTCTTAAGAAGAGGCTGAATGGCCATCTGCCACGGCTGATTTAATGGAGTTTCTTGCATTGCAAGGGGTTGGACTAGAGGATCTTCAGGGTCCCTTCCAATCCTATGATTCTGTGAGCAAGGATCCTAAACACCGATAAGTGTCTGTAGACATAGGACACACACGTGTCATTAAAATTAAGGTCGAGGGGCTTGCTAGTGGGAGATGAGCTGATCATTAAACAGATAGCAGATCAATGATATAACCAATGCAACCAATTTTCAGGTGTTGTGTTGTGAGTCTCACCCACATCACGGAGCTATTAAAGATCTGTGCTGAGACCAGGAGTTGGAGCAAATAAGGAATTTAAATGAACAAATTGTAAGCTGCACCCAACATATTATTCCACATCGCAGGCAACAATCTCACACCCCAGTCAAAATTTCACACATACACACACACTCTTTTATAATAAAACATTCCAAACTTACTTTCTGAACTCACCAACCAATTTTAAAAAGCGTGATCAAGGCATGTGGCGAACCCAACAGAACACCCAGCCACAGGATAGCTGCAGATAACAAGCTGTTTCCTGTCCGTGAAATATTCTTCTACGTAGGTTCATTCAAGATCTTAGAAGTCTATATTTAATTTCATTCAAGCGATAACATTTGAGCCGAGTATCCTGTCCAGCACAGCCATTTGCTCTTTGCCCCACTCCTGTTTCTGTTGCAATGAGATGCTTCAGTCTTGCACAAGACTTTGACAATCTGCCTTGGGAACATCTGCACGAACAAAGATGCTGGCTCTTTTCAACAAATCTGATCTGAGGACAGACAGACTAAGGTGGCGGGGGGGGGGGGGGGCAAGAGAATATGACCCGCTCAGAGCAACCAAGTGGAGAGACTTGAGAACTATTGGGCTTGGGTCTAGAATCTAGATTGTGGGCTTCCCAGAGGTCTCTGACCAGGCTGCTGTGAGAACAGGACTAGACGGGCCTTTCTTCCTGAACCAGCGAAGCTCTTCTATTTAAACTTAGGTCTTCCCAGCCAATGTCAGAGGGGCTACTCTAATCTCTTACCGCTGGCTCCTTGAGCATTTGGAAACTGCTGAAATGATCCTTCCAACAACAAAACCCCCAAACTTGCTCACTCTGCAAGGGCTAAGAATTCACATTTTTCATTCCGCTCCATAAGGAGTTGTGCTCTGCCGAATCCTACTGAAATAAAGCCATCAGTCCAATCTATGTTGCACCTTTTGCTATCAGGTATGCACCAACAGCCCCTGCTAAAGTAATTTGGCTTAAAACCAGCGTGCAACGGACATCAATTCTCTTCCACCGAAAGGAGTCTGCCTGCTCCACATTTAACAAGTTATTCAGAAATTGCCTCATTGTAACTTTCCATGCAACTACTGTACAGTCTCAGAAGCAGAGACCTAAGAACTTCCTCTTCCTTCAGCTACAGGGAACGGCCGTGTGTGTGTGTGTGTGTGTGTGTGTGTGTGTGTGTGTCAGAAAGGAGGATGGGTGACAGCCAGAGATTATTTAGCAACTGTCTTGGGTTATTGCTGCAGACACAGTACTATAGGGGTTTTAGATTATGACACTTGACAGCTACACTACATGCAACTTTTTCTGTTCTGTATACACAAAGTTGCTGCAAAGCAGTAGTTAGGCAAGCAGAGAGACAGAAGAAAAATACAGTTCTCCACAGCTGGCAATCACAACCAAATGTCTACTGGGGCACAGAAAGCTGCACCCCTAAGCATATTTTATTGAATGCAACTTACACAGATATAAGTATTTTGAAGTCCCATGGATTTCAATGGGAGAGATTTAAGCAAGTTCTCAACCTCACCTTTGCCAAGTGTGTGCCTTTAGTATTTACACAGTGCTTTTCCTGGGTAGTCTAGAAGCAATTTCATGCACACTCTCTCAGTAATCCTTACAACATCTCTGTAATTGGACTTCATGTTTCCATGTCCATGTCGCAGGCAGAAGCTGTGGCTTGCCTAAGAACTGCCTATTTATTAGCTGGATGATGGATCAAATGGGCATCTGGCCTGATCCATGCTCTTCTTTTGATTTTAAGACCTTAAGGTTCAAACCAGAGTCTTCCCTCGTTCTATTACCTGCTGAAGGTTGAAGGTTTCATTTTAGCAAGAAGCTTCGTACAACCACGGCCCTTCAATAACAGAACTGTAACCTTCCACCATTTAGGAACTCCAAGATGGAAGAAGTGGACCAAACCAAAGATGGTGGGGAATTTTTTTGAAAGAGTTGCGCTTTGGGAATCCATGTCTGGAATCAATTGCAAATGTCACTTGAGAGGCACAAATACAAGATGGGTGACACCTGGCTTGAGAGCAGTACATGTGAAAAGGATCTAGGAGTCTTGGTTGACCACAAACTTGACATGAGCCAACAGTGTGACGCGGCAGCTAAAAAAGCCAATGCAATTCTGGGCTGCATCAATAGGAGTATAGCATCTAGATCAAGGGAAGTAATAGTGCCACTGTATTCTGTTCTGGTCAGACCTCACCTGGAGTACTGTGTCCAGTTCTGGGCACCACAGTTCAAGAAGGACACTGACAAACTGGAACGTGTCCAGAGGAGGGCAACCAAAATGGTCAAAGGCCTGGAAACGATGCCTTATGAGGAACGGCTAAGGGAGCTGGGCATGTTTAGCCTGGAGAAGAGGAGGTTAAGGGGTGATATGATAGCCATGTTCAAATATATAAAAGGATGTCATATAGAGGAGGGAGAAAGGTTGTTTTCTGCTGCTCCAGAGAAGCGGACACGGAGCAATGGATCCAAACTACAAGAAAGAAGATTCCACCTAAACGTTAGGAAGAACTTCCTGACAGTAAGAGCTGTTCGACAGTGGAATTTGCTGCCAAGGAGTGTGGTGGAGTCTCCTTCTTTGGAGGTCTTTAAGCAGAGGCTTGACAACCATATGTCAGGAGTGCTCTGATGGTGTTTCCTGCTTGGCAGGGGGTTGGACTCGATGGCCCTTGTGGTCTATTCCAACTCTATGATTCTATGATTCTAACTGCAATCCTAGACCCATATACCTGGGAGTAAGTCCCGTTGAAGTCCATGGGGCTCATTTCTGAACAGAGCGGCAGAGGATGAATGCTGTGATTCTAATCCCTGGAGGACCATCCTCAAACGCTGCTGAGATCTGGCCATGCTGAGGACAGCAGGAAGGGAAAAGGAAGCAGAGACCCGCCCCCACCTGCTTTTCGCCCCCTCTGCCACCCTCACCTCCCACCAAGGTAGCTTTATTGAATGGGGTTTTCTACTGCATTGTTAGCTGCCCTGGGCAGCCCACAGGGAGAAAGGGTGGGCCAGAAGCACAGAGATATAAAATGAATAAGGGTTGTCCTAGAATAAATTTCAGTTAAACTGAAAGCAACTGTGGCAATTTTGCTGCACTCCAACCCCCAAAAACCCAGTTTTCATGAGCATATGAGGATTCCACGACGGCGCTCCCTTTAAAAACAAGGCTATAATTATCTTTTTCAAACTGTTTATTTATCTTTTACTGGTATTATACAGAACAATAACATTCAAGCTCTCCAACCCTCCCCCCCCCCCACACACAGAAGAACAGATTCATACAAGTCACCCTACTAAGAGATGTTAGCTAAAAGTAGGAGTCCATAATTTGCAGTGAGTCGCTGATGGCAGATAGCCCTGCTCTGTAAAAAAAATCTTAGGAACTTGTTTGTCGTGATTTTTGTGGACACATGTCTGGAAATCGTGGTGCCTGGGGGAAAGCGAGAAAGCAAAGCACGTGCCTAGACAAGAATGGGTCCATTTGGCGATCTCAGGCTGTGGACCTGCTTGTCTCATGTCTCCCTCTTCTTTAGATGATAATGCTCCCTTACTACAAAATGTGTTAAGAAGCCTGACCTGCTGCATTGGAGAGGGGTGTCCCCTGCTCAGGCTGCTGAATGGGCCACTGGACACCTGCCACCCCATCCCCCAAATCCTGCCACCATGGCACCAATGTCTACAAATTATTTCTGTGTAGCTGAATCACTGTTCCCTGTGACATTTTCCATTTACCCTGTACCCATCCTATTTTTTTATTTTTAGTGCCTTTGGCTGCAATCCAGTACCCACTTACCTGGGAGAACACCTCACTGAATTCAATGCAACTTACTTCTAAGTAGACGCGCCTGGGACTACATGTTCAAAGGCATGAAATGCGGTGTCCCGAATTCGAATCTCACTTCAGGCTTTAGAGAAGCTACTATTCTCTAACTTGCCTCCCTCCCAAGACACACCAACCATATTGTGCACTGGCGGTGCCTCTCGGGTTCTTTTTCCATTTTCTTTCCGTGACGTTTAATGAGATAATGTACATGGGGCACTTGGAAAACTCAAAAGAATACTATACAGCGCGATGAGCTCGTGTAAGAAACAAAAATGGTTTGATTGAAAGGTTTGTGTGATTATAAAACAAAGATGCACTAAAGTATGTAGGTCAAACACCTGAGTTCTTAAAATACAGAGAACAAGCCATGCTCCTTTAAATGTAGCATTTGGCGTCGTGTGGCAGAAGCAGAAAACAGCCGGCTTCCTTTCAGTGCGCTAGGAGAACCTCACAAAGTGTAGCATACAGTATCTGCCTGAGGCATGCTGGCTATGTCAACAGATTATCTCGCATTGAACTGTCTAGACTGTTATTAATATGCAACTGATTCAACAGCAAGGGCACTGCTGTTGGAAGCAAACTGGAAGAACTGTTAAGTGGGGCATTATTCGCCTCTCCAACTGAATCAGTCCCTTAAAGGAGAAACATGGAGAAAACCAGATGTGACTCATCAATGACTATGCCTAGCAAGCAGGCAAACAAAAGGCTGCTCTTCCTTTAAGAATAAAGCAGACCTGAACTGTCCCCCATTGCCTGCCAGCGCTGTATTTTGCCAGAAAACCTTTCCCGAAAGAAAGCAGGAACTCAAGGCTGAGATCCCTCTACAAATAATGCCGGTCAACTATCAAAGCGGTTAACAATTCCACGGCAATAATATGCAACAATAGATGCAGACAGCTAGAGCACGTGTGCAGTCTCCTTAAACACACACAAAACACACCTTTAAAAGTACATTGTAGAATCATGCTGATCAATATCATTTGGACAACTGGAAGATAAAATCCGGCACCTCATTATCTCACTCACCCTACAGCTGTCATGGGGGGGGGGGGGAGAGTGCAGTATGCAAGTTACATTTGCAGCCACATGCTTCTTCATCTACACCTATATCCTAAACTACACAGGCCAGGCTCCCCCCCCCCCCCAAAATGAAGACACAGTAGTTTGTACAATGGCTAAATAACCTTATAGACTTGTAACCAAACCCAGCAGGGCAACTCATAGCAGCACTACTTTAGGTAATATTTTGCCCTAATGAAAAAACCCCTTCCAGCTGCACCGAACGATCCCAGCTGATACATTTGGGTTCTAGTCATTTCCTCTTCCCATCTTTGTACATATTTAGGCTAATCAGAGATTTCACACCCAGTCCGCTATCTCTCTCTGGATTCCCCATCTCTCCACCGTATTGTCAAGTCAGTTTGGTTTAACCTCATTACCCAATTTCCATCTCTGGTCGTATTTCTAAACCCCTTTGCTGTCTAAACTCTCTTCTGCGGGTGCTTGAACTGTCATTGTTCTAAGCGAAAACAAGCTTTCTTTTTTTCATGGAAGCAAAGTAACACAAAGGATTTTCTTTTTTAAAAAAATTATTGCAGTGCGTCCCTGGCTTCTGCAATCAAGTCTCTCCAATAAAGGAACTGACTTGCCCCACACACCAATTACCTTGCAAAAAATCTGAAAAATCTATTCAGCTTGCACCAGCTGTTAGTTGTTAACACTGGTTGAAAGAAACCCCCCCCCCCCCCGTTTTATTTTAAAGGGAACAGCAATGAAAGGAGAAGCAACTTTTTTATTTTGAAAAAATTAACAGAACCACAATGTAATATGAAAAAAAACACATTCCAAAGAACAACTTCCACCAGACCTCAGATGCTCCCTGGTTACTATATGATCTGGGATTTAATGCGAGCAGCTTTCAACAGGACTGCATGGCTATTGATAACATTTATGACAGTGCTTATTATTTTTTAAAAGGGGGGGACGACAAGATCACAGAAAACGAGAAACAAAATCAGAAAAGCCGCTCTGATTCACCAGCGCCTGCATTTAAGAGATTTCACAGGAGTAACGTAAATGGTTCACCTGCTGCCAGTTCTCTTCCAAGGATGGCAAAGCCGAGAAGTAACCGGTGTCGTGGACAAGCTGCAGTTCCTGGAATATACTATAACTAGCCAAAACATCCATGTTGCTGTTGCTGCTGCTGCTGTTGCTGCTGCTTCTGCTGAAAACAACAAACCCCGACCCTTTCCTTTTAGGTTTGTGTTTGCAATTTTGCGGTGGGCTTTTAGTTCTGTTCATTAAAAAGGGAAAGGGGGAAGAGGAAGAGGAGGAGGAGGAGGAGAAGGGGGGGGGGGTAAGAAGGACCGTTAAGAGCAATCAATCCAGCTGTCCTTGTCCTCTGTTTTGCTTTTGTTTCCTATATATATGCATATGCTGTTTGTAGTCACACTTTCGGGGACGGACCCAAAGCAGGAACAGGAGCGGAGGAAAGCGGGGGGAGGAAGGAGCCCCATCAACGACCCAGAGAGAGAGAGAGAGAGAGGGAGGGAGAGAGAGAAGGGATAAATGCTCCCGAACGTATACAGTGCAAGCCGTCAGCCAGGCAGCCAGAGAGGAGGGGGGGGGACACACTTCTTCTCCACTTGTAGTAAAAAAGCAATTGCCTTCCGGGGCTCTGTTGCTGACTCCAGCTCTTGCACCGGCGGGGAAGGGGGTGGGGGTGGGGATGCAAACTCACTGACACGAGACTGCCATCTATTTCTGCATTGCTGCTCGCTGCTGAATGCAATCTTTGCTCTTTATTTTGGGGAGGTTGCATTTTCCGCCTTGCGCGCGCGCCCGCGCGCTCCTGGAGCCAGGCGCGCTCCCATACTTTCCTCTCTCTCTCTCTCTCTCCCTCCCTCCCTCCTCCCTGCGCGCAGCCGTGGGATCTTCAGAGGAAACTGTCCATTAAGGCAGCGCGTGACCATGTAAGGCAAGCGGGAGGCGGGCCGCCAGGGCCGCTCATGAAGTCACTGGCGCCCAATGGGGGCTCGGAGCGAGGCGGCGGAGGCGGGGCCGGGCACGGAAGAGCCGCGGCGATTGGGCCGAGGGCTGGATCCGACGTCCGCCTTATAAGGCAGTGTAAGGGGAGCTATTTTTAGAGGGCTATATAAAGGAGCCGGAGCGGCTGGTGCGCGGCGGAGTTTGCAGGAGAGAGAGAGAGCGCGAGCGCGCCCGGGAAGCCGCGCGCGGACCTCGGGCTCCGGCCCGTTTGCAAAGGGGCTCCCGTGGTCAGAGAGTCTTTGCATTGCAGCAGCCAGAAAGCCAGCATTTTTAAAAAAATATATTTTGCATTGCCAAGAAAAAAATAAAATAAAAACCTGATCCAGAACGGGAATTGAGAAAGCAGGAATCTCCCGGTTTTTCAATGAGATATTGGCGGGGGGGGGGGGCGCACAAGTTCAGATCTGCTTCCCATTTCCACTTTTTAAAAAAAGAGAAGCCAGAATCCCATAAGGAAAAGTAGGGGCGGGGGGGAGAGATCGAGGAAAGCGTATTTATCCCGGGGGTTAGTGCTGTTCGGGAAAAGTTTCCGGGGGCTTTATTGCACTTGCTGCAAAATGCGTGCATGGACTGGCGATTTAAAAGCGCGCGCGCGCACACACACACACACACAAAAACACGCTCTAAGTGTCTGCCGTCCTATATATACGCGCAATTGGGAGTAAGGACCGTTGAACTCCGAGGGGACTGGCTTCCGAGTAAGCGTGCACAGGATCAGGCCCCCGCAACGTCTGCAGACCTTGCAAGCGCTAGCAAAAGTTTGGGCGTTCGTGGCGCTTCCAAGTCCCTGGCATCCTGTGGCGGAGTTACTCCTGGGTAGAGCCTCCTCTGTTCCAAGTCTACCTGCCACCGAAAACAAAGTCAGAAATATTCTGATGTGGCAGTCGAGGAGCCAGATACTGGACTAGGGAGAAGAAAGCAGAGGATTCAAATCTGTGACAACACTGGATGAAGATAACCCCTTAAGGGTATCTGAAAGCGCTGGGGCCTTATGCCAGAAACCAGCCGCTTGCATATTTTGTCGCCTACGGAGTTCTTCCCGCAAAGCAGTTTAAGTGAGCATGTCAGGCTGAGTTTTTCCATAAATGGTTCGCTTAGGCCACATCTTCCCCAAGCTTTTCAGAGTGGTGGTAAAGGTGGTTTCACTTGGAAGAGCTAGGGATTTGCTGCATGCAATGTGATTTTGTTGAGGGGCAAACAGACAAGTATGTGCTCCTTTCTGTCCGTTTTTAAGGCTTGGCAGTAGCTCAGCTCTCCAGCCAGGGCTGGTCAGAATCCAGATGTGTGGCTTTCCTCATCCCCTCTGCCTTTTCTGAGGATGGGAGAGAGGGGCTGTCACTTGCTGTAGATGCCACATAGTGTACAGTGTTTTGTAACAGTAGCCCTTTCCTGTATATATTATAAACAGCAGCCATGCAGAGAAGGAAAATTGCACATCCTAGTTGTAATAGCTGCATGCTGTCTTTGTTGCACCCAGCAAAGCTTCTCAGTTTGGATGGGGCAAGGGAGGTTGGACCACGGTGAGGTTGCAAGAATGGGAGCAGGGCTGGTTGAGGCTGCTGGTGGGAGTTGTGGTCCCAAATATCTGGAGAGCACCAGATATCTGGCGAAGTGCTGGGATATTAAGTGGAAAAGAAGTTCCATTAAGCAGGCATTTCATGACTTGGGATAGGATCATTTTGAATGTCAACAAGCAAGGAAAGAGTAGTATTGAGTTGTCCCTACAGCACTGGGAAGGAAGGAAGGGCAGATGTCTGCATGCTGTCTAAAATCTATATCTTATTAAATAAACAAGACATAACCTCCTGGTCAAAGTAGGATTTGCATACAAACAGATTGGCTTGGAATACTGTCTTCTTATCTAGAATAATGGGGGCACACAGTCCAGAATTTTGGCTGGATGTTTTGAAAAATCTCTCCTATTTCAGCCCATTCCAGAGCTGAGCAAAAATTTCTCAAGACAGTTTTCTGAGAAACAGAGATGTATCTCGTTCTGATTTTACCTAGAAATATTGTGAATGCATCCTCCCCCCTCCAAATATGCCCCAGCATTTTTATTTTAAGGCACGTGTTGGCAAGCATTCTTTCCTCCACCATCCATGCCCCAAGATGATGCTAGATCCACTCTGGAAGATGCACAATGGCCAGGCAAGAGCAGAAAGGATGAAATCTTTGGGGGGATGAAATTATGGTGCTGAACACCCCTGGGGCGATTTACACTAGCCTTTGCGGAGCCAGTGTGCTCAGCCAGAGTGGACAGGTTACACTCACATATATTTGGTTCAGACTTTGCACCCGCTGAGCCAGGGATCAGCTGGCTGAGCTGGAGATCAGATGCACTCAGCTGCTGATCTTACTGTGCTAGCACCTTGTCACCTGCACGGACGTCTAGTATATTTCCAGGCCCAACTGCTTTGTTAACATGAGCAACTTTGACCCGTGGAGCAGAGCAGCAGAAAAATCAGTATTCCTGCTGATTATTAGGAGTGGGGAGGTTGGGGCTGTGCAGATGTACTGGTGGACCCAATCCAGCATTCCCACACATGTGTTCACACAGCCCTGACCTTGCTATCACTTCCCACTGTCCGTCTGTCTTGAGAGACAACGGAGTGTGCATCTAGGGCTGAAGTCAAACTGTTGTGTTAGTGCCAAAGTTACCTCCCCTTGGCACAAGCCTGGGCAGTGTGTATGGAGGTCCTGGGCTGCCCAGGCAAAACAACGCTATCAGCCTCTCTGATGTGGTCCAAAAGAAAGGAGAGGAATACATTTGGAACCAGCTTGGCTGCAGGAGTTGCCAGAAGGAGGCGTGTAAGACGCCATCCAACCGTTGTACGGACTCCACTCCAGATATGTGAAGGATTTACTGATTAGCCCTTTCTTTTCCCAAAGATGTCCCACAAGGCAGTGGAGGTTTAGGGTCAGAGTTTTCCTTCTCATAGATGGGCTACCTTCCTAAGTTGACGAGCCCCATCTGCCCCTCACTTCCCTCTAAGCGGCAGCAATGAATACTCAATGCCTATTTTCTTGGTCTTTTTGCTGTCAGGCAAAGACCTTTCATTTTCCAAGCATTTTCAGTCTGAAAATCTTTTTGGTGATTTTCAGATTTTTGTACTGATGTCGTTCTCTGTTGTTGGTTTCACTCTGGTTTGGATTTGTTGTGGGTGTTATTTTGCTTTACATTTTGTGCTTACGTTTATTTTTAAGGGGAATGAGGGGGGAAAAACGGGGGGGGGGGACAGAACCGTTTTCCCTACAAGAGTTACTATTGAATTTGAAAATAATTTGCATAAGAATAGCTAACTTTAGCAGATGCATCTATGCCAGTTATTCCGCTGAATTCTTTAAAAGGTGAGCTTTCAATTTCTGCACTAAAAGGTAAAGGTACCCCTGCCCGTACGGGCCAGTCTTGACAGACTCTAGGGTTGTGCGCTCATCTCACTCTAGAGGCCGGGAGCCAGCGCTGTCCGGAGACACTTCCGGGTCACGTGGCCAGCGTGACGATGCTGCTCCGGCAAACCGGCACCAGCGCAGCACACGGAAACACCGTTTACCTTCCCGCTATAAAGTGGTACCTATTTATCTACTTGCACTTAAGGGTGCTTTCGAACTGCTAGGTGGGCAGGAGCTGAGACCGAACGACGGGAGCTCACCCCGCCGTGGGGATTTGAACCGCCGACCATGCGATTGGCAAGTCCTAGGCGCTGAGGTTTTACCCACAGCGCCACCCGCGTCCCAATTTCTGCACTACACCAATGCAAACTAAGCAGCGTAAACGTGTAACTTCATGGCTAGGTTTTCACGTCAACTTGCTATGGAAGTTCTGTTCACTTCTCATAAAATGACACAATTTAGATCTTCACAGAAGCACCCCACATTGACTATTTTTGTCATTCTGTGAAACCTTTGCTTCAGAATAATGAGAGGGACGTTAAGGTTCACCAGATAATTCCTTGTAGCCCGATCCTAAATGCATGTACTTTGAAGTCCCACTGATTTAATTGGGTTTGTATCAGTGATATTTTTCTAGAAAAAAAGATGTGCTGAAACTCATCCTCTCCCTCGTTCTCTTAGAATGTCTATGGCACCCAGCTGAGAGGTGCCGGTACTGAGTTCTGGCAAGTTCCCCTTGGGGGGAAAAGCCCTGGTGCGTATGCAGTGATTAACAGAGGTGCATCCATACTTTAACAAATACCATCATGAAGATTCCACAAGAGCTCTGGGCAATTTGTTTTCATTGACCAATTTTTAGTTTTGCACTTCGTGAATCTCTCCAGCATAAAGGAGTTCCATATACATAGAGCAGCTACTAAGAAAAAGAAAAGCCTTTCTCAAATGACCTCATGGCACTGTCATTTGGCAGATGCTAAAGAGAGGGCCTTTTTGGTGGTGGTACTCAGTTTCTTCTTGGGTAAGACATCTGCAAAAAAAAAAAAAAAAAAGGATGCCAAAAGAGCTTCAGAAATGTCATTGGATGTTTTCACAGGTCCCTAATTATAACCATCTACTTTAAGTACTACATCCCCATGGCGGGGTGCGCTCCCGTCGTTCGGTCCCAGCGCCTGCCAACCTAGCAGTTCGAAAGCACCTTCGGGTGCAAGTAGATAAATAGGGACCGCTTACCAGTGGGAAGGTAAACGGCGTTCCGTGTGCTGCGCTGGCTCGCCAGATGCAGCTCCGTCACGCTGGCCACGTGACCTGGAAGTGTCTGCGGACAGCGCTGGCTCCCGGCCTATAGAGTGAGATGAGCACACAACCCTAGAGTCTGGCAAGACTGGCCCGTACGGGCAGGGGTACCTTTACCTTTACCTTACTTTAAGTACAGTGGTACCTCGGGTTAAGTACTTAATTCGTTCCGGAGGTCGTTCTTAATCTGAAACTGTTCTTAACCTGAAGCACCACTTTAGCTAATGGGGCTTCCCGCTGCTGCCATGCCGCCGGAGCACGATGTCTGTTCTCATCCTGAAGCAAAGTTCTTAACCCGAGGTACTATTTCTGGGTTAGCGGAGTCTGTAACCTGAAGCATATGCAACCTGAAGCGTATGTAACCCAAGGTACCACTGTACAGGTAAAAAGGTAAAGGTAATGTACCCCAAGATGGTTAAGTCCAGTCAAAGGCAACTACGGAGTGGCGCTCATCTCGCTTTTCAGGCCAAGGGAGCCGGCATTTGTCCACAGACAGCTTTCCGGGTCATGTGGCCAGCATGACAAAACCACTTCTGGCACAACGGGACACCGTGACGGAAGCCAGAGCACATGGAAACACCGTTTACCTTCCTGCCACAGCGGTACCTATTTATCTACTTGCACTGGTGTGCTTTCAAACTGCTAGGCTGGCAAGAGCTGGGACAGAGCAATGGGAGCTCACTCCGTCGAGGGGATTCAAACTGTTGACCCTTCCAATCAGCAAGCCCAAGAGGCTCAGTGGTTTAGACCACAGCGCCACCCGCGTCTCTACTGTCTTAACTATGCACAATTCTGTTAAGTGAAATGAGAATCGGGCCTTAGAAATGTATTCCTTTCTTTAACAAAGCCTCTATTTATTCCAGGAGAAGGTATTCCACCTCCTTCGATTTGGTCTGAACAGACAACTAAAATCTCCACAAACAGTACAGTGCAGTAAAAGGCACAATTTCTTTTCCTAGAACCAAGGCCTTTTTTCAGGTCCTTGAAGTCCCTCTAATTTCCTCTTGTTTTGATAGCTTCCTCCTCAACCTCTCACCTTCTTGTGAAACTCATCCCCCCCCATTCCCTAAGTGACATTTTTTATTGAGAGAAACTATCTTCTTTCCCCTTAACCCTGAGGTATTTTACTGATGTGCTGGACACTCTTTTGCAGTAGCTTTTCTACACTGCTCTCTTAAACCTATTACAAATACAAGCAACCATCCCCACCCCAGCTTATAAGAAACAGGAAAGGGAAAAAAATACCATAGGAATTTGCCTTCTTCTATCATTTCATCACTTGAGGTGTTAAACAGGGAGAGGGAAAGGAGCCTCACAAGAAACCTCATTTTCTAGGGCAAGGAAATCCTTGCAGGCCCATATTTTTAACCTTCCGCTTTTTAATTGAAGGGATGTCTCTGAAGTATTCCTCTTTAAACGTGCTTTTGCTCGCTAAGCCTTTCTGTCCTTGCAGCAATCCGCAGAAAGTAGTTTGTACAGCCAAGAATTTATGTTAGCTCCGCATTCTGCTTCAGAGAGTGTTCCCAAACATCTGATATTCCTGGAAGAATGCTTCGCTTTGGGCTGATACCCTACTAGGGCCAACGCACATGGCCGCTTACAGGCATGGTGGCCTTGTGAAGTCAGTTGAGTTTTCCAATTTAGGATGAGATTCACAAACTGGTCACCATGGTCAAATGACTGACCTTCTGCTTGTGTCCAAAAATATATGTGGAGCAGTTCCTTTCCCTCTTCTATATACTTATTTTTCATTCATTCATTTGTTTGTATAGTAAGCTTAAATTCTGTTCCACCTTCAAGGGTGTGTGTAGATCTAGATTAGAAATATCACAAAGTACCTGCTTCCTTATTCAGGAAAACACAAGTTTGCATGGGCCTTGGGTACTACCAGTGGTGGCATGATTTGGGGGTTACCAATTATGATATTGTATACCACATCACTGCAGGCGTGAGGCCTCATCCAAACCCATGGGTGAGAGAATGCTTGTCAATATTTTGGGGTGCATATTACTATTTTTCTAAAACCTACAGTCTCGTTTCAGCAAAAAAAGCCAGACACAACTAAGGGATAGCATTTTGGCTTAGTTAGCTACATGAAATCTTGTGCCTGGGCTAGATGACCCCTGGGTTTCCTTCCAAGTCTACAATTCTGTGATTCTATTGGCAGACCACTTCAGAATAAAGGTCGCTTACAAAAATAACTTTTACACTGTAGTCCTAAGCCCCCTTTTCATGGAAATCAACTGCTATTCTTTACCACTATACAGTACTTCATTTTTCAGCCATTACCATAAGGGACACTGAAGCCAACGTCTTATGAATGTAAGTTTGAAATATTTCTGTAAAGGGTGGTTGTTGTTTTTTGTGTGTTATATCTTGAAAATTAAGTTTGAGAAGGGTAGTGTCTTAGCTATCATCTCTGTGGGTGGCGCTGTGGGTTAAACCACAGAGCCTAGGGCTTGCCGATCAGAAAGTTGGCGGTTCGAATCCCTGTGATGGGGTGAGCTCCCGTTGCTCAGTCCCTGCTCCTGCCCACCTAGCAGTTCGAAAGCACATCAAAGTTCAAGTAGATAAATAGGCGGGAAGGTAAATGGCATTTCCGTGCGTTGCTCTGGTTCGCCAGAAGCGGCTTTGTCATGCTGGCCACATGACCCGGAAGCTGTAAGCCGGCTCCCTCGGCCAATAAAGCGAGATGAGCGCCACAACCCCAGAGTCGGTCATGACTGGACCTAATGGTCAGAGGTCCCTTTACCTTTACATGCTCAGATCATTCTGAAGTCGCCCTATCTTTTGAATGCATAGTTATAGCCTTCTAAAAGTCTGCCTTTGCACATCAAATCTAAGGCTGTCTATATCTTATTGGATTATACTTACCCTTTTGCATTTTGTGACTTGGTTCTTCATCAGTAGGTAATTAAAAATAAAGACACATGCCTTTCTGGATATTGTACTTCAAAAGCACCTGACTAAAATGCTGTATCGGTGTCGGTGCATATATTCAGATGTGCATTGGGGGCTATATTTGTTGTGCTTCCTAAATCCACATCCACCAGGACATTTGGCATAGCCATCTTCCAGGTTATATCTTACTTCCAAGTTGTATCATTTACCCAGTTCACAAGTAACGCTAAGCCCAAACAATAGGCACTCAACAAGGAGACTGTGGCCATTTTATTCCTCCAGTCTTCTGCTGCTACGCTGTTGTGAGTTAAGCCATGGTTTGGCTCAGTGTGTCATCCAAACCTGGGTTCATGGTTTGTCTTGCTTGAGAGTCTAGATGAGCCATAGCCAAGATTTGGTCTATGGCTTACAGCTTGTGGTTTGTCTGGAGGAAGCAAATCGTGTTCAGACAACACACTAAGCACAAACCATGGTTTAGCTCACAGCAGCAGGACCACAGAAGCCAAGTGGCCACAATCTTCTCTTTTGGAAGCCTTCACACTCACACTTTTGTGCTAAGCCATGGTTTGGCATAGCATGACATGCAAACTCAGTCACTTTGTTCCTTGTCAGACTAGAGAGTTTCTTTGAGAAACATGGTTTCATACAACCTTGTTGGGGTTTTGCCCTAAACATGAATGAAGGAAATTCTAAAAATACAGCCGTACGGCTGGAATGTGCCAGAGTCTGTTACCAAATTGTCTCTACATCCTTGGGGATTTCTCTTCTCTTCTGTTCCTGATAACAAGCTGTTGAAGAGATGACTCCTGAGTATACCAGAGATTTAATAAGGAAATGTTCTGTGTGCGGCAGAGGCAGCAAAGGCTCCCGGATGTTCTGTTCCAGGCCGGCAGCCTTTAATGACATGACAGGACTCAGTTTTGGCTCACTGGCGGCTGCTTAGAAATCAACCTGGTTTTGCTGTACAACTTGAGAGGAGCACTGAAGCCACACCATGCTTATTTTGATGTATGAAACTGTCTTGTCTTCTGCCGTAGGTGAAATCCCATCTGCTTAGACCCCTCAGCCTTCTTCAACATTGCAGGTGGAAGATGTCTCACGCTGAAAGATGCTTGCGTGTGCTCAGGCTCCCAGCATCTCACCAGAAAGCTCCTGTGCCTCACAGAAGAGTTCTGAGGAGAGCAAGGAAGGAAGATTTGATACACACGTTGGCAGTTTAGGCTTAGACGCCACCGTCCCACCTTCCTTCATTTCGTTCTGTTTTTTAATGTGACTTTAACGCTGGACTCTCCATAGGTAAAGGTAAAGGGACCGCTGACCATCAGGTCCAGTCATGACCGACTCTGGGGCTGCGGCGCTCATCTCGCTTTATTGGCTAAGGGAGCCAGCGTACAGCTTCCGGGTCATGTGGCCAGCATGACTCAGCAGCGCACGGAAACACCATTTACCTTCCCGCCGGAGTGGTACCTATTTATCTACTTGCACTTTGACGTGCTTTCGAACTGCTAGATTGGCAGGAGCAGGGACCGAGCAACGGGAGCTCACCCCATCACAGGCATTCAAACCGCCGACCTTCTGATCGGCAAGTCCTAGGCTCTGTGGTTTAACCCACAGCACCACCCGCATCCTGGACTCTCCATACCTTGCACTAAAACCATCAAAATTAGTGCACAAATAGTGATCTGAATTCTGTGCCAACTTTGCAACCCACATAATTTATGCGAGGAAAGTAAAGGGAAAAGTGAGTTTATCTGGTTTTGAGTAATTTATTATGCTGCTTCCACTAGCCTATGGAACAGGAATGTAGGGCAATGTGAAGCCCCATCCTTTTTTCCTTCCCTCATCCGGTCCCCAGCTGCTGAGACTTTTTTGCCAGGCATTAGTTAGTATATTTTCAAGCCCATTTTCATAGCCATTTGGGCTAGTAACATTTTTTTAAAAAAAAAGAATTCAGCTTTCATATGAACTAGCCTTCATCATTTCTGCTGGAGGACTACAACCATCTTCTCCTGTTTTTGAAGTTATTTTTCCTTGATCTGTTCTACAAACTTTCTTACAAACTACCACAAACAATGTAAACAGAAAGGTCCATTTATACCATTTTCTTCATTGAGGGGGATATGACTGTCACGGGGACTGTAGGATTTCATGGAATAAAAGCCAGTTCTTCGTATTTCCTCTCTGTGCAAGGAAATTTAAAGTGTATTTTTTTTCCAAATGAAAGCATTTGTTGGAAATAACAGATGTACAATTGGAGATTCAGTCTCTCTCTCTCTCTCTCTCTCTCTCTCTCTCTCTCTCTGTGTGTGTGTGTGTGTGTGTGTGTGTGTGTGTACCTTTAGGAAGCATGTGTTGTTATTAAGACACTGACATAACAGAATGTGTATGGAGCACATGTATCTGCTTATGCGCAGACCTCCCATTCCCCATCACCACTCCCTATGCAATGTCACAATAATTGAGATGGTTCGCCATGAAAATAAAATGAATGGCCTTTTCTTTAAGTTCACATGTAAGTGGGTTTGTTCTTTTAAAAAAATGGTCAATTTCAGAATAGAGAGTTGAATTTTTGGATTGGGATTCATTCATTCTGAAATTCAACCATGATACTTAAGGCAGGCAGTTGTGCATTTCAGCAGCAACTCTTAATTCATTTGTGCACCTTCATCATTCATGATTCCGCTAGAAACCCAGCATTGGCTCAGCATATCTCTGTGTGGCTTGTGAGTATAAATCTTTCCCAGATTTCATCCTGGTGTGACTTGTAAGAACACGGACACGGGTCAAAAAGCTGTAATGTTTTAAAACAGCCCTTTAAGATCAGACTATTGAAAGATCACAAAATCCTTCCATGACTAATGTTCAGGGAACTATTTGATGAGACATCAATGAGAAAATAATAACAAGGTGCTTTGTTTTATTATCAAAAAGCTTTCATTATATATTGGAACTCACGCTATTATTTGTCCTTGACTAACCCACTGATGGACAGTCAGCTCCGCAGCCCTATCTGGTTCTGACAGTGATTGACAGCACTGGTTTTACCTCTGACAAATGAAAAGAAAACTATCTTAGCATTGGGCTTTATTTCTTAATTGGGTAGCAAGAGCTGCTTGCCCTTTATAAACACTTAAATATTTATTTCAGCATAAGGGGGGAAGGGAAGGTCCAAGCCAGTTGACTACCCAAGGAACAACAGATGTTGGGGGCAGTGGCAAACAGGTCCCATGTCAGTATTGTTATAGGCTTGGGGACGACGACTCCCCTAAATCCTAGAAATTAATAAATGGTGGGGTTTTGATTATTTTGGAGTATTGAAGGAGAAATTGCAGGCCAGTAGAAAAATATAGGCTAGGCTTCCTTTCCAAGCCAGGGCATTGAAGTAAACTTTAGTTCCCGTTATTCCTTTGGGGGGGGGGGTGGAGTTTGAATGTATGGTGTTTACAGAGCTCAGGACTCCACAACTCCCAGCAAAAGCACTTCTTTGTATCATTAATAGAAACAGGTGAACATTCACTATAGCCTCATTTTCCTAATGTGACAAAGCTTTTTTTGAGTGATGCTATTAACCTAATATAGTGGTACCTCAGGGTGTGAACGGGATCCATTCCGGAGCCCCGTTCGCATCCTGAATGGAACGTAAGACGCAACGGCGCATCTGCGCGGGTCGCGTTTTGCCACTTCCGCGCATGCGCGGGTCGCGTTTTGAGCACATGCGCGAGCGGCGAAACCCGAAAGTAACGTGCTCTGTTACTTCTGGGTTGCCGCGGAGCGCAACCCGAAAGCGCTCAACCTGAAGCAAATTCAACCCAAGGTATGACTGTATTTCTTATGGCTCTGTGTGCTGTTATGGAATACATTTCCCCATCATTTTGTTGGGGCTGGATTTCATCAAGAGCAGGAGGTTATGCCAAAGCAGACCAAAACCTAGCATGATATTGTTTTGGGTTTGTGGGTGCCAGGCCACTATAATCTGCAGATCAAGGTAGTGTTAGAATTTAATTAAGTGTTAAAACTGGATCCAAACCCATATGTATTGAGTTGTGTGCTAGACACTTCTAATTATTCTGGAACCAGCAAGTGTTAAGAGCTAATTAAGCCAAGGTAGTTTAGTTTTGAAGTGAGAGCTTGGGTCATGAGCCGTTAAGACAGCAAAGGGTCAAAAGGGAGATGGCAAATGAGTAGGGTCTCTCCCTCAACAGATAAAGCCAGAACTTAAGAACTCTTGGAGTTAGGAGTTATGTGACCGAGATGCAAAGAATCAGGCAGAGGGTGATGTTTGGTGTGTCTTTGAATCTATGCCTGTGGGACAAAAAAAGATTCTTTTGGGGGTGATTATGCTGTGAACCTCTCCATTGTAGGCTCAGGTTGCGTGTGTGTGTGTGAGTGTGTGTGTGTGTGAGTGTGTGTGTGTGTGTGTGTGTAAATAAACCATATATCATAAAGACACCACAGTCTCTGCTGTGCTTCATTCCCAAAAGGAACTGAGACCCTGGGATTCCTGGAATCTCGCACTGCTCGGAGATTGGGGTTGGTGTGCAACAATATGGTGGAGTTTTCATTCCCAGAGATATCATTTTTTCCTAAGTTCATCTTGCCCTCAAGTGACACGCGACTTTCCATGTTGCTACATTTGTGGTATCATGATATTTGGCTAAAGATGATGTCGGAGAATAAAAAGGCCCACACAGTCAGCTATTTCAGAAAACATGGGAACAGACATGTTTCTCTGTCTGTCTTTGGTTTCCATATGGCTGCATTTCTTTCTTTCTTTCTTTCTTTCTTTTAATCTCCAGTTCAGAAATCAATACAAATCTGCTGCACACACTTTGGTTTTTTGCAGCTCCAGAGGGAATGATTACACCACAATAAGATTTCTCGTTTCACCCACCTTCCATAAACCAAACTACCTCCTAAGTCAGTTAAGCCAAAGAACCCAAATTAAGTCCTTTTGAACCCATCCGCATGGGAGCTTTTCACCTTAGCATGAAAGCAGAATGCAGGAAACACCAGTGTCAGCCACACTAACAGAGCATTCCCTGCACTCGAAGATGTGGAGTAACACAATCAGAGCAGGAATTGGGAGAGTTGTGTGGCTTGAGAAGATCAAGAGGCCTGGGGTTGGCTCATCCCAACTGCACTGCAGCGCAGCCCTGATCCTAGGTTTTCACCCATTTCTTGTCAACATGATCCTTCACTGTGGTTGGTAATGACTGCTACCCACATCAAATGGGGGGGGGGCCTTTTGTGTGGTAGCGAACAGCCCCCTGGATCCCAGTGCGGCTCCCAGTAGTATGGGCTGGGTTCGCCCTCCCCAGGCTGGATACCTGGAGGTCTCTGTTAAGTTGTGGGTGAACATATCAGACGACACAGCGATTCTTCAAACAGCTCTTGTTTATTCACAGGCCAGGCCAGAACTGAACTGAAGGGTTCAGCCAGCCTGCTTATATAGAGCTCCACTACAACGCAACTGTAACCATTTTCTGTAACTAGCCAATCACTAAACGTCACTTTCAATCCCCTATTTGCATATGTGGACCTGAGTGAAAACTATCTACAATATCCCCCTGCTGGCCCAGGGTGAGAACTTCAGTACATAACAGTCTCTGCCTACCTCAGCCAATTGCCCAATCCTGCCTGCTGAGGTGTTGCCAGGTGATTGGCCAGGTAGGGGGTGGGACTGCCCTGCCCACTCAACAGAAGGTGAATCTTACATGCGAAGCGTCAGTTGGCTCCAGAGCTTCTCCCACCCTCCCCTCCCTCAGTTAAGCCTTCTTTTGCAGGTTAACCTCTTCTCCACAGGTATGCGGGCGCTGCTACGTCATGGTCGCCGTTGAAGGGCCGGAAAGGAATTTTCCTGCATTGGCAGTTTGCCTTTCCCATAGCAAAATGTCACAACTTTGGCGGTTTCAGGCTTTGGGCGGAATCCTTTAGTCTATCTTCCTAAATGGGGGGGGGGTGAAGCAGTGACGCACGCCCCCCTTGCGGCGGTGATCCCAGGGTTCCTCGCTAAAGGGGTCTTAAGGGGAGGTATTGGCCATACGCCGAGAGGTTGTCGTTGCTCTCCCCTCCAACGGCTGCGAAACGGGGGGCAGGCTCTCTGCTTGAACATATGTTCTCCAGAGCCAGCCCAGTCCCCAAACATAACCCTGAAGTCTCCCAGATCCCCGGCTGGGGACTGGGAAGGATAAACGCCCAATGCCTGAGCCAAGGTCTCCCTACGTCTGAAACTTAATAAAGTTGTGGCCAATTTTAACTCCATAGCACATTGTCTTGAGTCAATATTCTGCTTGGGGGTCACGTGAGGTTGGGGGGACTCCGACTGTCCACACAACTTGTGGGGTGCACCAGTGTTGCATAGAACAGTACTTGAAGAAGTCCTATTCATTCATTCATTCATTCATTCATTCATTCATTCATTCATTCACAGAATGTAAATTATTGTCCCTACCCCTTATTTCTCATGTAGATCTTCACTCCCCCTTTCTCCCATGGTGGGGAGGGGGCGCCATTTTGTGGTTCACCTCAGGTGCCAAAATGTCTTGGGCCAGCCCTGGGGGGGGGGGGGGTTTGAAGAGGGCTAGGCTTTCTACCATAGGCAATCTGGGTTAACTTTCCCCCGTACCTTAAAAAATGAGATTGAATCAGGTCTTTAATAGCCCAGGGTTATGCTAATATTTCTGATACCTCAAATAAAGGAATGCATCCTTTTTAGCTAAAGGAAACCATTCAGGAACAAGGCATCTGCCAAATATGGCAGGCTTTTATGATTGTTTCTGCAATAGGGAATGGGTAGTTAATTACCATGTGCCACTCTTGTTAACCTCTGCAAAAAAAAGTATCATTATAACTGATTAATGGAAAGAGCTTTTAGGCACATCTGAAAGAAGTTTCTTCAGAGGCACGTTTCATTATCTTCATAAGCACTACCAATTCCGCACAAATGCTGTTAATGTTCATTTGAATATTGTTTTAGCTGGGCTGGTTGAATAAATATTTCAAACCAGGGTCTCACAAAATTTGCCCGATCTCACATGGAAAACAGAAAAACAAATTCCATTACAAATCCATAGCTTTTATGCTCCATGTTCCTATGTATCCCTGTGTGTGTCTTATTGGACTTTAGCTAGCACCCATCTAGTAATAACTGAACGGGAAGAGTATCTGTGGTAAAGCATACAGTTACCCTATAACAATTCTACCTAATCACACTGTTGTTGTGTTTTTTTAAGGGGAAGTGCAATCCTTAAATGGATATCTAACTACCGTAGAACTATTTCGGAAGCTTTAGTTGTGTCTTCCTTTAATTCCTGCCCCTTTCCCACCCCCCAACAGAAAAAATATATATCTCGTTTGCTTTTGTGGACAGCATTTCCAACCTTTTTGTGTTATCTAGGAATTCAACAGATGTGGAAGAGGCTGAGTGGGCATATTAAGCACACTACAAATGGAGCCACAGATTCAGGCTGGATTAATGTGGTGCTCAAATTACAGCTGTCTTTAAAAAAAAAAAAAGTAGGGATATAAACAAGTAACATTCACTGAATAATAAGAGAACCTGTAAATAACATAGCAGAGTAAAGTGGTTTCTCTGCTGGGAAAATGAATTTTGAAAGCAAAAGGGACAAGATAGCACATTCTTTTGCGAACATACCCTCCAACATTTCTCCAATAAAAATAGGGACGTCCCATTCCATAATAATAGTTTTACTATTTATACCCCACACGTCCTGCTAGATTGCCCCAGCCACTCTGGGCAGCTTCCAACATATATAAAAACATAATAAAACATTAAACATTAAAAGAAACCTTCCCTATACTGGGCTGCCTTCAGATGGATTGGGGGTCAGGTAACTCCATGCCCACCAACATTTCTCCCGTGAAAATAGGGACATCCTTAGGAAAAGCGGGACATTCCGGGATCAAATCAGGAACCAGAATGGCTTCTCTAAATCAGGGACGCCCCTGGAAAATAGGGACACTTGGAGGGTCTGCACAAAGTGTGTTTTATTTATTTCCTCTCTAAATTGTTGGTACCAGTTTAAAATTGTATTTGGGAGTATTCTGAATCCTTGCACTGCCGCGATAACAATAGACAAAGGAGGAAATCCACAATAGCTTGTCCTATAAATTTCGTCTTGTGAAAATTTGTCTTGTTTGCACATGTGCAATGGAAATCTTCATGGATTGTTCATGGTATTGTTACTGCCAAAGGGAGGTGTATACAACCTGTCCTTCAAGAATTTCAGAGTGACTTATATGGGGTTTTAGTTTCACTTTAAATAACCCATGGCTGAGGGGGGAACCATTTTTTTCATTATGGTAAAGAAGCAGAGAGGGTGGCAGTGATGGTTTACAACATATTCAAAGGTAGATTAATGGATGTGTTTAGCAGCAAGGCCATAGTCTTGTGCACACAGAAGAAGTGGACTCTTTGATAGCAGTTAAAAATTTTTTTACAGAGTTTTGCTAAGAAAGGGGAGACACAGAGTTTTCCTAAGGAATAATCACACATGTCCTGATATTTGCGGTATATTAGGCTGAGAGTTGGACGCGGGTGGCGCTGTGGGTTAAACCACAGAGCCTAGGACTTGCCGATCAAAAGGTCAGCAGTTCGAATCCCTGTGAAGGGGTGAGCTGCTGTTGCTCGGTCCCTGCTCCTGCCAACCTAGCAGTTCGAAAGCACGTCAAAGTGCAAGTAGATAAATAGGTACCGCTCCGGCGGGAAGGTAAACGGCATTTCTGTGCGCTGTTCTGGTTCCCCAGAAGTGGCTTAGTCATACTGGCCACATGACCCAGAAGCTGTACACCAGCTCCCTCGGCCAGTAAAGCGAGATGAGCGCCATAACCCCAGAGTCGGCCACGACTGGACCGAATGGTATGGGGTCACTTTACCTTTAGGCTGAGAGTTAGAGTGCCTCCAGATTGAAGTTTATGATGAAATTGGTACTGCTCATGTAGGCGTTTCTAAAATGTTCATATGATGTCATCATCAAAATGCCAGCCTCTACTTTTTAAATTTGGATTTCTTCTTACTGTGGTCTACTAAGACCCCTAGATCTTTTTCACATGTACTACTGGCAAGCCAAGTGTTCCTCATCTTATATTTCTGCAGTGGGTTCTTCCTGCCCAAGTGCAGAATCTTGCATCTGTCATTTTGTTAGTTTTGGCTCAGTTCTCCAATCTGTTAAAGTCATCTTGAATCCCAATTCTGTCTTCTGCGGCATTCACTACCCCCTCCCAGTGTCATCGGCAAATTTGATGAGCATCCCCTCAATTTCTTCATCCTATGAGTCATCTGGGATGCGGGTGGTGCTGTGGGTTAAACCACAGAGCCTAGGACTTGCTGATCAGAAGGTTGCGGTTCGAATCCCCGCGACGGGGTGAGCTCCCGTTGCTTGGTCCCTGCTCCTGCCAACCTAGCAGTTCGAAAGCATGTCAAAGTCCAAGTAGATAAATAGGTACCGCTCCGGCGGGAAGGTAAACGGCATTTCTGTGCGCTGTTCTGGTTTGCCAGAAGTGGCTTAGTCATGCTGGCCACATGACCCGGAAGCTGTACACCGGCTCCCTCGGCCAATAAAGCGAGATGAGCACCGCAACCCCAGAGACGGTCACGACTGGACCGAATGGTCAGGGGTCCCTTTACCTTTACCTTTATGAGTCATTTATAAATACATTGAACAAGGGGCCGAGGACAGAACCAGGCAGCACCTCACTTGTCACTTTCCCCCAGGATGACGAGGAACCCATAGCTGTCAACTTTTCCCTTTTCTTGCGAGGAATCCTATTCAGAATAAGGGAATTTCCCTTTAGAAAAGGGAAACGTTGACAGCTATGGTCAGGAACCATTAATGAGTACTCTTTGCGTTTGGTCGGTAGACCAGCTACAAATCCTAACAGTTACCTCGTTCAACCCACATTTAACCAGCCTCTTTACGATAATATTATGGAGAAGGATTAGCGGTGCTTCAAATTTTTGCTGCTTTGAGCTTTCTTGGCAAATGCTAACAGCTCTCTCTCCCCACCCCCATCGCTATTCACAACCCCATATGCAGATTTTCTTTTCTTTCTATATTACCTAGAATAATCTCCAATTACACTCCCCTAATTAACTACAAAACTATAACAGCATGTAGGGGGGGGAACAGTTTCTACCCCCAGGGAGCATTCAACCACTCTTCCAAAATTATACTATCACCATTCTGAAACGGCTTTCCTGTTTATTTAGGGAAGTAGTTTGCTGCTGTAAAAGCTACACTTTGGGAATCTCGCATCCAGAATGGAAAATGATCCCTTATATTCTAGTGTGCAAATATCTGGCGGGGTTATGTTTAAAGGGCAGCACCTACATTATCCCTTCAAATCAATACCTGACAGCTGCTATGGGGATGGCTGTTGCCATGGGTTACAGAAAGGCACATGGCAACAATGGCTTTTAACGTCACATCCTCCACAGAGATGGTGTCTCTCAGGAGAGCTGACCTTTTCTTCCCTCCCCTCCCCCTCCCCACCCCATTAGTGTATATACTTATAGATTCACAGTATCCTAGAATTGCCCTGCTACACATTAAATTCACAAGCAGGTATATCTTGGCACCGGCTGCAAATGATAGCTCCTTGTCTCTTGTGATTAAAGTCAGCACAATTCTCATATTTACTTCTAATCTAGTGGAACGTTTTAAAATTAGAGCGCCATAAACAAGCAACCCAAACATGTTGCCTTGTGCCTGAAGTGTGAGTTTTCCTTTTAGGGGGTGGGAAGTGTAAAGACAAATGAAAGACGAGAAAGCCAGGGTCAGGTGAGGGTGGTATTTAGCATGCCAGCAATCACCATCAACTTTTAATTTACCTTGCAGTAATAACACATTGGGGACGCGGGTGGCGCTGTGGGTAAAACCTCAGCGCCTAGGACTTGCCGATCGTCAGGTCGGCGGTTCGAATCCCCGCGACGGGGTGAGCTCCCGTTGTCCGGTCCCTGCTCCTACCAACCTAGCAGTTCGAAAGCACCCCCGGGTGCAAGTAGATAAATTGGGACCGCTTTCTAGCGGGAAGGTAAACGACGTTTCCGTGTGCTGCGCTGGTGCTGGCTCGCCAGAGCAGCTTCGTCACGCTGGCCACGTGACCCGGAAATGTCTGCGGACAGCGCTGGCTCCCGGCCTATAGAGTGAGATGAGCACACAACCCTAGAGTCTGGCAAGACTGGCCCGTACGGGCAGGGGTACCTTTACCTTTACCTTTAATAACACATGGCAGCTGCCTTTCACCAAGGGTCCTGTGAATTCTCCTCTGCTTCCTCCATGCACTGTATTTATTGATGCAATCAATAATTCAGAGTAATCTTATTTTAAAATACCTAGAGCAGAATTTTGCCCAGAGGTTTTTCCAAAGTAAACCTCATCGCTGACGAGGCGGCACGGCAAAAAACCCACAGGCTGACATGTACAAACAAATATTAAATTTGCCCTGGTAATATTTGTTCCTCCAAGTCCTACTGTCTAAGAAGAAGTCCTTTTAGACTGCAGTCCTGCAAACACTTTCCCTGGGAGAAAGCACCACTGAAATCAAAGGGACTTAATTCTGAGTAGACATGTATGGGATTGCAACATTAAGAATAAGCAACAGACAGTTTTGTGGAACCTTAAGGGGTTTCAAAGATGTTTTTGCTACAACAGACTAACATGCCTCCCCTTTTGGAAACTGTTAAGAACGTTAGCAAAATAATCACTACAGTGGTACCTCAGGTTACATACACTTCAGGTTACAGACGCTTCAGGTTACAGACTCCGCTAACCCAGAAATAATAATAATAATAATAATAATTTTTATTTATACCCCGCCCTCCCCAGCCAAGGCTGGGCTCAGGGTGGCTAACAAGCAATAATAAAAACAAGTTGAATGAATACAACTTAAAAACAAGATTAAAATACATTAAAATTTTGAAACATTAAAATATTAGCCCAAATGTATAGGAGAGGGGAGAAAATAGTCTAGACTAGATTCCCCCAAATATATGGGAAGGGAAAGGGGCAAAGCTAGATGCCCACAAATGTTTGTCTATGGGAGGTGGGGTGGAAGGGTCAAGTTACATCCCCCCAGACGCCTATGTGGGGGGAGGTCAATGCAGGTGACGCCAAGGCGAGATTCCACCCAACCCCCCACCTACCGACCCCCCAAGCAGGAGGCGGCACCACCTGCTCGCTGAGGGACAACGGGGGACCCTCCTCCAGCTCTTCAGGGGCTCTCCAGTGCTTCAGGTTAAGAACATTGCTGCAGGATGAGAACAGAAATCATGCTCCGGTGGCGTGGCGGCAGCAGGAGGCCCCATTAGCTAAAGTGGTGCTTCAGGTTAAGAACAGTTTCAGGTTAAGAACGGGCCTCCGGAACAAATTAAGTTCTTAACCCAAGGTACCACTGTATAGGGACTATGAACTGCAACGGGGACAATCTCTGCCAGTCGAAGCTACTGATCCAATGTGCCCAATTTGTGTAGTGCTTCATCCCATATGCTCTGTGGAGTTTTCATCTCTCCTACCATTCACACTGCACCATCTCATGTCTGAGCTATCAGCGGCCATGTCACGGCGATGTGGATTACCACCGATAATTGAGAACAAAATGTAAATGGTGTTGAGATGATTAAGATACACACAGATGGCAACTGGGAGAGCATTGAGCAATGTGTGGTGTAAAGCCATCAATGACCTTTGTACCCCCAAATCATGCCAAACGGCAAGCAACCTGCATTTTAACGCTACGATTCTCTTCTTCCTGGAGTTTTTCTTACACTCATCTCCATCTCCTCGCTGCTGGTTATATATAAAACAAATGTGTATATCAAAATGGCAACAACAGATTAAATGGGCATTTTGAAAAGATGGGATATTGGTTTGCATTGCTATAGGTTTTGGGTGTCAGAGTTCATGCGTGCAAGGCACCCATACTTCCTAGATTTAGCAAATGTTAGATTTTAACCAATATTTGGAGTACTAAGAGCGTAACTGTCAACGTTTCTCTTTTTTAAAGGGAAATTCCCTTATTCCGAATAGGATTCCTCACAAGAAAAGGGAAAAATTGACAGCTATGACTAAGAGAAGGTGCAGAACATTTGATTTAGCAGCGTCAAAATACAGGCTAAACTTGTTTTTTTCCCTGACCAGGGAATTGCCTGGGGATAAGCCATTAAGAAACCAAGACAGAAACCAAGATGGGCCAACAGCAAAGTAAAGTTTGCCAGCTGCAAACAGGGGATAGTTAGTAAGACAAAAGATGTGGGGTTGTGATCCACATCTGAGGGCACCAATCTAGGGAAGGTTGCCTTAGAGCAGGGTTTCCCGAACTTGGGTCTCCAGCGGCTTTTGGACTACAATTCCCATCATCCCTGACCATTGGTCTTGCTAGCTAGGGATGATGGGAGTTGTTTGGCTGGAGACCCAAGTTCGGCAAGCCCTGCCTTAGAACATTCACAGCACTTCATAAACATAGTAGTAAGCGCCATGGCAACCTTGTAATGTCGGCTGCTGTTATAAGCCCCATATTATTAGTGGTTGAGGTTGTGCCGTTGTGGTTGGCATTTGACAACACTTTATTTATGGAGGGCTGAGGTTTCTGCCAAGCACTTCCCATGGCTGATGCACTTATCCTCTAGGCTGTATTAACTCAATCAAACCACCCAAAAGAATTCAGAAAAATACGATGAGAATTAACATTCACCCAGTCAGCTAAGGAACTATATGTACGCTATTGCTTTCCCTATACCCAAGTCTGCAAAAACATTGGATCCAGTCTTTGGGGTTCCAACTTATGGCATCTTGTGAGTTCATATTTCTCTTCACAAGTTCTTATCGTTTCTTCCTGCTGCCCTGCACAGAGAGATCCTGAGAGGGAAATTAGGAAGTTGGAACTCAAAAGTGTTTTCTGCATTATTTTTTTTAAGATGATGATTTATTCTGAGCATTATTTGTTTATCATGATGGGCCTTTATTACTGTGCTTTCTAATATATTACAGGCGTGATCCAACTGCTGTTAAGTTTTAAGCCTCGTTCATTTCAATGGGAGAGATTTCAGCATTTGCTTAACTCGCTTATCGAAATCGGACTTAGGAGGAGTGCTGCTGGACCCTGCGGCTTCACGCTGTCGTATGCTTCCTTCTCCCTTCTTAGCTGCTTTATATTATTTTAATATGGGGCACGTCAAAGTGCAAGTAGATAAATAGGTACAACTCCGGCGGGAAGGTAAACAGCGTTTCCGCGCGCTGCTCTGGTTCGCCACAAGCGGCTTAGTCATGCTGGCCACATGACCCGGAAGCTGTACGTCGGCTCCCTCGGCCAGTAAAGCGAGATGAGCGCCGCAACCCCAGAGTCGTCCGCAACTGGACCTAACGGTCAGGGGTCCCTTTATCTTTACCTTTACTAAAGGAACGGTGGGATAAAGCTTTTATAATAAAATAATACATAAAAGTGAGGACGAAATTCGTAGCATATTGAAGCAGCTAGTATGCTGACAAATACTGCTAAAACCCAGATCTGCTAAAACCCAGATCTCTCCAATATATTTATACGGTTTTTTAGGCCTGCTATCGGCGATTTTACTGTGGCAATGGGCACATCATTCAAGGCGCTCTTAAAAGAATGTGTCTAAACTTTCTGATGTTCACATTCGGTTACAACTAAATAAAATGCAGAGCTTTGGCGAGATGCTGTTTTACGGCAATTCAAAAGGAAACAGCTGTAAACTTCCTCAAGAATACAAGTTCCTCTCTTGCATCTGCCCATCCTGTTACATAGCCAATCGCCATAGTTTTCTAAGCTGTCCTGTTGTAAATCAAATTGCTTTATGTTTAGAACAGTATTTAATAACACACACCATGAACACTTTAAAGTTAACATTTTGTATTCAGAGTGATTAATAGCACCATATTGTATTTCAATTACTACAAGATAGGTCTTGGTAATAAACAGTGGCAATAATATTCACATTAAGCCAATAAAAAAAAGCATCTGCAACGTGTAATGTATAAGAGCTGTTATCACAGCATAATTTGATGGCACCATACAATGAATTATCAGCATGGTTACAGAGAAGATTCTGGCAGCAAATGGTATATTTTGGTCCTGATCATCAGGCCGTTGAGTCTGTAACCCTTATTTTCACTACCGTATTTTTCGCTCTATAACACGCACCTGACCATAACACGCACATCATTTTTAGAGGAGGAAAACAAGGGAAAAAACATTCTGAATGAAACAGTGGATGTATCATTTTTGTGCTTCATGCTGTGGCCACAGACATGTGATCTGATGGTGAATTTGGGGTGACCCAATGCAAAAATCCTGAGAATTCCTGTGGATCCATGCTTTGTAACCACGTTTTTGCACCATTGCAGCCCCAGGCAACAGTGGGTGCGTGATTTTTTGGGTGCAGGCTGTAGCCATGGACATGCTATGTGATCTGATGGTGAATTTGGGGTGACCCAATGCAAAGATCCTGAGGATCCATGTGGATCCATGCTTTTTAACCATGTTTTTGCACCATTGCAGCCCCAGGCAACAGTGGGTGCGTGATTTTTTGGGTGCAGGCTGTAGCCATGGACATGCTATGTGATCTGATGGTGAATTTGGGGTGACCCAATGCAAAGATCCTGAGGATCCATGTGGATCCATGCTTTTTAACCATGTTTTTGCACCATTGCAGCCCCAGGCAACAGTGGGTGCGTGATTTTTTTGGTGCAGGCTGTAGCCATGGACATGCTATGTGATCTGATGGTGAATTTGGGGTGACCCAATGCAAAGATCCTGAGAATCCCTGTGGATCCATGCTTTGTAACCACATTTTTGCACTATTGCAGCCCCAGGCAACAGTGGGTGCGTGCTTTTTTTGGGTGCAGGCTGTAGCCATGGACATGCTATGTGATCTGATGGTGAATTTGGGGTGACCCAATGCAAAGATCCTGAGAATCCCTGTGGATCCATGCTTTTTAACCACATTTTTGCACCATTGCAGCCCCAGGCAACAGTGGGTGCGTGATTTTTTTGGTGCAGGCTGTAGCCATGGACATGCTATGTGATCTGATGGTGAATTTGGGGTGACCCAATGCAAAGATCCTGAGGATCCATGTTGATCTATGCTTTGTAACCACATTTTAAGTGGGGAGCGAAGGAAAAACAAAGAAGGGACATGAGAGGGGTGTGCAGAGAAGCAGCTGGCTAAGAATGCTGGAGAGGGATTTGGGGTGGGAGGAAAGAAAGGCAAAAGTTCCCCCCCAAGCCAGCCATCTCTCTCTCCCTCCCTCCCCCCTCTCTCTCCCTCCCCCCCTCTCTCCCTCTCCCTCCCCCCCTCTCCCTCTCCCTCCCCCACTCTCTCTCCCTCTCCCCCAGCAGCACCGGAGCACAGAGAGGAATTAGAAAGAACGGCACTCTGCTTGCCTGGAGGGGAGGGGCTTTCCCTGCTCTTTGTTCCGTTTCAGCAATCACAGCAACGAAACAGAGGAGGGTGGGCAGTAAGACCCTGAGGCAGAATGCAGGAAAGCTGCCACTTCCTCTTTTCAGGTTTCCCTTCTCGTGACTCGCGGTTTGACTTTTGCTTGATTTTTTGGCTCCAGGGACCACACATTCGCTCTATAACACGCACAGACATTTCCCCTTCCTTTTTAGGAGAAAAAATCTGCGTGTTATAGAGCGAAAAATACGGTAATTTATTCTCACACACTGCAAAGGAATATTATAGCCAGTGGCGTAGCGTGGGGGGTGCAGGGGGGGCCGGCCGCACCGGGCGCAACATCTGGGGTTAGGGCAAATCCACAGGTTAGGGGGCGCAAATCCACGGGTTAGGGGGCGCAAATTACTTGCCTTGCCCCGGGTGCTGACAACCCACGCTACGCCGCTGATTATAGCTAAGCCCATGTGAGATACAAAAGGAGTGCTAAGCCATTAAAGCATGATTTATAGCTCGGTTCTGCACATGCCAACCCAGAGGTCCCACTGACTACAAGAAGACTTCCTCCCAGGTAAATGCATGCATAGGACTCCAGCCCTAGGAATGCGCAGAGCAAACCAGAAAGTGGTTCATTTCAATGTAGCTCAAGTCATTATCTCCCAAGGATGAGCTGAAGGCAGACAATGGCTCACCAATGGCCAGTTCTACCTTATGAGCTCCCGGAATTTTGCAAAGTGAAGTCAGATCACTTTTGTGGCAAGGAGTTCCATAGCTCAGCTCCCCTCAAGCGAAGTAAAGACATATTGTGACCCGGCCTCCCCATTTTGCATTTTCCCATTCCCACGTGCCTCTCAAAGTATTTTTTTATCCATTTCAGTTCACAGTTAGTCGTCCCGTCCCCCCCACTATTAGCTAATTATTATTAACATGTTTTGTAGAGGGTTGGAGTAGATGACACTCAGAGTCCTATCCAACCGTACAATTTTTCCACAATCCATATTTTGGATTGTCCATATTCATTACATTACAAGTGTTATTAAAATCCTGCTAGTCTTTTCACCTGTTTACAGTGATCTCCTAGATCATGGGTAGGCAAACTAAGGTCTGGGGGCCAGGTCCGGCCCAATCACCTTTTAAATCCGGCCCGCAGACAGTCCAGGAATCAGGATGGTTTTACATGAGTAGAATGTGTCCTTTTATTTAAAATGCATCTCTGGATTATTTGTGGAGCATAGGAATTTGTTCACCCCCCCCCCCCCGCAAAAAATATAGTAAGGGTGCCCACAAAGTCTGAGGGACAGTCGACCGGCCCCCTGCTCAAATAGTTTGCTGACCCCTGTCCTAGATAAATTATAATTTCCCCCCATTCTTTACTGAAGTTTAGGTCTTCGGGGTTCCTGAGTCTTCCAGACAGTTTTGCCATTTCCGCATAGTCCAACAGCTTGATTTGCCATTCCTCTCTAGTTGGGACTTTATCTTATTTTCATCTCTGGGCTAGTAACATCTGCGCGACTCTTGTTGCATACAGAAAACGTCTTTTCTGTTCCTGTTAAAAAACAAAACAAAAACCATGTGCTCCTAGCCTTCAGTGTTGTTGTTTAGTCATTTAGTCGTGCCCGACTCTTCGTGACCCCATGGACCAGAGCACGCCAGGCACTCCTAACTTCCACTGCCTCCCGCAGTTTGGTCAAACTCATGCTGGTAGCTTCGAGAACACTGTCCAACCATCTCGTCCTCTGTCGTCCCCTTCTCCTTGTGCCCTCCATCTTTCCCAACATCAGGGTCTTTTCCAGGGAGTCTTCTCTTCTCATGAGGTGGCCAAAGTATTGGAGCCTCAGCTTCACGATCTGTCCTTCCAGTGAGCACTCAGGGCTGATTTCCTTCAGAATGGATAGATTTGATCTTCTTGCAGTCCATGAGACTCTCAAGAGTCTCATCCAGCACCAGAATTCAAAAGCATCAATTCTTCGGCGACCAGCCTTCTTTATGGTCCAGCCTTCAGTACTCATTTGCTTTAGCCTTCACTAGTTCACTGCATCTTAGATATAGGAAATTCATATAATTTCCTTTATCTAGGACGCAGTGGGACTAGTAGCTGGATAGATGTGTGTACACAAACACAAAATTAGGTGTCTTGCTATATCCTACCCCAATGTCCTCATTCCCGACATGAAAATGATGTCATCTTTCTTTGTGGTTGGCTGGTCTTGCTTTATTTGCCCCCTGCAGAGCGACAAGCAGCAGGAGACAGCTTTGGGGACTCTAGCCGTGTAAATAAATGATGACCCACTGGATAGAGGGAGGCAGCCCAGTCCTGCTCAGGACACATTAAAGCTATTAGCCAGAAGAAAGAACGAAAAACAGGAGGAAGGAACAGGTGGGGACACCATGTCTAATCTCAAAGTCAACAAAATCCATTGGATTAAGGACATACGGAGAGTCAAAGAACCCAAACAGCCACATGTCACCAACAGGTATGTCATTAGCGAGCATCTCTGGGAAAAGTAAAAGCAAGAAATGTTTAAGGTAATGTGCAGCAGCTGTGTGCCTGATGGCTGGAGGGCATGCGGATGGAAGCATTTGGCTTTTGAAACAGGCACCAGGCCCCTGCCGCGTTTTCCTGTCTGCTTGTCGCCAGCCTCCTGGGTGTCTTGAAGATGCTTGTCTGCGATGCACCCCCCTGTGCACTCCCCCCCTCCCAACTCCAACCGGTCACAGCCACCTTGCACAAAGCAAAGGGAGGACAGCACAGAAATAAATGCATTGTTCTTCGCTGCTCATTTTTCCAGTTTCCACAGCCAGTGCCAGATTTACATATAAACTAAACAAGCTATAGCTTAGGGCCCGACTCTCTTAGGGGACCCCCCAAAAAATTAAAAGAAAAAACCTGGATGTACATTTCCAAAATATAAGATAAAAAACAAATAAAATAAAACCTGCATAAGGCAACAGTGTGTTGTGTTGTGTATGATGTAAGTAATAGGCCTTGCCTACTAGCCTGCTCCCTAAAATATCACTGGTTTGCTCCTTTCTATATATAGCTTGCCTACATTCTGCATGTGCAAATGGCTTTAGATATTCAACACAAAAAACAGCGGCAAATCGTGTCCTCCAAATCATGGAGAGCCACATGTTGTGGTGAGATCACCAAACTGCCTTCTTGTTGCTGGGGCGGGCCTGTTTGGATGACCTCCTTGGGGGCGGCCGCTGAGACCACATAACACTGTTCTTGAAAGACCTACATTGGCTCCCAGTACGTTTCCGAACACAATTCAAAGTGTTGGTGCTGACCTTTAATGCCCTAAATGGCCTCTGTCTAGTATATCTGAAGGAGCATCTCCACTCCCATTGTTCAGCCGGGACACTGCAGTCTAGTGCCCAGGGCCTTCTGGTGGTTCCCCCGCTGCGAGAAGCCAAGTTACAGGGAAGCAGGCAGAGGGCCTTCTTGGTAGTGGCGCCTGCCCTGTGGAACGCTCTCCCACCAGATGTCAAAGAGAAGAACAACTACCAGACTTTTAGAAGGCATCTGAAGGAAGCCCATGTTTTAATGTTTGATGCATTACTGTATTTTAATATTTTGTTGGAAGCCGCCCCGAGTAGCTGGGGAAGCCCAGCCAGATGGGTGGGGTATAAATAATTTCTTCTTCTTCTTCTTCTTCTTCTTCTTCTTCTTCTTCTTCTTCTTCTTCTTCTTCTTCTTCTTCTTCTTCTCTGGCTGCCCAGTCTCCATCTCCTCAGGATCCCTTCCAACTCTACAGTCCTATAATTCCTATAAACTACACCCCCTTGCAAGATACTGCTTTGTCTCGTTAAATCCAGAAGACTAGCCTAAACACCCTTAAATCCAGAAGACTAGGCTAAACACGGGCACGAGCTTTTAAACACGTCCAATCCCATTTAATGATTAAGTCTACCTGTATCTAATTACATCTCCATCCTGAACCCATTTTTATCCCATTGATTTAAGTGGGAGTGAAAGCACAGGGGACGACAGAGCAGCTTCTAAGGCAGAGACATCTCCAGAAGCATCTAAGGTGTTGCAGCCTCTTTCCCTTTCCCTTTTTTAACCATCAAAGAGACTGTGGGGACGTGGAGGTCTGCCTTGCATCTCGACTGCTATTTTTAAGGCAGAGAGAGCCCTGTTCAACTCACTAGATCATGCTGGCTCTTTTCAGTTTCTACTCCAATGGAATCTGAGGTGACAAGTTCAATGCTCTGCTCTCTCAAACCTACTTTCCATGACCTACTTTTTCACTCTGCAGTGCTGGAACAATGCCTTGATACATTCCTCCTTCCTCAGATCTGCATGTGTACAGAAGCCTAGTTGGTTGCCAATACTTCCTAGCTGGAGACTCTCCATAATACACACCTTTTGCAGAGTACAGCCCAGTCTTCCTGTTAAACACTCTGAGTGCACCTTGCAATCAGAAAGGAAAGTGGGCATGGGCTCAGTCCTCCAGTGTGTACTTTCGCTTCATGATAACACTTTTAAAAAAGCAAAAAAAACCAACAACACCCGAATTGAAAGGGAATTATTGTTCTTGCACTTTTGCTGTCTCTCATAGCTTGTTAAACATTATCACAAATTCTAATTCAAAATCTACTCTGTACTTTGGAAAGTTTGTTAGCTATGCATTTGGGCGCCTTTTAAGGTACTCTAACTATGCGGGTGGCGCCGTGGTCTAAACCACAGAGCCTAGGACTTGCCAATCAGAAGGTCGGCGGTTCTAATCCCCGCGACGGGGTGAGCTCCCGTTGCTCAGCCCCTGCTCCTTCCAAACTAGCAGTTCGAAAGCACGTCAAAGTGCAAGTAGATAAATAGGTACCGCTCCGGCGGGAAGGTAAATGGCGTTTCCGTGTGCTACTTTGGTTCGCCAGAAGCGGCTTAGTCATGCTGGCCACATAACCCGGAAGCAATCTGCGGACAAACGCCGGCTCCCTTGGCCAGTAGAGCGAGATGAGCGCTGCAACCCCAGAGTCGGCCACGACTGGACCTAACAGTCAGGGTACCTTTACCTTTACCTTTAACTACATTTTGCATGATGGATTCTGAGATCAAGGAACAAATTCACATCTATTGTTAAGGTTACCAGACGTCCCCCTTTCCCGGGGACAGTCCCTGGATTTACAAATCAGTCCCCATACAAAATCCATTGAAGTTGACAAGTGTCCCCAGATTCATTGAAAAAAATCTGGTAACCTTAATCCAAGTTTGGATATGATTGGCTGCCATTTTGAATCAAGGTCATGGACTGAACCTTTAAATATTGCACTTTTTTTGTTTCTTAGAATTCCCAAGCATTGCCAAGTACCAGTCTGACTAGTAACGGATAAATAAGAAGTTTTAACGTATTGAACTTCAAAATCCCGATCGGTTGCTATTTGCAAATAGCCGCAAGTCACCTAGTATCACACCAAGTTCGAAACAGATAAGAGGAAGTGAATCAAGGATATATTAGGGCTGTTTCACTTCTTACTGTTTTCTACTTGTATGCCTGAGACCTGCGGGTCTTTTGAGAGTTGTAGTCCATCAACTGGGCCCATCACCTTCTGGCAAATAGAGGGGGAAGAAATGGAGGCAGTGAGAGATTTTACTTTCTTGGGCTCCATGATCACTGCAGATGGTGACAGCAGTCACGAAATTAAAAGACGCCTGCTTCTTGGGAGAAAGGCGATGACAAACCTAGAGAGCATCTTAAAAAGCAGAGGCATCACCTTGCCGACAAAGGTCCGTATAGTTAAAGCCATGGTTTTCCCAGTAGTGATGTATGGAAGTGAGAGCTGGACCATAAAGAAGGCTGATTGCCGAAGAATGGATGCTGAGCCAGTGTGGTGTAGTGGTTAAGAGCGGTAGTCTCGTAATCTGGGGAACCGGGTTCGCATCTCCGCTCCTCCACATGCAGCTGCTGGGTGACCTTGGGCCAGTCACACTTCTTTGAAGTCTCTCAGCCCCACTCACCTCACAGAGTGTTTGTTGTGGGGGAGGAAGGGAAAGGAGAATGTTAGCCACTTTGAGACTCCTGAAGGGGAGTGAAAGGCGGGATATCAAATCCAAACTCTTCTTCTTCTTCTTCTTCTTTTGAATTATGGTGCTGGAGGAGACTCTTGAGAGTCCCATGGACTGCAAGAAGATCAAACCTTATTCATTCTGAAGGAAATCAGCCCTGAGTGCTCACTGGAAGGACAGATCCTGAAGCTGAGGCTCCAGTACTTTGGCCACCTCATGAGAAGAGAAGACTCCCTGGAAAAGACCCTGATGTTGGGAAAGATGGAGGGCACAAGGAGACGGGGAGGACGAGATGGTTGGACAGTGTTCTCGAAGCTACAAACATGAGTCTGACCAAACTGCGGGAAGCAGTGGAAGACAGGAGAGCCTGGCGTGCTCTGGTCCATGGGGTCACGAAGAGTCGGACACGACTAAACAACAGCAGTCCATCAACATCTGGAGAAAACCAGGTTGGCAAAGGTTGGCTCGCATTTTCTTGCGCACATTAGCTTTGATGTAGAAAAAAAGAAAAGGTTTAGGTGAGAAAACTCTCCATTATCACACTGTCACAGGACTGTGGGCAAAACGGTCTCAGTACAATAGCCCTGTCTGCAGTGTTACAGAACCTTTGGCTTAATTAACCCCTCCAATATTCTCCTTTAGCAGAATTCACTTGAAACCCAAGGGCAGTGAACCCAGACTTGGCACCCCTGTCATTTTGAGAGAGTCAGCCAGACGTCAAGAGGGGTCTCTAGGCTTTTATCGCAGAGGAGGAGGGACTGTGTGTCACTCTTTTTTTGCCTAGCCTTGCATGGCGATGCTTAACTCACACTCATTATTGCTGAAAATAAAAGGGAAGGAGGGAGCGAGTTGGGAAATGTTTGTGAAAACTGGGCACCATTGATTCATTTTGTAAATGGTATAATTTGGATGTGAATCTATATAAATCATTTAAAATTAGGTAAGGAGGCAACATTATACATGCAGTTGAAAAGAAACATTGCCAAGGATGGGAGATGTTTTTAATATGTTTTCTGCTGTGCACGGACTATTTACAAAAATAAGTATGGTGGTCTTGGGGAAACATTATTATGTTCTTTGTGGTAATTATATGCACTTTAAATCACAGTGTATAATTTTCAAGGTCAAACTGCAAACCGATGATATGCATGACTTGGATCTGAACTTTGTGATGGTTTATACATACTGTGAAGAGCATTAACCTGTTTGGGATTTGTGTCCAAATCAACTGAATATAGGACTCCATATTAAGGTATTTTATCAATTAATTAATTTACAGCAGTCCCTTCTCAAAATAAGAATGTACAATAGACACTGTGTCACATTATAGTTTATTAAAACATTGTTAGCAATTTAAATATTCATACAAATCATTTCTGCATATTTTGAAAACAGTGGTTGCTTTCCATAGATATTGTCGTCATTCCTGTTGAGGTCAATTGCATCGCATTACTGTGAAATAATTGTTCACTGTTCCTCCATACTTCTGTAATGAATGCCATATTTTCCCTTTCAAACAATTCTCTTATTTAGTGTCCTTCTCCTAAGAAATGCAACACACACATGGTATTGAGGCAATGTGCCCATAGAATGAAACGGCACACATTCTGTTAGTTAAAGAGACTCACAGTTCACGCTGACTGTAAATGTGCAAAACTTTATATTAAAACTACTTTGCAATCATACAGCATTCTAGAGTATCTAGATCACATTCATTACGCTGCAATCCTAACAATAAGTCTGTAAGGCGGGTCAGTATTATTACTGGCAGACTAAAGATGGGTTGGCTGCAGCGAAGAAAAAATGACTTGCCTAAGCGCTTAGCCTTGTTGGCATCCGTCTGCCTCTAGAGACAGCGGGATGTGGCTCCGGGGACAAAGTCAAACTGCTTGGCAGGGGGTTGGACTTCCTGCTTGGCAGGGGGTTGGACTCGATGGCCCTTGTGGTCTCTTCCAACTCTATGATTCTATGATTCTATGCTGGGGAATCACAGCGCCTGCTGTGGCCGCAGAGACCGGTCACTCACAACTGCTGCTTCCTGTGTTGTTTTTGCTGCATTCCCAGCGATGAAGTAACCTCTCTGGGGCACAAACCCTGAGCAGTGCGTTTCGAGGCCTGCCCAGACAACAGACAACAAGAGCTCCCTTTCAGCCTCGCTGACGTGGTCCAAAGCAAAGCAAGACTCTGCCCCTTGGGCTCCCCTATTCTCATTCCTTTTGTATGTGTTTGTGTATTGGTGGATAAAACCTGGTGGGGTTTTTTTTTTTTTTGAGAAAACAAGCTTCACATTAGTTTGTAACTTCTTAGTAACAGCACAAACTATTTCACACCTTTTTTACATCCCCTTGTTTGCTGCATCCTTAACATCCTTTATTCTTAAGTCATTTAATTCCTGGCATTCATACTACATCTTCTGGTACCTTGACCTTTACATAACCCATTATGTAAGCTAACACGTTCCCTGCATGGAGGAAGAGTGAGGAGGAAGATCACAGCTTTTCTCTGGCCTGGCCCTGACATCCTCTCCACCAATTGCAGGAGGGCAATTGGCTGGTGTTATGCACCTGCTCCCACCCCAAATGCACCACCTAATAAGCACAGCTGCCCTGACCACTGGCTGTCAGACATCACTATGTAGACAAACCGAAAGAGAGAACTGGCGTTGATGCTTTAGGGGAAAAAACCCTCTTCCTCATTCTCCCAAAGGAGACATCAGTGAGATTTTGAACACTTTTAAAGAGCTGGTTTTCTCTAATATGTGCTGACAACTAGGTGCGCTTCCTGTTTCATTTTGTTTCGCTTTTATACCCAGAATACTCCCTCTTGGTATCATGAAAAACAGAGAAGGAGAATTTGCTGGGCAGCTGCAGGTTGTTCAGCTCTGTGCTACAGACATGGCAAGCTTATATTAATAACAAGCTTATACCATTGCCTTGTGGGACAAGAGAGGAAATCTTTCCCAGCCTCCATTTATTGGAATTAATTGAGGGAAGAGTCCATCAGCACAGTGTGACCTTCAGTTTCCTAGATCTTACTACAGCCTGTTTTCCATAATGATTGTGTTTGGACACATTAGCGTTGCTTCTGTAAATACAGTTCCCACCGTCTCCAGTTTTATTAAACTATTAAAGAATTTATGCCCTATTTCTCCATCTTTGAAGGTCAAAGCAGCTAACCATTTTTAAAGGAACAATGCAATAATCCATATTTTCAAAACTGCTGATAAATGGCTACTACAATGCCCTTTAAAGGAGAAAGTGCCAAAGGCTCACAGATGTAAAACAGTTTTCACGCTCAGCCCTTGAAAAGCAAGCACAGAGGGAGCTAGGCAAGTGGTCCTTCCTCAGGTGGGAGGCACCATCACTGAAAGGTCCCAGCAGGAACAATTCCAGAGTAATCTTTTTCTTTCTTTCTTTCTTTTGCTACAAAAAGGTTAGTGTGCACATTTAAGTCTGCTAACAAGGTACAGTGCCCTGGGGCTGTCAATATGACAGCTGATATTTCTGGTCCAATAATTAATTTCATTGTTTTACCTAGGGGTAGGCAACCCAAGGCCCGGGGCCCGGATGTGGCCCAATCATCTGGATCTGGCTCAATCACCTTTTAAAACCAGCGCGCGGACAGTCCGGGAATCAGTGTGTTTTTACATGAGTAGTATGTGTGCTTTTATTTAAAATGCATCTCTGGGTTATTTGTGGGGCATAAGAATTCGTTCATTTATCTCTCTCCTAAATATAGTCCAGCCCACCACATGGTCTGAGGGATGGTGGACCAGCCCATGGCTGCAAATGGTTGCTGACCCCTGGTTTTACCTCTCTAAAGTATACTTAACCTAGCACTGAGAGCAGGCAGTGAAATAATAACTGACTATGCCTGTATGGGGACGCAGGTGGCGCTGTGGGTTAAACCACAGAGCCTAGGACTTGCCGATCAGAAGGTTGGCGGTTCGAATCCCCGTGACGGGGTGAGCTCCCATTGCTCGGTCCCTGCTCCTGCCAACCTAGCAGTTCAAAAGCACGTAGTGCAAGTAGATAAATAGGTACCGCTCCAGCGGGAAGGTAAACGGTGTTTCCGTGCGCTGCTCTGTTTCACCAGAAGCGGCTTAGTCATGCTGGCCACATGACCCGGAAGCTGTACGCTGGCTCCCTCGGCCAATAAAGCGAGATGAGTGCCACAACCCCAGAGTCGGTCACAACTGGACCTAATGGTCAGGGGTCCCTTTACCTTTACCTTTATGCCTGTATGTGTGATGTCTCTCCTATGGACCAGCTCTGTGTCAGCAATTCAGTTAGGATGGAAACAGGGATGCCTTTCTTTCTTGGTATCTGTGGGGTGTGTGTGTGTGTGTGTGTGTGTGTGTGTGTGTGTGTGTGTGTGTGTGTTGAGCTGTGCTCTGTCTGCTGAAGCAGCACTTTTGTGAAAGGCCTTTTCAAAAACTGAACATTTTCATAACGCTGGGCAAAGTTATTTCAGAGTGCTAATAGAGCAGGGGTCCGACTCACCTATGAGTCACTGTGCTGAGGCTGAACCTTGAAGTATACAATTTCTACTCTGCAACAGGACTTGCAGCACTTGGCCTTGGTGTGTGCTGTATCCTTTTGGTCCCCCTTGTGCTGCATCAGATGAGCAATTGAGGTCCTTGATAGCAACAGAGGCTAAGGGAGGAGTGGGCAACTGATACCCCCCCTTCAGTCCCCAGGTGTTGTTGGACTACAATTCCCATCATCCCTACCAACCAGTGGCCAAGGATGATGGGAGTTGTAGTCCAACAACATCTGGGGACCCAGGTTTGAGAACGGCTGCCCTGGGAGGTCACAAAGGTGACCCAGGACAGAGCTGGGGAACTCGTGGCCCTTCCAGCTGTTGTCGGATTCCATCTGCTCCTGGCAGCATGGCCAACGGTTATGGGAGGATGAGAGTTGGAATCCATACATCTGGAAGGTCACAGGTTCCCTAGCATCGCCCTGGAGGCGGGGGATAACTTGTCGGGTGCGCCATGTGGGTGAGGCTGAAGTCAGGGTGGGCACGGGCAGAGCAGACCTCACTCCCCATGAACGTACCCCACTTAGTGTTTTGCTTAATTCCACCCCATGGAAGTTTGTGTCCAGTTAAGTAATATTCAGAGTGGTCCCGATGCATTCAATTGACTTAGGTTAGTCAAGTCCATTGGTTTCAATGTCCACTCTGAGTACAGTGGTACCTCGGGTTAAGAACTTAATTCGTTCTGGAGGTCTGTTCTTAACCTGAAACTGTTCTTAACCTGAAGCACCACTTTAGCTAATGGGGCCTCCTACTGCCGCCGGAGCACAATTTCTGTTCTCATCCTGAAGCAAAGTTCTTAACCCAAGGTACTATTTCTGCGTTAGCGGAGTCTGTAACCTGAAGCGTTTGTAACCTGAAGCGTCTGTAACCCGAGGTACCACTGTATTCCTTAGTTGGATTCAACCGTATGTATCTATACATGGTACTCCCAGCACCCCATTTTATCCTCAAAGCAACCTACTGAGATCAATTGAAGCCACTGGCTAACCCCCCACCCCACCCCCGCTGGAGCCAATGTATACGCTGCCAAAGCCATTTTCTAGGTGTTATCTTCTCCCAGTAACTGGGCACCTGTGATTTTATTTCTCTTGTCCCAGCTAATTTGTCTCCCCCCCCCCCCATTTCATCCATGATATTTTCTTTGATGGAACACATATCTCTCGAGAATTACATGCACACTTTCTGAATGCATCCTTCTTAATCCTGAAACTATTTTTAAACCAGAATATTAAGCCTATAAGAGACCAGGAAACGTTTCCTTTAAGGGGGGTGGAATACAGGATAAGAAAATGTTAAAACACTAATTATGGACATTGGTCTTTTTCATTACACTTACGATTTTTTAAAAAATGCACATCTCAATAATTACTGACAGCACAATCCTAACCATGTTTACTCAGCAGTAAGTGATATTGAATCCAATGGGGCTTACTCCCAGGTAAGCATAATTAGCCCAAGCAATTCTCCTATTCAGCTTTGCACACCTTGAGTGTGGTGGAACTCTCCCCCTCCCCCCCCCATATATCAAGGCAGGTTTCTCATCTCTATTATCTTATTGAACACTTTCCTTTTTCAGCAAGACTTTTAAGTGGAGAGCTGTATCTTAGTCTGTATCTGCGTTGAATTTGAAATTGTCTTTACGTACGGAATTGGTTTTAACTGTTTTTGTCTATGACGCTTCTGCTGTGCAACTGCTTTGAGACAGTACATATGGAATGCAGCTCATAAACTGCATCAAATAAATAAATACAACCTCCTCCCAAATTTGTGCATCCAGTCAGCTGTTTCATTCATCTTTCAAATTTCCCCTCCTCCTATTTCTTTCTCCTCTTGGCTCTCTATCATGCATCTTTTTAAACAGTGCTCATTCATCCCCCAGGGAGAAAAAGGAGAGAGAGAGATGTCTCTAAGAAACCTGCTCTGTCTTTCCCTAAAACCTAACCTTACAGCTTGATTCACAGAAATGGAAGAGCAAAGCAGCAGATCTGCATAAGCAATCCATATAACAGCACAGAGCCCCCACCTGCCAGCTCTCCTTCCTGGGGTTTCGGTGCTAAAAGCCACAAAGGCAAAGATGGTGGAAGCAGCAAAGCTCCCCTAATACCCAGAGACCAACCAGTCACAATTAATAAAGAGCTACTGGGGGACATTAAAAACATAGTGGCAATATATTGCTATCTGTCGCGGTGTTATTGGGAAAATCAGGGTTCAGGGTAAAAATAATGGAAGCAAAGGGCCCAGTGGAGCAGGCAGCGTCCTCAAGAGGATACAATGCGCTGCAATATCTCTCCGTTCTGAAATACTCCTTCTAGCTGTGGCTATTAGTGAGGGAAGCGGGTTTCCCTAAGGAGGCAGGAACAATTGTCAGATGTTAGTGAGGAGCGGGTGTTTGGTTTGGCCTTGGAGATGGAGCTGTTCTCCGGATGTAATTCACATTCTATTTGCATTTTGCATCTGCAGAGGCTTCATTACTGGCTTATTGGTTTTGCCTCTGACTGAGACCCCGGAAAGCCATTGCCAGTTGGAATAGACTTAAGGTTACAGGACTGGTGCAGGTTAGCCTTTGTGTCATCTTGGGGGCCCAGCCAATAAGTCTTTGGGATTATATGTTTGCTTTATTTAATAAACTTTATATTCCGCTTGATTGTGCCAAAAAACAAAACAAAAAAAATCAAAGCAGCTCAGAAAAAGATTAAAACAATAAAATTGTTGCTAAAAAAATTACAGCCATAATTTTAAACACAGAGAAGGTTATGATCAAAATAGAATAAATTAAAACAGTTCACCCCAGATCAGGAAAGGCCGTAGCTGTCAAACCAGTTGCAGTTGGTAAAAGGCATTTCTAGTCACTCAGACTACCTCAGGTTACCTCAGGCCACATTTGGATATTATTTAGTTGTGTACAGTCGTTCCGGAAGTCTGTTTGGCTTCCAAAACAATCAGAAACTAAGGCGCGGCTTCTGATTGGCTGCATGAAGCTCCTGCGAGCAAATCGGAAGCCGCATCAGACGTTCAGGTTCCAAAGAACATTCGGAAACCGGAACACTCACTTCTGGGTCTGCAGCATTCAGGACCAAAACATTTGAGTCACAAAGCGTTTGACTTCCGAGGTACGACTGGATCTACTTTCCTCCCATTTGAGTTAAGCCAGATAAGTCCACATGTATTTGAATTTGTATATGAGGAGCAACATTGGCCTTTGTTATTCAAACTGTTAGGGTTTCCTGTTAAGTTGTGGGCGAACATATCAGACGACACAGCGATTCTTCAAACAGCTCTTGTTTATTCAGAAGCCAGAACAGAACTGAACTGAAGGGTTCAGTCAGCCTGCTTATATAGAGCTCCTAGAACAACGTAACTGTAGCAACTTTCTAAAACTATCCAATCACTGAATGTCACTTTTGATCCTTCATTTGCATAACTATCTACAGTATCCCCCTGCTGGCCCAGGGTGAGAACTTCAGTACATAACATTTCCCTACTTTCGAATTTGTTGATTCTGTTATGCCAGATCAGTGCAGCAGGGCACGCATGCAGATAGCTGCTTGTGCACCTTGTTTGGTTCTTTAAAAAGAATTTTCTGCCCTGAAGTGCGCAAGAGCACATGGTCAGGCAGCCGCAAATTCTCAGCACACACCTTTGCAGTTTTTTTGTGCAAATCTGAGGCATCAAAAGAAATCCTATCCGAAAACAGCAACAGCTGTGTGACCTGTTCACCAATGACACCAGGAGTGCTGTGTGGAAAGTGTTGAGACACACCCATGACTGCAGTCCAGACAGCAAATTAAACAACAGCTCAATAAACATAAGGAAGAAATGCCTTTTCCCTTTAATGGTAGTGCAATTCTCCCAAGTGTGAAAGGTTGTCTGAAGAGAGGCATCTGGATCCTATATAAGAAATCAGTACCAACAACACTTTGAGTATTCTGTTATCTGGAAAGGCCTGGCATGTGCAGGTGTATCTTGGAACATTATGGACCAGACCAAAGACTGATCTAGCGCATTAGTGGCCAGCTAAATGCTGCCTGTGGTTTGGTCAAGGCATCCATTACCCAGGGAAATACTGCTTCAGTGCGTAAAGGTAAAGGGACCCCTGACCATTAGGTCCAGTCGTGGCCGACTCTGGGGTTGCGGCGCTCATCTCACTTTATTGGCCGAGGGAGCCGGTGTACAGCTTCCAGGTCATGTGGCCAGCATGACAAAACCGCTTCTGGCGAACCAGAGCAGCGCACGGAAACGCTGTTACCTTCCCGCCGGAGCGGTACCTATTTATCTACTTGCACTTTGACGTGCTTTTGAACTGCTAGGTTGGCAGGAGCTGGGACCGAACGACAGGAGCTCACCCTGTCATGGGGATTCGAACCGCTGACCTTCTGATCGGCAAGTCCTAGGCTCTGTGGTTTAACCCACAGTGCCACCTGCGTCCCTTGCTTCAGTGCATAGAGGTTGCTATTATCTGTTGTGACTATTGCAGAGAGAGTCTTGCCCTTCCTGAATTTGTCTCTTTTTCCAAAGCTATCACACCGTCATATTTTCTGGCATAGAATTCCATATATGAAAACTATGGCCTGGAAGACAGAAGAGGCACAAATTCCTCCTTGCCTCTTTCCACCTTTACAGAGCGCCCATCAGCAGATTGTTCTGAGGACCACTTTGGGGGGTTCCGGACCAGCACAAGGAATTCTGCCGAATTGTTTCCCAAGACGTGTGTTCCTCTGGCTTTGTATAAGATTGGCGAGTGAGCGGGGCAGGCAAACCCTTTCCCCCTATGCAGCCTTAGCCAACTGCGGGGTGGAAATCCCGACCCCTGGAACGAGCTCGAAAGCTTTGCTCTCTCCGTAAGTGAAGCTTGCTAGCTGACAAAGTTTGGAAATGCAAGGATGTGTGGGTGTGGGTTCGGAGAGGGGTGTGTCTCTCTTTCTGCTTGTATCTATCAAGGGTGGACATAGCTTAGAATACAGAGTTCCAGTGCATAAATAATGCAAATGCCACGAAAGGGTTTCTATCCCTCCCTCTCTTCCTCTTCCCATCCGCTCCCTGGCTTATAACAAATGTTAATTTAATCAATTGGCAGTAAATCTGCTCAATGCTGACTCATGCCAGACAGTGTCTCTTGGGGACTGTACAGAGCTTTTGCTGTCTCATTTAGAAATGAACAATGCAGAACAGTGCAGTTCCATCTTCACCTCCTCCTTTGGAGAGATTTTTTAAAAAGGGGGTGTACAACAGCAAGAAAACTGCCAAGGGTTTGCAGGTTTATGAAACAGAGAAGTCAGGCAATTATTTTAAAAAAAAAACATTTTTTAAGGATTCAGATGTACGTTACATCCTTTGCAACTTTTGCTAACAGGGGATGAATATGAAATGGAAAAGTAAAGCAAAGATATATTTTAAAACCATATAGGTTGCCCGATATTAAAGAGATTAAGACTGAAATGTTAAGTGGATTGAAGCCATTTCTTCCTTCTTTTTAACACATTTAATTATGTTTAAATTTTTTTTACCAAACTGCGGGAGGCAGTGGAAGACAGGAGTGCCTAGCATGCTCTGGTCCATGGGGTCACGAAAAGTCGGACACGACTAAACGACTAAACAACAACAATTAATTTTACAAATAAAAAAATACAGGTAAACACACATCAATAAAGTACAGTGGTACCTCGGGTTAAGTACTTAATTCGTTCCGGAGGTCCGGAGGACCTGAAACTGTTCTTAACCTGAAGCACCACTTTAGCTAATGGGGCCTCCCGCAGCCGCTGTGCCGCCGGAGCACGATTTCTGTTCTCATCCTGAAGCAAAGTTCTTAACCCGAGGTACTATTTCTGGGTTAGCGGACTCTGTAACCTGAAGCATATGTAACCTGAAGCGTATGTAACCCGAGGTACCACTGTAACACTATATGTGGAGATTCTCTGTATCTCACGACTTCCTCCCCATCCCATTCACGGAGTCTTGTTTTAAAACATCTACAACTGCATACTGGTCTGTACTCCAGTTATTATATCAAACAGTATTATCCATAATATTTTTTACACTACAAGTGTGTCAAAATCCTGCTCTTGTTTCCATCCGCTTGCAGTGGTCTCCTAAATAACTTGCAAAATTTCCCCATTCTTTTATAAAGTTTTTATCCTCTTGGTTTCTGAGTTTGCAGTCTGCTTTGCCAACTCACCGTAGCCCATCAACTTGGCTTGCCATTCTTCTCTGGTAGGGACTTGATCATCTCTCCAACTCTGGGCCAATAACATCCGCACGGCTGTTGTTCCATACATAAAAAGTCCTTTCTGTGGACTGAAGCCATTTTTTTATTCCTTTCCTAGTTGTGCTACTCTAGAATTTGCACTGAAGTGCATGTTCCTAAGGACTGTTGCAGCATGCAAGCATAGCAAATATCTGCTTGAGACTCTCTGAACCTGCAGATTGACGTTCGAACTCTGCACCAATGTAACATCACTAGCATACCAGTATCAACACCTGCGGCAATGATCTAAGGTAAAAGGTAAAGGGACCCCTGACCATTAGGTCCAGTCGTGACCGACTCTGGGGTTGCCGCGCTCATCTCGCTTTATTGGCCGAGGGAGCCGGCGTACAGCTTCCGGGTCATGTGGCCAGCATGACCAAGCCGCTTCTGGCGAACCAGAGCAGCGCACGGAAACGCCGTTTACCTTCCCGCTGGAGTGGTACCTATTGATCTACTTGCACTTTGACGTGCTTTCAAACGGCTAGGTTGGCAGGAGCAGGGACTGAGCAATGGGAGCTCACCCCGTCGCAGGGATTTGAACCGCCGACCTTCTGATCGGCAAGTCCTAGGCTCTGTGGTTTAACCCACAGCACCACCCGCATCCCATCACTAGCATATCACATCACTAGCATACCAGTATCAACACCTGTGGCAATGATCTAAGAGGGATATACAAATCACAGACTGGAATAATATGGAATGTGTCATCCCAGGGCATTGTCTAACCCAGTGGCTCTCAAAAGGTATGGTGTACCTCACTGACGTGGCAGGAGAGGATGACAGTTGTAGCAGAAATATGGAAGATCAGAAAAGAGAAAGGCTTCTTTATTTCAGTGAGGATTGAGAGTTTGTTTGCCTCAAATTAGACCTAACATAAATGAGATTACCTGGCAAAAGCAACCTCATGCCTCTCATCAGGTTTGTGTACACACTTAAGGTACGTATGTAAGAGGCTTGTTTATAATTATATTTTGCAATTATTCATGTTCTTATGCTGCTGCACTGTTTTATACTTTCTGGATGTTCCATGAACATATTGTACTTTTCCATGTATAAGATGCCCCCATGTATAAGACGCCCCCTATTTTGGGGGACTCAAATTTAAGAAAATGGGGGGAGATGGCCCAAAGGGTTGTTGAGATTTTTCTAGGGGGGAATGCCGAAAATCGCTCACCCAAACATGTCGCAAAATCTGCCTCTTGTCTGTCCCATCGCCGGCAGAAGCTGCCAATCGCCCGCCAATTTGCCGCAGCGTCGCCAGTCAACACCACCCATTGATGCAGCAACCAATAACACGCACAATAGCCTCTGACAGCCATGACAACAACCAATCAAATGTTCACCCTATGCACTACCCATGTTTAAGACGACCCCCACTTTTTAGCATGATTTTTAAAGAAAAGAACCTAGTCTTATACATGGAAAACTATGGTAGTTGTGTTCTGTGTTATAAATTGAGCACAGCTAGGAGTTGTTGGTTTTTTGTTTGTTTTCTGGTGTATTTCTTATCAATAATTTTTTTGGGGTGTGACTTGAGCCAATTTTTATTCTGAAAGTGTCATTCCAGAGAAAAAAGTGCTTTGATTTCAGCATCTTGAGTCTTGTTGATGCAGGTGTGAGTCTGGTACACCTTCCATGAGCAAATGGCTCTTTTGGGGAAGGGGTGGCGAGTGAATTCATGCAGTACATGCCCATCTCACATGTTTACTGTTCTGCTGAAAAGCTGGTTCATTGGTTGCAACAGAAATATGTATTTGAGTGGGGCATGTGGTGAAATAATTCTGCAGCTGCCTCATCATTTGTCAATGATTGCTGAACGAGTCTTGTTGAAGAAGATTCAACATGGCTTCCACAAAGTTAAGCCCTATCTAGCTAACCTTTCTTTTAGAGAGTTGTTTTTTATTAACAGTTTCAATAATCATGTACATAAGGTTGAACCAATTAGGCATTATTGTGTACTTGGATTTCCGAAAAGCTTTGACGATGTTCCTCACTAATGGCTCCTGAGAAAACATGCCATGCGGTAAGAGGAGAGGTCCCTTTCTGTATTATTTTTTCATTTGATTTTTCCAATTAATATTTACATTCAAAATCACATATAAATAAAAAACAAATACAAGATTCTCTCGAATCCATAGACTTCCCGCCACCCTTCGACGGGTTCCATACTTATTCTTTTTACTGCATATTTTAAATCATCCAATTACTTAATTATCCATTATATCCAAAGTCTTTGTTACATTGCAAGTGTTATTTAAGTCCTGTTAAAGGGTTCATTTCTTTACAGTGGTTTTCCAAGTACAAGTCTCACTCTTTATTAAATTTTTGCTCTTCCTGGTTTCTGATTTTCCCGGTCAGCGAAATTTAATTGATTGATTAATTGATTAAATTGAGGAGAGGTCCTTCTATCAATTGGTAATTGGCTAAAGAAGCGGAGAGTGGGAAGAAATGGACAGTTCACAATGGAGTGATGTAAGAAACGTCGTCCACAAGTATCTGTATTAAGATCGGTGCTTTTTAACCGGTCCGAAATTGAGCTGGAGTTGTGCTGTATCCATGCACCTTGCTTCATTCCGCAGACGTCAAGAGTGGTATGCTTTATATCTGCATCATCATCTGTCAGGGGACAGAATCCTGATTTGATAGGGAGCAGAGTCAATTATCTAATACATCCATTCCATCACTTGTTGTTATGTTTCTTTCGTGTACAAAAACCATCTGCCTACCGACTGCCCATCCCCAGAGAAGAATGACCAATGAGCATTCATCTGGTTTATACCAGTTGTTGGAAACTTCAGGAGCAGAGAGTGCTCTGGTACTTGGGTCCTGCTAGTGGGTTTCCTAGCGGCATCTGGTGGGGCCACTGTGAGAACAGGGTGCTGGGCCAGATTGGCAATTGCCCTGATCCCGTGTAGGAATCGGGGGTCGAAAGGCCAGCTGGCTTGGCCCCAGCTGGAGCCTATTTGGTGTTTCACAACTTTCTGACTAGTTGCAGGACCTTAGCCAGACCTAGCAGAGTAAACGCGGAATCCACGGAAGCAATTGGCAACTTGGCTGCAGACAGGATAGACGAAGCAGGAACCAGGAACTTGTAGTTAGGTGTTTATTACGGTATATACAGTGGACTATTTACAGGAACAGAACACGGATCTTTAGCTCTATCTCTCTCTGACACAACTCGCAACTCTTACACTGACACACAGAACTACTGAACTCAGAACTCTCAGTTAGTAGGCCATTAATTATCACTCCCTTGAGACAGCTTGACCAATCAGGGAGTTGTCTCCATGTCTCTGTTATCACCAGGCAGACTTACTCCTTCAGATTGCCTTCTGGCTGTCTGCCAAACCTTAATTGACTCGGTGTGAGTAGCTGCACGTACACAGTTTCCCAACAGCGTCTCCCCTCAGCCTGGCCGCTGTGCCGATCCATCAACCTCTGTGCCGATCCAGAGTGGCTGGGGAAGCCCAACCAGATGGGCGGGGTATACATAATAAATTATTATTATTATTATTATTATTATTATTATTATTATTATTATTATTATCTCTTCTCCGACATGCATCAGTGACTCAAGCTTGCAGGCTTGAGCACACTTTCCTCAGCAGTGCAAACTGCGCAACAGAAGAGGCTTGAGGCTGTAGACACATACTAAACTACGCATTTATTATACATAAATCAGGACAAAGAAAACATCTCTCCTTACCGTCTTCTCGGAGAGAGGCTAAAAAGCAAAAGCAATACAGAGCGGAAGTTCCGCTCACGCCAGCAATCTGTGCTGGAATGTAAACAGACATGTGACATGTAACAATCCCATGTCTGCAGCAAAGGGTGGAATGGAATTCCCAACATCCCACAGACTCTTCTTGTAAGATGTTAATAATAATAATAATAATAATAATAATAATAATAATAATAATAATAATAATAATATATTTTTTATACCCCACCCATCAGGCTGGGTTTCCTCAGCCACTCTGGGCAGCTCCCAACTGAATATTAAAAACACAATACAGCATTAAACATTAAAAACTTCCCTAAACAGGGCTGCCTTCAGATGTCTTCTAAAAGTCAGATAGTTGTTTATTTCCTTGACATCTGATGTGAGGGCGTTCCACAGGGCAGGTGCCACCACCAGGAAGGCCCTCTGCCTGGTTCCCTGTAACTTGGCTCCTCGCAGGGAGGGAACTGCCAGAAGGCCCTCGGAGCTGGACCTCAGTGTCCGGGCTGAACGATGGCATGCCCGGATGGTCTGAAATAAAAATGCATGAGAATCACTTAAAATGGATCACTATCATGAAAAGGATCATGGGCGTGCAATCTGGTGCCCTCCACTCTTTTGTAGAGCAACCGATAGGAGTTTTGCTGCATAGCAAGCTGGGAAGATGACATTTTTAAAAAACTGGCAATTGTCCATCGAAACTTTTAAGAGGCAGGTTAGGGAGAGAAGGGCCGGTGCTGCAATTCAGTGATGGCTTTCCATGCTTTGTGTGCAAGAAGCGACATTTTCAGTGTCTGGCATCTCCAGGTCGGACTGGGAAATTCTCAGGTCTGAAACCCTGCAAAAACAGTGCCAGACACTGGTTCTCGATGGTACATGCCCTGGTATAAGGCAGCTTTAGTTAAGGCAATTATTGCTGCTATCACTTCAGTTGGTTAACTGTTGTTAGCTGGCTCAAACCATTTTTTATGGAAAGGCAGGGTGCAAATATTTTACATAAATACATTTGAATATGTTTTGCAAGCTCTTGACAAGGTTGTTTGTCTCAGATCTTTAACTAGGAAAATGAGATATTTGCTACCCAGGGTAGCGTGCTGTTTAGGCAATAACCTCACAAGAGAGATTGGCTGAGAGGATCCCACCATTTTTTCCTTCTTTCTCTGGTTTTTATCCACATTGATTGAATCTGCCCTCCTGTAAAATTGTATTAAGTAAGTTATGAAAAAATTGTGTTTATTATTTCCTTCTTTCTTTTTAAATAAAAGGTGACTGTGTAACCGTCTTTACTACTGCTGACTTTTAGTTTTTTAATTGCATCATGTCGTTCTTCAATGGTGGTGAGATTATTTAGATCGTTTTTCTCTTTATCTTGTACAGTGGTACCTCTGGATACGAACGGGATCCATTCCAGAGCCCCATTCGCATCCTGAAGTAAATGCAACCCATGCCTGCGGGTCGCAATTCGTCGCTTCCCCACATGCGCATGACATCATTTTGACCATCTGCGCATGCGCAAGTGGTGAAACCCGGAAGTAACGCATTCCGTTACTCACCGCAGAACGCAACCCGAAAGCGCTCAACCTGAAGCAACTTCAACCCGAGGTATGACTGTATTTGTTTTACTCTTGCATTATTGATATAATTGATTATTTCTTCTGGGTTAGCGGTTGCTGGCGAATAGAAATAAGGAACAAAAAGTCTATAAATTGGTCTAGGATTTCACGGTCTTTGTAAATTTTAATTTTATTTGGTAATTCTAAGGAGACCATATTGTTCCTTTTATGTGATTTTTAAAGGCAATGTGCCAACAAGTTTGGAAACGTTATTATACCCGCAGTATTTAAGAACTGCAAGGCTCCTGCCATTCTATCAGTTTCAAGAAAGTCTAATTCAGCTTTCCTCCTTGCTGTAACACTTCTGTGTCAAGCTTCATTTCCATCTGACGTGTGAGTCATGAGGCTTTAAGCTGATTGACCTCAAAGCATGATGATGAAAAATAACAGCAGCACAAGTGTAGCAGGAGGTTGGCTGGCTGCATGAGTAAAGCTTAGGCAAAGACCTCTGGCAGTGAGACCAACTGGGAGAGGAAATCAGAGCTAACTGCAGGCGCAGCCAGCTACTTCTGGTTTGGTCTCCATCGTCCTCCCTGCTGAGTTCTGCAGTGGCAAGACCAAGACGAAGGAAGAGGAAGTTGACAGGCAGCGTCACTGCTCCCCATCTGGCGTGGTTGTAAGTAGGGAGGTAGGCAGTCAGGTGGTTGCTGGCTGGCTGGAGATTCACTTAAGTTGGTGGCAGAGCAGCTCTCCTTTTGCCCCAAGGAACCAACTTCCTTAGGAACAAACATTACCCTAATGTCTCTTCTTCGTACTGCTGAGGCTTGGTGTTGATCTCCAGAGCTTCCAGAGCTGCTTCTCTCATAACCTCCGATGAAAATAGGGATGTCCTATTCTAGAAGAAGAAGAAGAAGAAGAAGAAGAAGAAGAAGAAGAAGAAGAAGAAGTGTTAAGTTGTGGGTGAACATATCAGACGACATAGCAATTATTCACACAGCTCTTGTTTATTCACAGGCCCAGAACAGAACTGGGCTGAAGGGTTCACCCAACCTGCTTATATAGAGCTCAACTACAACGCAACAGTAACAACCTTCTGTAACTATCCAATCCCTGAACGTCACTTTCAATTCCTTATTTGCATATGTGGACCTGAGTGAAAACTATCTACAGTATCCTCTGCTGGCCCAGGGTGAGAACTTCAGTACACAACAACAACAACAATTATTATTATTATTATTATTATTATTATTATTATTATTACTACTACTATTCCAACATAGATAAAAATATAACAAAACATGAAACATTAAAAAACTTCCCTATACAGGGCTGACTTCAGATGTCTTCTAAAAGTTGGAGTTCCTTATCTCCTTGGCTTGGTGCGCCACACCTCCAACATTTCTCTGATAAAAAAAGGAACGTCCTACCACACCCACCAACATTTCTGCGATGATAATAGGGAATAGTAGGACATTTCAGGATCAAATCAGAAACTGGGACGGCTTCTGTAAATCTGGGACTATCCCTGGAAAATAGGGACACTTGGAGGGTCTAGGTCAGCCATAGGCAAACTCGGCCCTCCAGATGTTTTGGGACTACAATTCCCATCATCCCTGACCACTGGTCCTCTTAGCTAGGGGTGATGGGAGTTGTAGTCCCAAAACATCTGGAGGGCCAAGATTGCCTATGCCTGGTCTAGGTCTCTCTAATAGTAAAATAGGATTTTGCCAGCAGCTAGGTATGACCTGAAGTGGAAAAAGTTAAGAATAAATTGTGTGTGCGTGCGCATGTTGGGGAGGGAGAGGTCTGTTAGGATTGCTGATATCTCTAGGTTTACATCCAGTAGAAAGATACATGACTATTAAGGTAGAATTCATGTCTCTGTCTGAGACAGAGAGTAAGTTGTGTGCTGTGCACCTGTTGTGGATGTGCACCTAAAATACACAATGACCAAATGCCGCTTGATGCTGCATTCCATAATTTGACAAGAGTTCCTATAGTTGGTTGGGGGGGGGAATTTGTTCATCGTCATCCCACCCCCCAACTTTGTCATCAGAAGAGAGACTCTCAGAATGGGCCTGTTCAAAATGGAACACAGCCATGGTGTGCTGGTCCTGGGGGCTAACCAGGAGGCAAGGTCTGAGTCCAGTCCAAGGTGGAGGGTGTGGTATGGAGGCTGTCCGTCAAAGCTGAAGCGGGGTCCAAGGCAGGGAGTCGGGTGAGGTCAGGAACTCTGGCAGAAGAGCAGGACAGGGTGCAGGCAGGAACAGGCTAGCAACAACATTGCTCCCGCAACCTGGGACTGGGGCTGGCTGGCTTTTATCTGCCCCGAGGCATAGGGTGGCCCCAGTCCACAGGTGACTCGCCTCTCCTGGCCTGGAGGTGAGCACTCCTCCTGCGGGAACTTAGTTCCCTCTGCCTCTCTGCCCTGAGCCTCTGCAGCTCAGGAGACGCTGGAGGGTTACCGGACCCAGAGGCAACCTCAGCATCCTCTGATGGGGCTGAGAGTGAAGCACCTGCAGGCAATGGGTCCTCCATCACCTCAGGAGCCAGAGCAGACTCAGCTGGTGCCTGCACCTGAGGATCCAGCACAGGTGAGGACCCTTCAGGCTCAGGCCCCAGCCCCGGATCAGCTGGTTCTGGAGGCGGGGAATCCTGTGCAGGCTGGGATTCCTCAGGTTCAGCCTCTGAGTCCAAATCCCAGGCCATCACACATGGTTTTTATCTCTTCCATTCAGGCACACAAACTGTTTCAGTGGAATGCGCATTACATACTTCTAAGGAAGAGATCACTGTGGACAACGGCAGAGTTGGCAGGTTGCAAACAGTATAGGATCTTCTAGTTTTCCATCCCTGGAAAAGGGGTTTGGGTAAGCGGCCTTCTACAATTCAGATTTTATCAGCACGGATCAAAACATCAGTTCATGAAAGAGTTTCCCCTGGAGAGTAGAACAATCCACTGGTGCTGTGTTTTCGGATCTTTGAAGATGTGTTTGTGTGTTGTTATTATTTTAATCACAACCAGAGTGTCGCGCCTACAAATTCAGATAACAATGCAGGGGGGATAATCCCAGGTTTTTATTAAGACACAGAAACGGGAAAATGCTGTTATTGCTGTTGTTTCTCCCCGGAGAACCAAGATGTAACATCCAAATATATATTTTAAAGAATCCATTTAGCGGCAAGTGTTGCAGGGAGCCTGGGGCAGATGCATTATTCATAAGAGACAACTGGACCAAACATCTAATCTTTCATAGAAAGGCACATTGAAAGGCATAATGTTAGCACTTGTCTATGAATGATGAACAAGTTGCAAGAGTTCCTTGTTCAAAGGATGCTTTTGAGTGTCTTCGTTTCTGCATGATCAGACAAACTGGGCTGCAAAGGATGGTTTAGCCTTTACTCCCACGCGGCTATTTTGACTGCCAATGGTGCAATATTCTTACACGTGGAAGGGAGTGTGGTGAATAATATCCTCTGTTACTCTGCAGCTTCTCTGTTTTGAGACAGATGGAGCATGGGGCGCTGGAGTATGTCAAGTATAGTGATTTAATTTGCTGAATTTGGGAATGCTTAAACGCATTACTGTGTGTTTAATTCTGGAATGTTCCCCACATAGCTGTCAAGTGTCCCTTATTTGGCGGGACAGTCCCTTATCCCAGTGCTATGTCCTGCTGCTGTCTCTTATTGATGAGGCTTCATTTGGCTGCTGGATGGGCTTTCTGCCTTTGGCTCGGAGGGGCTCAGAAGTTGAACATACCTGTGCCCGGAAAATCCCTTATTTTGGCTGCTGATCCCTTATTTTTGAGGCTGCTAGTCCCTTATTTTCAAATCTGTAAGTTGACAGCTATGGTTCCCCAGTAACTCTCATGTGATTGGTTCACTCTGGACACATGGGACATTCTCCAGAAGCCAATGTGGTGCAGTGGTTAAGAGTGGTAGTCTTGTAATCTGGTGAACTTTGTGTCCCCACTCCTCCACATGCAGCTGCTAGGTGACCTTGGGCCAGTCACACTTCTCTGAAGTCTCTCAGCCTCACCTCACACGAGTGTTTGTTATGGGGGAGGAAGGGAAAGGGGATTGTTAGCCGCTTTGAGACTCCTTAGGGTAGTGATAAAGCAGGGTATCAAATCCAAACTCTTCTTCTACTTCTTCTTCTTCCATTTTGTTTTGTGTGAGAGTGACTTGACTGCAATGGCGGCATCTCTGCGAACCCTGAAGAACAAACCATGTTAGATAACCCTCTCTCTGAACGAAACAGAGGAGAGGAATGCTAATGTTTCTGTGCGAATGTACGTGACAGAAAGAAGTGCAGAAGTCGATGTTCTCCCACAGAAGCAGTAAGGAGAAGTCTGCTGGAAGGAGAAAATGGAAATCTCTCTGCATGCAACAACGGCCATCCCGGGAACAGCGTCAGATAGCTGGCTAAACCAGCTGAGGGTAGCCAATTGGCCTCAAACCCCCTTGAGTTAGGGTCTTCCTTTGCATGCGAAGACAAGCTCCAGCAGATTGAGCAGGTGAGACCGATAGTGGGTCCAACAGTCGAGAAGGCAGTTTCTACACATGCTGCAGAGGGAAGTGAGGAGCAGATGGAGCTGGAAGATAGCCCATCTAGGAGAAGGAAAACTCCGATCCTAAAGCTGCCTTGTGGTGTATCTTCAGGGGAAGAAAAGGCTGAGGAGTAAACCCTACACAGATCTGGAGTGGAGTCCCTAAGCCCATTAGATGGCACCTTGTACACCTCCTTCCAGGCAGCTAAGCTGGTGCCAAACATATTGCCCTGCTTTCCTTTGGACCACATCAGAGAGTCAGAGGGGTGGGTGGGTGTCTTGTCGTCTGGGCAGGCCAGGACCTCCATACACACCACCCAGGCTTGCACCCCAGGGAGGTCACTCTGGTCTGCTAACACATGGTTGGACTTCACCCTCACAGGTGCACTCCATTGTCTCTCGGGACAGACGAATGCTTCTAATTATAGTTCTTCTATTACCAGTGTGGTGAGAGCCAGTGTGGTGTAGTGGTTAAGAGCGGTGGACTCGTAATCTGGTGAACCGGGTTCGATTCCCCGCTTCTCCACATGCAGCTGCTGGGTGACCTTGGGCCAGTCACACTTCTTTGACGTCTCTCAGCCCCACTCACCTCACAGAGTGTTTGTTGTGGGGGAGGAAGGGAAAAGGAGATTGTGAGCCGCTTTGAGACTCCTTCGGGTAGAGATAAAGCGGGATATCAAATCCAAACTCTTCTACCAACTCTCAGTAGTTAAATCACACAGTCCTACACTTGAACCCAGTTGAGTTCAATGAAGCTTATTCAAAATACAGTGGTACCTCAGGTTACAGATGCTTCACATTACAGACCCTGGAACCTGGAAATAGTACCTTGGGTTAAGAATTTTGCTTCAGGATGAGAAGAGAAATTGTGTGTTTGTGGCGTGGCGGCAGTGGGAGGCCCCATTAGCTAAAGTGGTATCTCAGGTTAAGAAGAGTTTCGGGTTAAGAATGGACCTCCAGAACAAATTAAGTTCTTAACCCGAGGTACCACTGTAAGTGCGTATAGGATTTCAGCCTGAATATAGGGAAACAGATTTTTATATACAGTGGTGCCCCGCAAGACGAATGCCTCGCAAGACGAAAAACTCGCTAGACGAAAGGGTTTTCCGTTTTTTGAGTCGTTCTGCAAGACGAATTTCCCTATGGGCTTGCTTCGCAAGACGAAACGTCTTGCGAGTTCTTGCGAGTTTGTTTCCTTTTTCTTAAAGCCGCTAAGCCGTTAATAGTCGCTAAGCCGCTAATAGCCGCTAAGCTGCTAATAGCCGTGCTTCACAAGACGAAAAAACCGCAAGACGAAGAGACTCGCGGAACGGATTAATTTTGTCTTGTGAGGCACCACTGTAATCTCAAATGCATTCTTTACTTTCCCTGGTCCAACCCTACATAGGGCAATGTTTTACATTGCCTATATTTTACATATAATATGCAGCTATGCCAAACTTACACAGTATCCCTTTGTGTGTAGATTTAGGTGCTGTTACATGGAAAAGTTATGTATTTAATTCAAGTGAGAAGGCAAAAATATTTAATTCATTTGAACCTATACACCCATGAATTATGAATCCACACGGCTGCAGTACATGCAGTCTTGTATAGCAGATATGAGGACTGAATTTGTTTGCCTTTGTTGCAAGGTTAAAATAAAGTGGCTTTCCTTTCTCTCTCTTTTGCTGCTGCTGCTGCTGCAAGACTCTTCAATTCCCACTGCAGATTCTGAACAAAGTATGTATGCCCAGGCATGGTTCTTCTTGGGGGGGGGGGTGTTCCATGTAGGATCAAATACAAAGAGATATCAGGAGGGAGAGGGAGAGCACACAAACACTTGAAAGTGACATTTTAGATGGGTTGGAATATCCAGGGCTCAAATCCTTAAAGACCAATTCCTCAAGCATAAAATATCCATTGCTGTCACAAGGATCTCAGCAACAGGAAAAGTATTGCTTTGTAAATTGCCTGAGATTGTTCTCCAGGGAGCTGGGTGATGCAGGCATGGGGGACGGGGAGGGGAAAGCAAGCCCTGGTCTTTGGAGGGAAGGCAAAATTTGATAAAGCAGCCTGCTAAATCAGTTTCCCTTAAATGCCAGCTGTCAGCCTTCTAAGCTGGGAGGTGCCTGGATTCAGAGGCAGGCATTGTCATGGGACGGCAGCCACAGATCAGCAGGTTAGAGGGCAGATAGGTGAGTAAAACACACGTACATAGCGACAGCTCTTGGGGAGCGTCTTGCCAAATGCAAGGTGATTCTTTTAATGAGATGCAGAAGCAATACAAACACAAGTGAGTGAGAAGATTAAAGATTTTATTCTAAACAGCAAGCATTATGTACATTACCAAGCAAGCCCTTCGATCTGCCACTGGGAATAGTAGTAGTAGTAGTAATAATAATAATAATAATGTTAAAGCCATGGTTTCCCCAGTAGTGATGTATGGAAGTGAGAGCTGGACCATAAAGAAGGCTGATCGCCGAAGAATTGATGCTTTTGAATTATGGTGCTGGAGGAGACTCTGGAGAGTCCCATGGACTGCAAGAAGATCAAACGCATCCATTCTTAAGGAAATCAGCCCTGAGTGCTCACTGGAAGGACAGATCGTGAAGTTGAGGCTCCAATACTTTGCCCACCTCATGAGAAGAGAAGACTCCCTGGAAAAGACCCTGATGTTGGGAAAGATGGAGGGCACAAGGAGAAGGGGAAGACAGAGGGCGAGATGGTTGGATAGTGTTCTTGAAGCAACAAACATGAGCCTGACCAAACTGCGGGAGGCGGTGGAAGACAGGAGTGCCTGGCGTGCTCTGGTCCATGGGGTCACGAAGAGTCGGACACGACTAAACGACAACAACAACAACAACAACAAATAATAATAATAATAATAATAATAATAATAATAATAATAATAATAATTTATACCCCACCCATCTGGCTGGGTTCCCTCAGCCACTCTGGGTGGCTTCCAACACAATATTAAAATACAGTAATGCATCAAACATTAAAAGCTTCCCTAAACAGGGCTGCCTTCAGATGTCGTCTAAAAGCCTGGTAGTTGTTGTTCTCTTTGACATCTGGTGGGAGGGCCTTCCATAGGGCGGGTGTCACTACCGAAAAGGCCCTCTGCCTGGTTCCCTGTAACTTGGCTTCTCGCAGTGAAGCCCTCAAGAAGTGGTGAAGTGAACCCCAGGTAGCCACAGGTTGCACGATCCTCCAGCCATGAGTTCATACACGCACTTCGCACAGAACTCCTGCTCAACACCATCTGATTTATAGATAGCTAACCCGTTAGCCTATGTGCCTTGCCCGACTAGCTAGTACAGATTATTAATTCGCTAGCCCCCTCTTCCAATACTGGACGTTCCTCCAAACAACGTCTAACATCAGAGGAGGTCAGCAGGTATCCTGCATAATAATAATAATAATAATAAATTTTATTTATATCCCGCCCTCCCCAGCCGAAGCTGGGCTCAGGGCGGCTAACAACAATCAAAATAATCCAACATTCTAAAACATTCATTATAAAATTAATTAAATCAAATTAAAATCAAATTCAAATTAATGGCAACCATCAAGCCAAATTCTGTGCAGATTGCCGATTGCCAGAGGAGGGGGTCAGGCTGCGCCCTGACCAAATGCCTGGTGGAACAGCTCTGTCTTGCAGGCCCTGCGGAAGGATGTCAGGTCCTGCAGGGCCCTAGTCTCTTGTGACAGAAGAAGAAGAAGAAGAAGAGTTTGGATTTGATATCCCGCCTTTCACTCCCCTTCAGGAGTCTCAAAGCGGCTAACAATCTCCTTTCCCTTCCTCCCCCACAACAAACACTCTGTGAGGTGAGTGGGGCTGAGAGACTTCAGAGAAGTGTGGCTAGCCCAAGGTCACCCAGCAGCTGCATGTGGAGGAGCGGAGACGCGAACCCGGTTACCCAGATTACGTGACTGCCGCTCTTAACCACTACACCACACTGGTCTCAGAGTGTTCCACCAGATTGGAGCCGCGACCGAGAAGGCCCTGGCTCTAGTTGAGGCCAGCCTAACCTCTTTGTGGCCTGGGATCTTTAGGATGTTTTTATTTGCAGACCGTAGATTTCTCTGTGGGACATACCAGGAGAGGCAGTCCCGTAGGTACGAGGGTCCTAGGCCGTATAGGGCTTTAAAGGTTAAAACCAGCACCTTAAACCTGATCCTGTACTCCACCGGGAGCCAGTGCAGCTGGTATAATACCGGATGGATATGATCTCGCAGCGAAGACCCCATAATGAGTCTCGCCGCGGCATTCTGCACCCGCTGGAGTTTCTGGGTCAGTCTCAAGGGCAGCCCCACGTAGAGCGAGTTACAATAATCCAGTCTGGAGGTGACCGTCGCGTGGATCACAGTGGCTAGGTCAGGGCGAGAGAGATAAGGGGCCAACTGCTTAGCTTGGCGGAGATGAAAAAATGCCGCCTTTGTTATAGCTGTAATCTGCGCCTCCATAGAGAGGGAGGTATCGAAGATTACACCCAAACTCTTAACGGATGATGTTGGCACTAATTGCACCCCCGCAAGAGATGGGAGTTGCCCCCTCAATCCCATATCGCTCCGTCCCAGCCAAAGGACCTCTGTCTTCGAAGGATTTAACTTCAACCGGCTCCCACGTAACCATCCAGCCACAGCTTCCAGACATCTGGTCAGTGTATCTGGGGCCGAGTCAGGGTGGCCGTCCATCAACAGATAGAGTTGGGTGTCATCGGCATACTGATGGCAGCCCAGCCCAAAACTCCGGACAAGCTGGGCGAGGGGGCGCATAAAGATGTTAAAAAGCATCGGGGAGAGAATCGCACCCTGAGGCACTCCACACACCAAGGAGTGGCGCGATGACAATTCCCCCCCCAAGCGCCACCCTCTGTCCCCGACCAGAGAGAAACGAGCGCAGCCATTGAAGGACTGTGCCCTGGATCCCCACGTCGGCAAGGCGGTGGTCCAGGAGTTCATGATCGACCATGTCGAAGGCTGCTGACAGGTCACTTCTTCCTTCCACCAGATTATACATTAAAGGCTGCTCTCAGCCATCAAAGAGCTTTAACAAGAGACAGAGAAGGGAAGGAAACAGAGGTAGGAAGACATGAGCAGGTCAGATCACTAAAACTCCTCAAAATACAATTGTCTTCTGGAAAAGGTTGCCCATACAGTGAGACAGAGCATGGGGATACCCAAAGCAGCCTCTGGAACCAGGACAAGTGATGGTTTAGGGAGAAAGGGGGGGGGGGATTGATGGATATTATCATCCCGCAACCCCCAAGGAAACTACTGAAGCTGGGTCAGTTAACACCTAATATCTGCTGAGAATCCGTATGTTATTTCCATTTTATATGCACATTGAGGCTGATGGATAGAGTTTTTAAGGGTTGGCCCGTTAAATCATTTGTGAAGGAACGGTGCACACAGTGTTTCTATGTTGTGTGCATCCCTTTCATGACTGGCTGGGTGAACCTTATAGACATTTGCAGAGTCAAGGGCACCCAAAAGCAGAAGTGGAGGGATTTTATTGGGCACTGAAAGCAGCATTCAATACTGCATCTCCAAGGAATGCTAATAAGAAAGGAGATAGGAGTAGACACATGTTCTGCTGGAAGGGCTTCCAGACAGTCTCTGAAGCTGCTCCGGCGAAAGATTCACGTCTGGTGCATAAATCAGTGAAGACCAGTCAAAACAAAAAGAGATTGCCAAGAGCTCCAGAAGAACCTTTCTTAACGGTGCAAATTGGTGGTAAAATGCAATTCAATGTAAGCAAGGGGAAAGCAATGCATGTTAGGGCAAGGAAATCTTATGTTTGCATATGGCTCGTGGGGTCTGAGCTGGTGGTGACTGATCAGTTGGTCCAGAATCCGAAAGTACTTCACTGTCCTTTGCACGTCAGGAGTTTGCCACGTAGGGCAGCCAAGCACAGATCCAGACTCAATGGGACACAGACTCAGCGGGGATTCTTGAGGACACATTTGTAGGACTCTGCCGTTTGGTGTGTTGTAAACAAAAATTTCCCTTTTCCCTTATGGGGTATCCAAGAGCCCATATAGAGTCCTTACACAGGTTCCCTATTGGTAGGAGAAAATAACAGAGGCCAACCAGAGAATATTGAGAAGCAAAGCAGCTAGTAAGCTTGATCTTTATTGATCTGTTGCAACAGGGTGCTCCCCTCACCCGCAGGAGAGGAGGAGGAACCCAGAAAAATGTCATGCAAGGCCTTATAAAGACATTTGAAATTCCCATCCTGTAGATCAAGACCACCCCCAGAAACATCATACATACATCACAGAAGAGGCGGTCTAAAACAGAAATTTGAATATTGTTTTTCTCCTGTTGTTGTTTATCTCCTGTCTGGCAGGTTACTTGATTGGATTGCCTGGGTAGCCTGGCAAGTCCTTTGTAATGATAAATACTTAGTTCCTGGGCCAGGTCACAGGCTCACACCCTATTTATATCTTAAGACAGGATTTGTGAAGGAAAAGACAATGGGGAGGCTTTTCCACTTTGACCTTGCAGAGAAAACATTTGCTCAGTTTAGGAATCAAAATGGCTTCAGGTCGGTCTTCCTGTGCTGATCTATGTACGTGCGGTTATGAACATTACCATATATCTAAGACCTCAAAATTCCTATCACACGTGCGTTATGAGAGCCAGTGTGGTGTAGTGGTTAAGAGCGGTGGACTCGTAATCTGGGGAACCGGGTTCGCGTCTCCGCTCCTCCACATGCAGCTGCTGGGTGACCTTGGGCCAGTCACACTTCTTTGAAGTCTCTCAGCCCCACTCACCCCACAGAGTGTTTGTTGTGGGGGAGGAAGGGAAAAGGAGAATGTGAGCCGCTTTGAGACTCCTTCGGGTAGTGATAAAGCGGGATATCAAATCCAAACTCTTCTTCTTCTTCATGTGTCACAACTTCCGCAGTAAGTTGTCTTGCTTACGGCAATATCTTGTGTGTGATTCTCAGTTTGGCAATGCAAAAGATTCAGGAAGACTTGCAGGATTCAAGCGCATCCCAGGGAGCTTCTGCTGTGCTGCAGGTAAGACCTTGTGCCAGGCAGAGGTCTGAGTCAGCTCTTTCCCAGCCAGAGGATAATCGACCCAACGAGACAGTGACACAGCAGAAATAAATGGGTAAATATAGACTTCTAAACTTTAAAGCTTAGTGTCTTCCAAATAGTTGGTTGCTTTCTTCAGTTTAATAGGAAAAGGCATCATTTCCCAGCAGGAAACTAAAGCAGGGCTGGAAAATGCGGAGATACCTCACAAAAGGCTGGTAAAAGAGTATTTCCTCTCTGTGTTTCCTTATTTTTCATGTTTAAACCTTCCATCTAGCCAAGGACCCTTAAGGTCAGGTGGGTGAGGCTCAGGTTGGTCCTATAGTAAAGGTTAAATTGAAAAGGGACTCTCGCTGCACTGAGAAGGCGTAGTTCGTAAATATAAAAATGGTTAGTCTTCCGAAGATAGTTTGCTTCGTTTTCTGTTAATGCAAAACATACATTCTAAAATTAATAAAATTTGTTGTTGTTGTTGTTTAGTCGTGTCATCTGAACTAGCCAGATGTTCAACTGATAATCACACTCAGTCTGTCATCTGAAAAATAAGACTTGAGAGTTGTCTGGCCCCAAAATGGCACCTTCTTGTTGTTGTTTAGTCGTTTAGTCGTGTCCGACTCTTCGTGACCCCATAGACCAGAGCACGCCAGGCACTCCTGTCTTCCACTGCCTCCCGCAGTTTGGTCAAACTCATGCTGGTAGTTTCGAGAACACTGTCCCACCATCTCGTCCTCTGTCGTCCCCTTCTCCTTGTGCCCTCCATCTTTCCCAGCATCAGGGTCTTTTCCAGGGAGTCTTCTCTTCTCATGAGGTGGCCAAAGTATTGGAGCCTCAGCTTCAGGATCTGTCCTTCCAGTGAGCACTCAGGGCTGATTTCCTTCAGAATGGATAGGTTTGATCTTCTTGCAGTCCATGGGACTCTCAAGAGTCTCCTCCAGCACCATAATTCAAAAGCATCAATTCTTCGGCGAAATACCCTTTATAATATTTCAGAAGGGCAATTTCTGCTATCTGAAGTGCAGTGTTTGGTGTGCTTTTGCAGTTAGTTCTGAACAAAATGATTAAGCTGCCTCCTTATTTTTACGCATATAAAGCTAGTTTTAGTATTAAACAAACAAACAAAATCCCATTTGAACCATGATTTACTTCTGAGTAAGACATGGGCTATTAAAGGTTCCTGATACCTTACATGACATGCTGCCATACCCTCCAACATTTCTCCAATGAAAACAGGGACGTCTCATTCCATAATGATAATTTTACTATTTATACCCCACACATCTTACTGGGTTGCCACTGCCATTCTGGGCAGCTTCCAACATATATAAAAGCATAATGAAACATTAAACATTAAAAAAACACCTTCCATATACCGGATTGCCTTCAGACAGTTCATGGGTCAAATACCCTCTAACATTTCTCCAAGGAAAATAGGAACATCCTAAGGAAAAGTGGGACATTCTGGGGTCAAATCAGAAACCAGGACAGCTTCTCTAAATCAGGGACGCCCCTGGAAAATAGGGACATTGGGAGGGTCTGTGCTGCTACAAATACATATGGTATCAACCAGTGCTTTTTTTCTTAAAAAATGTTTAGGGGTACTCTCATTTTGACTCAAGAAAATCACCATTTTATAGTTCAAATTGGGAAAAATAAATACAGTAAATGGACAAAAGTACAAAGATTCACAAAATGTTTAGGGGTATGCGTCCCCCCAGAAAAGAAGCACTGGTATCAACTCCTGGGTACATTCTTAAGAAAGGAAGTTTTATATTAATCATTGTTTCAGTGTGTTTGTTCACAGTTTTCCACCCTCTTTGGCGACTCTCACATGTCCGCCACAGATTGGTGGGTTAGAGGTGGGAGGAAGTAGACAAATAGGTACCGCTCCGGCGAGAAGGTAAATAGCATTTCCGTGCTCTGCTCTGGTTCACCAGAAGCGGCTTAGTCATGCTGGCTACATCACCTGTAGGGAGCTGTACGCCGGCTCCCTCGGCCAATAAAGCGAGATGAGTGCCGCAACGCCAGAGTCGTCCGCGACTGGACTTAACGGTTAGGGGTCCCTTTACCTCTAAAGTCAACCTGGTTGGAACTAAATAATGCTTACATGTGGGATGAGGTGTGGGGCGAACTTTGATTGATTGGGGGGGTGATCTCCCATACCACCTCATTCCACATTGTCCAGACAACCCCAAACTCTCTGGGGAGGCTTTCTGGGGGGTACAGGAGGAGGCAGAGGAAACAGGAAACTTTCCTCCCACAAATTTCCTCAAATTAACTCATTTTCTCATTCAAGCCGATGCATACAGGACAGACATTGATTTTGCTTAAGTGCCTTGAATAGAGCAGTGTTTCCCAACCGGTGTTCCGCGGCACACTAGTGTGCCGCCGGACGTTGCCTAGTGTGCCGTGGGAGGGAGGCGGGCGAGTCGGGCTAATCCTCCGGCCCCGCTCCCCCGGGGAACGTGCCCCGTCATCCGCTTCTGCCTTGCTCCCTGTGACAGGAATTCCCCAAACTGCATCAGCATCTGCCGCTTGCCCAGCAGCCCCGGCGCTGCCTTGCGCCCGGCGCCCCCGCCATCCTCGGCGCAGGGAGCGAGGGGCGCGCAGGCAGGCACTGCCCGGCGGAGCGACGGCTCCTTCCGAGCGGCTGGCAGTGTCTGGGCATGACTGGCCTCCCGCCTGGTCCCGCGGCGGCTGCAGATGCGGCCGAAGCAGCGCAGGGAAGGAGACGCCCGGCCGCCCAGCCCCGCCCCGCACGCTCCCACTCTCTCTCGGCGGCCGGGGAGCGGGGCCAAAGCGGGCCCCCACCTGAGTGGCGGCTGCGTGAGCCAATAGGCGAGCTGGGGCAGAGGGGGAGGCGGGGCTCCAGAGAACAAAGGAGGGAGGGGGCACCCGGGAGAAGGGGGCAGGGCGGGAGGAGCGGGGAGCGCGGCGCTGCGCCCGGGACGCCCCAGTTCCGCCGGGTTAGAAGCCGGCGGCCTACCTCTGCTGGCCGTGGAAGGCAGCGGGGTCTGGGTCGCGCCCCGAGAGTGGCGGGGTCCGCGCACAGCCTGCCCTCCAGGCTGGGAAGTGGCTCCTAGGCTCCGCCTGAAGCCACGCAGAGCCCGCAAGGCGCCCTCGGCGCAACTTGGCCGGGGCAAAAGGCGAAGCTCTGGAGGGAAAGGCGGCCGGATTCCCCTCCTCGGCGGGTCCGGTGGTCTCCCGCCTCCTCTGAGGAAGGGTCTCTTCTTCAGCTTTTCTGATCCTTCGTGGCCCCGTTGGGAGAAGCCGAAATAAATAATGGCCGTGCCATTAAAGTTCTCTCTTTTATAAAAGGGATCCTAATAGAATCGTAGAGTTGGAAGGGATCCCCAGGGCTATCCAGTACTGTACAACCCCTGCAGTGCAGGAATCTCAGCCATAGCATCCATGGCAGACAGACATCCCACCTCTGCTTAAAAACCTCCAAGAAGGGAAAAACCTCCCGAGGGAGACCATTCCCCTGTTGAACAGCCCTTACCAGCAGAAAGTTCTTTCCCATGTTTAGTCAAAATCTTTATCGTAACGTGAATCCACTGGTTCGAGTCCTACCTTCTCTACCTTCTATGCTGTTACTATTTTTTTATTTTTTTTTACATAAGTAAAAAGTGACCTTTCCCCATCTGGCATGGTGGTGTGCCTCGAGATTTTTTTCATGAAACAAGTGTACCTTTGCCCAAAAAAGGTTGGGAAACACTGGAATAGAGAACCAGCTGGCTTTGCCTTGCATACAACGTTTTATTCTCCCTGTTTCTCTAGCGTCTTCTAGAAGAAGATGGAGCTTTAAGCCTCTGTTCCTTTAAATAAAAAAAATGTAACCAGGCGGTGGTGGAAATCCTAGTTACAGTGGGCATTTTTGAGCTAAGCAGAGTTTGTGTGCTTAGCTTTGGATGAAAGAAGCAGCTATTGTTCGGAGTCATTGTGGGAGAAGCTTGAGCAGGGGGCGGCTGCATCCGCAAGTGCCAGCCAGATCTATTTATTATTGAGTAACTAACAGGCTGTGCTTCGGGGCAGCAAAAGCTCACCATTTATCAAGCCAATCAATTAGGACTGTATCAGAAAGGAAATGGCCACTTCCAGGTGGAAGCATTTTCAGGTCCATGAAGTCAGCAAGTGAACTGTACTCAAGTGTGTGTGTGTGTGTGTGTGTGTGTGTGTGTGAGAAAGAGAGAGAAAGAGAAAGAGAGGGAGAGAAGTCTAAGAAGCAGACTGAAATCTAGCAGCACGCCATGGGCTTCTAGCAAAGGGTCGTGGGAAAGATGGCCAAAATCTCACTTCAGCCACAAACAGGTGACAAGCCAGCCATCTGCGATACACAGGAAATGATACTTGGCTTCTTTAAAGGGCTGCTGCAAGGATTGCGGAACTTACAGAATAAAGGGGGGGAAACAACACTAGGCGACCCACCTGGACCCCCAGCCTCCTACGCCTGGAGTAGAAGCATACTGCAATTCTCTTTGCACATGAAAGAACTAGAAACTCGGTTCTTTTGTGGTGTGAGATTCTAGTTTTTTGCTGTTTGCCGTATAATCTCGGTTGTGCAGATTCCTAGACCGCCTCTCTGCAGTCTGGATGATTACAGGTTATGGGTCGATTTATTCGTCATGCTAATTGGGTGGAAGCTCAAATTCCTCGCTGCCACCAGAAACATAGGTGCATTTATTTCTTATCCGAAGTACCAATTGTGCAACTTTGTTGGGCTCTCGTCTGCAACTCCAGCCCCTCCCATTGCACATATATGCTTCAGCAGACAGACACACACATGATGCAATCCAAGCTGGAAATTAATCAGGACCCCCAGGGAAAAGGTGGGTGACTCATGCATTTGAGGACTTTTGTCTCCACAGATCTCTAAAGGGTTCAGAATGGAATGATGCCCTGGCGTTGCGATGCTACCTGGGGAATAACTCAAAAAGGGGATGAACGGCTTCCATGTTGCAATAGCTAATATTGTTCCCACCTCCACTTTCAGGATTAGGAAGATTGTTTACGTCACGACTGGGTTTCAGTTGCTGGTTTCTTACTGTTCCGCAGCGTGTTTGTTTGATTAATTCCACTTAAGAATTGCTTCCAATACGACATCTCAAGAGGGATTTCATGGGAAGCAATTGGTAAATGGAATCAAATCGGCAACCAGCAACTGAGATAAGACTGGAAGCAGACCTGTAGCTAGGGTGATCTTGCACCCCTGACAGAACTGTCCAGATCACGCCCCCTAGCCATGGACAAATTAGCTCTTCTTTCCGCCTCTCCTCCAACCCTCCACCCATTCAATTCACCCTCTATTTAAAACCATTTCTTATGAGGCAATAATCAATATTTTTATTTATGGACATATTTACGGACATATTTTTTAGGCCAATTTTGCGCCCCCCCTTGCCTGCGCCCCTGGCGGTTGCCCACCTCGCCACCCCCTACCTATGGCCCTGACTGGGAGAAGGGTGTTTCTGAGTCAAAACAAAACAAGGATACAGTCAAATCTCTGATGTTGAGCATCATACATTCTGGAAGCCTGTTCAGCTTCTGAAATGTTCAGCAACCGAGGCACGGCTTCCGATTGGTTGCAGCAGCTTCCAGCACTCAAGCAGAAGGCGTGTCGGACATTCAGCTTCCGAAAAAACGTTTGAAAACTGGAGCATTTACTTCCGGGTTTTCGGTGTAAGGGAGTCGAAATGTTCTAAAACGGAGGCGTTTGGTAGCCAAGGTTTGACTGTACTTCAGTAAGAGGCCAGTTTGCATAACTGGTAGTAGTGGTTGCTGTCGCATTTCAGACTTGACGGCCTGAGAAAATATACAGTAACCGTGAGAGTGGGCAACCTTGTCTGGTTCCCTCAGCAGTAATGCATTTTTCTAATAAAAAACCCTTTTACTATCATGTTTGCAAATTGCTCTGCATATAATGCCTTTATTCCTGTCACAAATTTTTCCCTGAACCCCATTATATCCAATAATATATTTTGTTTTTTTAAACAACCCTTCTGCCGCTTGGCAAATTGTCATGTGGTTCAGGCATTTCCCCTGAAAGTGGTGGTGACAGCGACTGTTTGCAATGGCAGGATGAAACTCCCTTTCTATACAGTGAGCCACCGGATAAAAACAATGGGTTATCATGGAGGTGGAGAACCTCTGACCCAGAGAGTAAATGTGTCACCTCCTGAAATCTCTGTGTGGCCCCTGACACTGTCCAAAGTCTGTATCCAACACTGATCCTGCGCCCTGAGAGTTTTCCCTGTCTGGAATGCTTCATTGAACTGTGACAATGCTTCTTGCTGGATAGACTATCTGTTTAGCTATCTGGATAGACTATCTGGATAGCTATCTGTTTTTGCAATAAATCCTCCTTTTTAATTAGCTACACTTACTGTGTTATCAAGCTGGGAACCTGGACTCCTGACAGTCATTCTAGGATGGAGAACCATAGGCCAAGGAGTTAGTTAGTTAGTTGGGTGAGTGAGTTGGGCAGAAGCTTTGGTGTTCTACTTTTACTCCTGCCTCTATTTTTCTGAAGGCTCGGGGTGTCCGAATTGAATCAAAACCCACCGCACCGAGGTGAGCATTAGTCAACATTCCCTGAGCAGCCATTTTGTTAGGAAGTTGGATTTGTGGCTTCATTTTCCTCCCAGATTTCCCATGCATTGCTAGCAATTCTAGGCCGCCCGGCATCCCTCTCCCACCCCTGTATCTCCATCTACCTCGTGGGCTCAAAAAGCACCCGCATTGATCTGAGCTGAGCCCTGCTAACTGTCTTTCAAAGGGTGACTGCAAAAGCTATTAAAGGGTAACCAGAGAGCTCTTGTAGCTGAGAGGGAGGAAGTTCATGTTTCCTTGTTTGCTTGTTAGAGACTGAGCTTCGGTCACCTCCGATCTGTTAGGGCCATTTAGAAAACATCCTCTGCGGCTGTGGATTCAGAGGAGTTCTCAAATTGTTCCCTATCAACAATGACACGTCCCCTCCACTTCCTGGAGTTCTGTGAGGGGACAAAAAACCCACAATCGAATATCCACAGTGGATCAAGTGAAAAATGGGTGGAATGGATGTGGTTTCTGTCACAGGGGTGCCGGCATAGTTCATAGGCTTCTTTCCAGAACAGTGAGCAAGTCACAGGACAATTTGAGAGCAGATCTACACTATAAATTTACAGCACACCCAATTCACATTTAAAGCACACGAATCCCAGGAACCAGTGCTATTTTTCTAGAAAAAGAGGTGCTGGAACTCACCAAGAACACTTCTCTTGTTCTCTTAGAATGGCAATGGCGCCCACCTGAGAGGCACTGAGTCCCAGTGAATTGCGACTGAAAAAAAGCCCTGCCGTGAACTGTAGTTTAATAAGGATGCTGGAGCCTGTAGGTCTGTGAGGGGAAGACTAGAGTTTCCAGGATTCTTTAGGGGGAGTCATGTGCTTTAAGCAAGTGTTTAAATGTACGGTATAGTAACTCTGAGACAGAATCTGTACGGTATATTCTATACACACACACACACACACATCCTGACGACTTCATTAACAGAATTTATCATTTCTGAACAATGAGGATAACGTAATAGTCAAACAAAAATAAAACATTAATTGAGGAAACGGGGGACATGGCTTAAAGTGTTGTGACCTGGAAATCAAATATCCTGATCAAATGTTCTCTTGCTTTTTTTCTTTTCCCTCCCATTGATCCTTTGCCAGCTGAAATAAGGAGTGCAAGTCATTACTCCATTGTTGAATGGAAGGTGACCATGAGTGTGCCTGGGACCAAGAACCCAAAGTTCATGGTCCTTTGGTAAATTGCAAATATCAAGGATTTAATTTAGTAAAATATGCATGCCTTTGAAATGCAGCAAGGTTTCCAAAAACAAGTTAATAATTCCCAAGGCTCCATCCCCCAAGGGGTAGCCCCACATCATGCGGGTATGAGACCTGAGTTGTAACCCATGTCAGGAACACCTCAAGGACTGAGATCATTTGTGATGTCCAATATGCCAGAGGTTTCCAACCTTTTGGGGTCTACGGCTCCCTTGACCAACTACATTCTTTCTGCAGCACCCCTGTGGGGCTCAGGAGCCCCCAGTTATGTCACCCCTTGCCTGCAGAGCCGGCAGTCCCTCACCCCTTTTCGAACACCCTCCCTGGTGGAGTGTTCCCTCGGCCTCCTCTCTTCTTCCCTCTCCTTGGGAGTCCTCCGGGCAGCTGCTGCTGCCCCTGGTCTCTGAGCTGCTCCCCACCTGCCCCAAAGAGAGGTGCCTCTTCACACTGCCCCGCAGAGGCCTGGAAAGCACCCCCTGCCCAGCCCCAGAGGCACCATTCCCCTGTGGAGCTTGTAGCCAGGGCTGCTGCAACAAACAGCCACACAAGCCTTTGGAAGGCAGAGATGCAAGAGACCGGAAGGAAGAGGGACAGAGGTCAGTGTTGTCTGCAGCACCCCTGAGCATCATTCAAGGCACCCCCGGGTGCCACGGCACACTGGTTGAAAACCACTGCAATGAGCCCCTTGTTTTTGTTGGATGAGACACATTGTCAGGTTAAAGGGGAGGACCTTTCAGTCGACGAGAGTGCTTTGGACAAACGCATGACTGGTGCTAACCATTTCTGTTATTTTGAATTATTATGACTTTATGGAATTGTATTAATTGTTTTGATGAATCTGTTGTTGTTTGCTTTTGTTATACGCTACTATGTTTGATTATAGTGGTGGCAGTATTTATTTTCTAATGCTATTGTGAGCCACTTTGAGCTCAACATTTGCTGCTGGAATAGCAGAATACAACCGTTACATCTAATCAGATCATAGCACTGTTTGGGTTGAAGAATCCATATACAGTGGTACCTCGGGTTACATGCGCTTCAGGTTACATACACTTCAGGTTACAGACTTCGCTAACCCAGAAATTTTACCTCGGGTTAAGAACTTTGCTTCAGGATGAGAACAGAAATCATGCTCCGACGGCACAGCGGCAGCAGGAGGTCCCATTAGCTAAAGTGGTACCTCAGGTTAAGAACAGTTTCAGGTTAAGAACAGAGCTCCAGAACGAATTATGTTCTTAACCCGAGGTACCACTGTATTCTTTGATCTGGTTCATGCACTGCCTTGGACCACTTTTTAATTTTATTTTGGGTTGCCCTATACCTGGTTTATGGGACACGGGTGGCGCTGTGGTGTAAACCACTGAGCCTTGGGTTGCCGATCGGAAGGTCGGTGGTTCGAACCCCTGCGACGGGGTGAGCTCCCATTGCTCAGTCCCAGCTCCTGCCAACCTAGCAGTTCAAAAGCACGTCAAAGTGCAAATAGATAAATAGGTACCGCTCCGGCGGGAAGGTAAACGGCGTTTCCGTGCGCTGCTCTGGTTTCGCCAGAAGCAGCTTAGTCATGCTGGCCACATGACCCGGAAAAACTGTCTGCGGATAAACATCGGCTTCCTCGGCCAGTAAAGTGAGATGAGCGGCGCAACCCAAGTTGTTCGCAACTGGACTTAATTGTCAGGGGTCCTTTACCTTTACCTTTATACCTGGTTTACACTACTTTCTATTCTCAATCATGGAGAGGCTTATTATTTATACCTGTTCCCATGCACGTGAGTAGATGGACCTCTGAATATTCACTATCTCGGAAATATATTTGGATTCCAGATATTGTGATCCCGCCTTCTGTCCAAGGGGATCAAGGTGCTTTCCTTCCTCCCAACTATGTTGTGATTGGTTCAAAGTCACAGAAGAAGCTTCATAGCCGAGTAGAGATTTAAACACTGGTCTCCCTGCTTATAGCTCTTTGCATGATATAGCTAGTAGATTTCTGGATTTGGGCTGGCAGGGGTCTAGATTCCAGTCCCTGCTCAGTTGTGTCGTTCTCTTGGTGCCCCTGTGCAAGTTTCTCCATCTCTCAGCCTAGCCTGCTTTACAGGGTTGTTGTGAAGATAAGACGTGCTCATCCCTGTGCCCACTGGGAAGAAGGGCAGGATGTGGAGGCAAACAGAGAAGGAAGTAAATGTCAAATTGCATGTGTGAATGGATGACTCCAGGGAGTGAACCAAGCAACACAACTGTCATCACGGGGCTGCTTCAATCTGTTCACACATTAAGAATGAGCCGTTCGGGGGGGGGGGAGTGGAGAAAGCAGCAAAGAACTGATAAATGAATGACTTTCTTTGTCCCAAGCATTAATTATGAAACTAAGTGCTGTGGTCCGTATGTGTGATGAATTCAAAAACAATCCAATGAAGAGCGAGCGAAGAGGCCAGAGTGGTCATGATTTCCCCATCAATCAGAAGATCAATCTGATAATTTCTGCGCAGTCCACATTATTGTGCTATTAAGGTGCTATTAGGGCAAGCTGCAGAGCTGAGCACGGCCAGTTCGGTGGGTTAATATTAGCAGGCTTGGAAAGCCTTTAACAAGCTACAATCCTTCACTGGCCTTTTAAAGGGCCTTGTGTGCCCCTTAAAAAGCAGCCCTTGCTTCAGCCGATACAGCTTTGAAACCTTGACCTATTGCTTTGCTACCGCAGGTGCTTTTGGTCCAAAATTAATCACAGCTGGGGCTCAATCAATCTGCTGGATCAATAGAAGCCATTTAGGCTGCTCCTTCCTGGGGGCTACCCCTAGGGAATGCGGAGGGACCTTTGACCTATATTATGGGGCTTCTCGTGATGGAAAGCATGAGAGATCCAATAAGAAGGTTTCAGCTAGTAACTCATTGCTTGTGGTGGGAGCATCTTCATATGACCCCTGATTGAGCCCTAAATCTACCAGTGGAAAACGGACCCCATCCATTTCACCTGGTGCAGTTCGGTTCTCATTAAGTTCCGGTTACTGGCAGAAGATAAGCAGAAGAGGTCTTCCTGCGCGTACAAGCATCTGGTCATGAAAAATAATAATGCAGACGTCCTATTCCATCATAATAATTTTACTATGTATACCCTGCCCATCTGACTGGGTTGCCCCAGCCACTCTGGGCAGCTTCTAACTATATATATAAATTAAACATTTAAAAACTTCCCTATACTGGGCTGCCTTCAGATGGATTGGGGGTTGGGTAACTCCATGCCCACCAACATTTTTCCAGTGAAAATAGGGACATCCTTAGGAAAAGCGGGACATTCCGGGATCAATTCAGGAACCAGAATGGCTTCTCTAAATCAGGGACACTCCTGGAAAATAGGAACACTTGGAAGGTCTGCAATCAGAGAAACGTTGCTGATATCTCCCCCCAAACCTGAAGCCAACCTTGACTGTGAACTTGGCACGAGTAGATGCAAATATATTATTATTATTATTCATCCCATGTTGGACTCCGTTTTTATCCAATGCCTGAAAACATTCCCGATTCCACCTCTTAATATTTGGACTGAGTTCTAAAGCATTGCTTGGCCTCTTCTGGACACCTCAACCCCACTGGGCATCCCTGGACTGGAACAACCCCAGAGATTCTTGGTGTTGTCAGAGGACCACAACACCTCCCACCTAGGGAGGTGGGAAAGGAGACATGGTGTAACGTTGGAAAGTGTCGATCATTTCTTCTACCTGGGCAGTTATCTTTCCACAAGGACCGACATTGATGCCAAAATCCAGCATTGCCTGAGCTCTGTGAGTGCAGCTTTCTCCCAATTGAGGTGTTTGAGGACCGGGACATTCTCAGGGAAACCAAAATGCTCGTTTACAAAGCTATTGCACTACCAACCTTATTGTATGCTTGTGAAGCATGGACCACTTATAAACGCCATCTCCAACTCCTTGAAAGATTCCATCAACGGTGTCTCCAAAAAAAATTACACATCACTTGGGAAGACAGGCGAACTAATGCCAGTGTACTGGAAGAAGCAAAAGATCACCAGTGTTGAAGCAATGATTCTTCAACATCAACATCGTTATACTGGTCATGTTGTTGGGATGCCTGATTATCGTCTTCCAAAGCAACTACTCTATTCCAAACTTTAAAATGGAAAGCGTAATGCTGGTGGTCAACAAAAGAGGTTTAAAGACTCTCTCAAGGCAAATATTAAAAAATGTAGTATAAACACCGACAACTGGGAAACACTGGCCTGCGAGTGCTCCAATTGGAGAACAACCTTTTCCAAAGGTGCAATGGACTTTGAAGATGCTTGAACTCAAGATGAAAGGGAGAAACATGCTAAGAGGAAGGCACGTTTGGCAAATCCTCACCATGATCAACTCCCATCTGGAAATCCATGTCCCCGCTGTGGAAGGACGTATGGATCCAGAATTGGCCTCCACAGTCACTTACAGACTCACTGTTAAGACCGTGTTCATGGAAGATGATCTTACTTGGCTACAAGTGATCGCCCAAGAAGAAGACAGACTTTTCCGACTGGTGAAGTGGGAAAAGAGTAATGAATGCCAATTGGAAATTCTAGAGTAATTGCACTGTGGTTCTGAAATGGAGGCAAAGGGGTTAACAGCAAACCTTGGATTTACCGGTAAGTAAAAGGGCTATTTTCACTTGCATTTTATTTGATTTAAAAGGAAAGCCCTTGGTTCCTTCTATTCAGGAGCAGAAGATGAAAGATGACATACAGGGTCTTCTCCACCTAAGTCTTACTCAGAGTAGACCCACTGAAATCAAGTCAGCTCTTTTTAATGGGTTTGCTCAATGACTAATATTGGATATCATTACATTTTGTCCCCATCATTCTCAGGCATCTGCTGTAACTTGGTGCAGCCAATTTCTCTTGCAACCCGATTCATAAAGGGTTGAAGGGGCTTTTTCCAACACGGTTGTGCCCTGGAGATGTTAATTAATTGCAGAACTTTTCGATTGCTAATCTTCCTTTCCCTCTGCTTTTAAAACACAGTTCAGCTTTTTAGGATGCAGGCCCAGTCCCGACGGGATGTGAGCTTTCTTAACTGTACATACATGGTAAATAATTGATACCTGCCATATGTTACTAATCTTCTGCCCCTCCTTCCTTTGGCTCCCCTTGGATGTCCATTTCTTTCTTTTCTACTTTAACCTAACCACCATTTTTCTTTCCTTTATCAATCGTGCCCTTTTCTTATTGGTTTAGTCCGCAGTCACCTCCGGTCCTTTTTTCCTCGCAAGGCTGGATCCTGATTTCATTAGCTCCTGAGTTCAATGAGGCTGTCGCTGATTTTATTCAAGTAGAAATGGGATTAGACTCTCACTCTGCAGGTGAGCTCCTGGATATTTTAAATCGTGGGTGAGTCTGAGGCTTACTTTAATGAAACAGGATTTTAGCAGCCTCTATCAAATATTTTTTCTCCATTAGGGCTGCCTCATACACAGCAAGTTTCAATATGGATATCACTTTCGTGTAGGGAAAAGGCACACACCACATGAGTTTCACTCCTGCATTCAGAAGCGACGGGAAACAATGCTGGTTTATTTGCATTTTAGTTTTCGGGGGGGGGTTGCTGTTTCCATGGTGATTTAGGATTAAATCTGATTATTGATCGCATAGTTTGCTCTCAACCTGTTGAAATCCACCTCGAGGGGGTGTAAAAAAATAAATCTATAATTATCTTATATAAGTAATATTTCTGTTCAGATTTATTGCTTAAAACCATTGGTCATCACAATACAAACCAAGGGAAATGCATACCGAATGAGATGAGAAATAGAACAGAATTAAGGACAAATCAATTAATTTAGTTTTAAGCCTGGCAGTCGCTCCAATAAATTGATTAAAAATACGAGATTCACACATGACACTGCATCAGAATGCGTATGTTTTCTCCCTCTTCCTCCATCAACCTATGTATTCCGATGTAGGAAAACAGGTGAGCTGACCGAAGGAATGAAGATAGCAATGTAAACATTTTCACTTTCTTAATCCAACAGTTCTATTGGTTGAAATGGGTGAATTTTAGATAAAACCAAAGCAATTCACTCAAAGGTTTCAAAGCTGCGGAAAAAGAGGGGCAGAGAGAGAATATTGGCTATCAAACAAAGGCCCCACCTGCCCTATGCATTAAAATCTGTATCGTATCACTTTAAACAATCATGGCTTCCCCCTAAAGAATCCTGGGAGCTGTAGTTTGTTAAAGGAGTCACTTGGAGTCTACTATTCCCCTCACAGAGCTACAATATTCAGAGTGCCCTAGGAGGAGGGCTTGATTGTTAAACCACTCTGTTGTCCATTGTGTCATGTTGTACCCAAATGAAAAATAAAGGAATATGTTGGATCATCATCAGAAGGCTGGATGTTCTGCTTAGTAAGTGAATTTCAGCTAAGAGTTTTAATAATGTCAGATGCTCCACTAAAATCAGTGGAAGATCCTGATGTATCCTTTGGTTCCGTTATATTTCATGCCTCTCTTGTAACAACAGCGGGTTTCAGGAAAGCACCACATGGGACTGAGTTATAAAGGGAAGATGAATCATCAGAGACTAGCAGGGTGCCTAAAAATGCAAGAATAAGGAGATGTGAGAAAACACACATATGTGTGAATCACAGAAGGGCAGAGCCTTTAATTTTCTGGATGGAGGTAAGCCCTCACTCCAGGCTCATCATGTGTGTGTAGGTGTTAGATGCTGAATGTGGATTTAGATCTTTTAAAAACCAACTCATGTTGTAATGTTGTAGGCCAGTTTATTAAGGTTTATTTGGAATCAGCATACTGCGAATGGACCACAACGTACAAAAATGGATTCGAACAAAAATCTGAGCTTTGTCACAGAAGCCTGAAAATCCCAAGTTTTAAATTTTTAGAAGGAATGTGTTTGGAGACCTCGTGGTAGTAGATAAGAGCCAGAAATAGGGTAATTTCTGCTAAATTGCACACAAGCATGAGTTTTGGCATAATAATGCAAAGTTGTTATCCATTTGTTGTGATCGTACCAGGGCTTCTTCCATACTAGTCATTTAGTCTGGAACTGAATTCTTCATTTGCTCAGATTATATGGACAATCCAGATGTTATAATTACCACCCATTCAATTCCAATGTTCCCCTTCATTTAAAAAAAACTAATGTATGACTTTAAATACAATTGCAACAATGGCCTGCCCAATGTTGGTTAGCAAAATTCTCCTGAGACTCTTCAGGGCTATAGTCCCTTTAATTAGTAGCTTTGTCCTTGCCTCTTTCTATGAGAGTGCTTCATTTTTGTTTCCTACTCAGTCCTGTGGCAATGATATCCCTGAATTGCCCTTAATGAGTTCCTGTTCCCTGAGGGGGGAGGTGTTAATTACTGCTTTCCTCTTTGCAGCTAGAGCAATTGTTCATTAATTTTATTTTTAATTAGTGCCAGTTTGCCATTTTACTTCCTTTTGTCTGCCCTAGGCCTACTGACAATATTATAATCCATATATTTTTTTACTTATTTATTTGTTGAATTAGTATATTACTTTTCATCTGAAGAACACAGCGTGGTAAACAACATAAAAATACAAAATGAGAACCCAAAATACGTAGCAAAAAGAAGAACGGAACAAAAAAAAAATCAATAGCCCCACTAGATTGATGTGGACTCTTAATATGGTAACAGAAGATTGAGTGTCTCTAACCCACTGGTTCCCAGGGTATAGCTAGCTGTAATAATAATAATAATAATAATAATAATTTTATACCCCACCCATCCTGATGCTGCAATATAATATAATATAATATAATATAATATAATATAATAATAATAAAATATAATATATATTTTATTATATATATATATATATATATATATATATATATATATATATAAGTGCATGTTTTTTTAAAAATGTAAATAGTAGGTGAAAGGGAACCCAAACAACATTAGAACTTTACGGACCAGAGAGGGACCAGAAATACACCCATAGACGCCCAACTGTTGTTTGCATCAGGAAAGCAACCTGTATTAGTACTAATGAGGAGTTTCGCTCCATTTACAAATTGTTGTTGTTTAGTCGTTTAGTCGTGTCCGACTCTTCATGACCCCATGGACCAGAGCACGCCAGGCACTCCTGTCTTCCACTGCCTCTCGCAGTTTGGTCAGACTCATGTTTGTAGCTTCAAGAACACTGTCCAACCATCTCATCCTCTGTCGTCCCCTTCTCCTTGTGCCCTCCATCTTTCCCAGCATCAGGGTCTTCTCCAGGGAGTCTTCTCCTCTCATGAGGTGGCCAAAGTACTGGAGCCTCAGCTTCAGGATCTGTCCTTCCAGTGAGCACTCAGGGCTGATTTCCTTCAGAATGGAGAGGTTTGATCTTCTTGCAGTCCATGGGACTCTCAAGAGTCTCCTCCAGCACCATAATTCACAAGCATCAATTCTTCGGCGATCAGCCTTCTTTATGGTTGAAATATACTCAGAGTCGCAAAGTGATTTCATGCTCTTTATTCAGCTCATAGTGGTGAGGAGGAATGAATGCAAGTCCCCTCAAAGTATCTGCTTTATATACATTATTTACACAATGGGCTGCACATGATTGGCTAATTCCGGAATTCTACTGTAAGCCAATCAGGTTGTGGATTCACTTCTATCTGGAGCATGATTGGGTAGTTCCTGCCAACCAATCATACTGCTGCATTGTTCTAGGACCAATCAGACTGCTGCATTCTGAATCCTATTGTTCTAGGACCAATCAGACTGCTGCCTTTTGGATCCTATTGTTCTAGGACCATTCAGACTGCTGCAGTTTGGATCCTATTCAACTCAGTACATAACAATGGTCCAATTTACAAATAGCAACTTTGGATTTTGGGCTGGCAGGTGGTAGTTTTGATCAAGCTATTCGGATCGGGCTTGCTATCCTTTTACTTGCCATTTTCTATCATTTCCCCAGCTCTAAAATATCTGTCCCCTGCCTTTCTTACCTGGGATGCCCAGAACTGCTTACATTATTCTAAAGGTAGTTAAAAACCATAGATTTATACCAGGTGTAGGGAACCTGTGGCCCTCCTGGTGTGGTTGGATTCCAGCTGCCATCAATCATAGCCAGCAGGGCATCAGGGATGGCAGGAGTTGCAATCCAACCCGGAAGGCAGTGATATCCCCACCCTTGATTTCTAGAATGGCAGATATCGTATCTGCCATCTTATTTCCAATCCAAATTATTCTCAGCACCGAATTTTCCTTTCCCCCTCCCATAGTGCACAAGATTTAGTCATGGAAAGTGCTAGTTTGTGAATTACAGAAAAAGCTGCTCCTGTTTCACAAGTCTTCCCCCTTTCCCACCCTTGGAGGTATATGCGATCTGCCAGAGCTCTAATTAATACTTGGGAATAACCCACATGAATTCTCATCGATATATTTTGGATATCCTCTTTATCAGCTTCTTGGAGATGCTCTGGGGCATCGCATTGTGAAGCACGCAGATTCCATTATGTGCCTCTGTGTCTCTGTACTACACGGCCCGGTTTTATCACCCTTTCCCCTTAATTAACAAGTGGAGATAAGGAAATGTGATTCTGCGACATGAAGATAGCAGGCGTGTCCATGGAGGAGAACATGCCGCTTTGTGTCTTTGGAAGGTTTCTACAGGAGACACCCGGAAAATAGTAAAAGGCTTCGACAGATTCCCCTTGAGCTGACCTTTTGTGGACTGCCCTCCCTGCAATACTGAACCATCAGTCATACTTGGCCAGCGAAGTGTCAATAATTGAATAACAGTGTGACAAGCAAGGGAAAGATCTCTAGATAAACGCTCAGTTCTATCTGCACCAGTATATACACGTTGGGTCTCAATGTTCCATCTCCAAAGAACTCGGTTCAGAGAAGGCATTGAGTCAGAAATGCATTGAGTCAGTTTTGTTTTCCCTGAGTCTTCTTGACTCTGTCCTTTAGAGGCCACTTGTTCTCCTCAGAGGACCTGTCTCTCAATATGATGGAGAGCTCCACCTTAGCACAAGCTCTGAACCTAATCCTGAAAGGTGTAACAAGTACAAATGTGTTTTATACACACACAGAGAGAGCACGCATTTTTGAACTGCTTTAAGAATGTGAGAGAACACTGGCATTCTGCACTAGAGCTTAAATTTGTATCTCTTTCTAAAAGTCTAATTCTTAATGACGACCATTATGGTTTCTCCCCCCCCCCCCACTGTTCTCCAAATCTGGTCCCAGGCTTCTATCTTGGTAAACAAGGTAAAGGGACCCCTGACCATTAGGTCCAGTCGTGCCCAACTCTGGGATTGCGGCGCTCATCTCACTTTATTGCTGAGGGAGCCAGCATTTGTCCGCAGACAGCTTCCGGGTCATGTGGCCAGCATGACTAAGCCGCTTCTGGCGAACCAGAGCAGAGCACAGAAATGCCATTTACCTTCCCGCCGGAGCGGTACCTATTTATCTACTTGCACTTTTGACGTGCTTTCGAACTGCTAGGTTGGCAGGAGCAGGGACCGAGCAACGGGAGCTGACCCTGTCGCGGGGATTCGAACCGCCGACCTTCTGATCAGCAAGTCCTAGGCTCTGTGGTTTAACCCACAGCGCCACTCGCGTCCCTTGTTTTCCGCGTCTTTGGTAAACAAAAAGCAGGGATATTTCTATCAAGGCTGTGTTCCACATGTGAGAATTCAAAATGGTGTGTTTTCTTTTGCTTCCTGGTTTCCCATTTGCTAGTTTATTGACATCTACCCTTTAATTGTTATTTTTTAAGGGAATTCGAGAAGCGCCCTACCTTCCCCCATTGTCAGGTGCGTGTGCAGGAGCCAGGTCCTGTGACCAATAGGACTGTGCAGGACTGGGGCCTTCCTAAGTTTCTTCTGAAGAGGCAAGGCGCAGCCTCACAGGTGAGGCCGATTGGTAACTCACAGCACCTGGTGGCAAGAGCTGGGAAGAGAGATAAGGTCAGCATTTCCCTTCGGCTCTTTGCCACAGAAACACACTTCCTGCCTTGCTGCGTTTGGCTTCTTGTTTCCTGATCCTTGAACCTCGGCTTCTTGACTCCTTGCTTCTTGATCCTTGGACCCCTGACTTCGTGACTCCTTGCTTCCTGACCCTCAGACCCTTGGCGTCTTGTCTCCCTGCTCTCTGACCCTCGGACTTTTGGCTCCTGAATCCTGGCTTCTGGACCCCCGTTCCTGCTCCCACCCTGCCATCTTGCCCCCAGTCCTGACATCCCCATAGGCGCCGACTCCATGGGGCCTGAGGGGGCCCGAGCCCCCTCAAAAATTTTATTGGGGGGGCAGAGCCCCCCCAATAATTTAAGAAAATTATTGGGCGCGCGCAGCGGAAACGTCCTCCGCCGGTGACGTCACCCGGGCCTTGCGGAAAAGGCGCTGCAGAAGGGTGAGTGGCGAGGGCGGGACGGGGCCGCGCGCTCCTTTCCTCGGCTGCCCTCGTCGCGCGCCTTGGCTCCCGCGGCCGGCAAGGGGAGCCCGGGCCGCGCGCGGCTGCTGCTGCCGCCGCCGCCTCTCCTGGGGGCGCCGCCTCCCCGGGCAGGAACGCTGCGGGTGCGCAAGGGAGGAGGGCGGCCCCCGGGGGCTGGGAGAGCCGTGCTGCCGTGGCCGAGAGGGCTGCTCTGCCGGGCGCCGCTGACATTGGAACTTAGAAAACTTCCCAGGGCAGGACCCCGGTATGGGCCCCCCCAATATTTTTTATAAGTCGGCGCCCCTGGACATCCCCTGCCAGGACTTTGATCGCCCATGAACTGGACCGTGACACCCAGGCTGTAGGTCCTGCTAAGCATTCAGTAAGCTGGTCAATGAAAACCTCCAGTGACCTTTTCAACGTTTCTACAGGTATTTTGTGGCAGTAATGGCTATATTTTCAACTCCAGATAATGGAGAGTCATTTGTGGCCAACGGTCAGGGATGATGGGAGTTGTAGTCTTGCAACCACACCTGGAGGTCTGCAAGTTCCCCACACCTGCACGTAACCAGATGCAACAGATGCATCTGGTTACCTGAAACCTCTGATTTTAATGGGTACAGCTTATTGTGTAGAACAGTGTTCCCCAACCTTGGGCCTCCAGCTGTTTTTGGACTACAATTCCCATCATCCTTGACCACTGGTCTTGCTAGCGAGGGATGATGGGAGTTGTAGTCCAAAAACAGCTGGAGGCCGAAGGTTGGGGAACACTGGTGTAGAAGCAAGGGATGTTGAATGGGATGTAGAAGTAAGGGAAGCGGGTGGCGCTGTGGGTTAAACCACAGAGCCTAGGACTTGCCAATCAGAAGGTTGGCGGTTCGAAGCCCCACAACGGGGTGAGCTCCCGTTGCTCAGTCCCTGCTCCTGCCAACCTAGCAGTTCGAAAGCACGTCAAAGTGCAAGTAGATAAATAGGTACTGCTCTGGCAGGAAGGTAAACGGCGTTTCCGTGGCTGCTCTGGTTCGCCAGAAGCGGCTTAGTCATGCTGGCCACATGACCTGGAAGCTGTACGCCGGCTCCCTCGGCCAATAAAGCGAGATGAGCGCCGCAACCCCAGAATCGGCCACGACTGGACCTAATGGTCAGGGGTCCCTTTACCTTTAAGGGATGTTGCATCTTCCGACATTCCCACTTCCACACGGCTATAAAAGGTCCAGGAATCCTGCCCTGCTTTGCATCTGGCAAGCCTTGGTTTCCTTCCTGGAGATGGCACTCAGATGGGCATCAAACTGCCCACCTGAAAGAAGCAGGCTATACTCTCCCCTGCCCACAATATTCAGCATATTAGACCTGCTACAGACACTCCCAGCTAAAGTTAAGGGTAAAATCAGGCATGTGAATGGGAGCATTCTGTAAGTAAATGTGAGGAGGAGGGGAACCACTGCAAAGGCATAACCCAACCTTATTTAAGCACTTTCACAGCCCATTGACTTTGCTGTGCACATGCTTAAATGTTTCCTGTTGCCACCAGACTGCTTTGCCTTGCCTGGATTGAGCTCAATTGTGTATATGAAAAGCCACGTAAATGCAGCCAAAGCTTTTTGCAAACACGAATGAATTCCCACGGTGACCCTATGGCATATGTAAATATTAATGTTAATCGCTAAGTCCAAGGACAATTGAGACCAGTCATGAGATGGTTCATTAAGTTCCTATTGTGTTTACATCTTCAAATGTCAATAAGCCAAAGATCTGGAACAATGCTAACCACATCAAATACCAGTCAGTATGTTTCAATTGACTATATAATGAATTCCTCAGATGAGCTACTATGCGCTTCTCAAGCAGTGCTGTTGTTAGAGCTGAGGGCAAACTATGCTGCTGTATTGGGCAATGCAAGCAAATCTTGGAAATTCAAAATGGTAGGGTATGATATTGGGAAGACAGCTTCCCTAGTATTCATACTGTTATAGGTGAGACACCAAGAAGCAATGCTGTTTACTTAAGAGTAGACCCCACCATGTACAACATGTTCACTCCCAGCCCCAGGCTAAGATGCATAGGAATGTACTGTATAATCTGGTGAGACAATCCTGTCCAAACATATCTGCCACTCCCTCTTTCTGGGCATTGTTGTTGTTGTTTAGTCGTTTAGTCGTGTCCGACTCTTCATGACCCCATGGACCAGAGCACGCCAGGCACTCCTGTCTTCCACTGCCTCCCGCAGTTTGGTCAAACTCATGCTGGTAGCTTTGAGAACGCTGTCCAACCATCTCGTCCTCTGTCGTCCCCTTCTCCTTGTGCCCTCCATCTTTCCCAACATCAGGGTCTTTTCCAGGGAGTGTTGTCTTCTCATGAGGTGGCCAAAGTATTGGAGCCTCAGCTTCAGGATCTGTCCTTCTAGTGAGCACTCAGGGCTGATTTCCTTCAGAATGGATAGGTTTGATCTTCTTGCAGTCCATGGGACTCTCAAGAGTCTCCTCCAGCACCATAATTCAAATTGTTGCCTTCAAAACAAAAGGTTGGAGAGAGATTTCAACCTAGTAGGAAAGCTTCTTCTCCCTCTCTCTTCCTCTTCCTCCTCCTCTCCATGCCTGGTGAAGTTATGACGGTGTAGAGACAACTGGACTATTGAATGGAACTGTCAAGAGTCCTCAAAAATGTGTACCTTCCTGTACCTTTAATAGCCAGTAGTTCATCTTTGGGGATCGTATTAGCTTCCTTCATGTGCTATAGTTCAGGGCAGTGGGAGCACATTGCTGGATTTCTGCAGGGAGAAGAAATCCTGCTTGCATGATGGGAACTCTATTCACATGTTATTTGCAAACGGTATTACAGCCTTCGGGGTCGCAACTCCTTCCTCAAAGTACTGTTTGTCGCACACAGTTGTCTGCAGAGGAACCCGAATGTACAAGCTGCTGCTCCAGGGTGGATTTGATTTAAATCAAATCGATTTAAGTCACGATTTAAATCACTAGTCAGCAAGACATGATTTAAATCACTAGTCAGTAAAACTTGATTTCAATCAATTTTTTTACAGAAAGACTCATTCTTGCTGGTATAATCTTTATATTTACAACCAGAGGAAGGTTTCATTTTTGGAATAATACATTTTCAGAGTAGTTTTTACAGTTATATCAAAAATTACTATTTGGTTATACTATTAGATATACATAGACAGATAATTATGAGATTATTGTAAGGTTTAATAAGTTAACTGTTTATATTGGGACAACTTTTCTGCTGTACTTTATTGGAAGGAGAAAAATAATCATTTCCTTAATAACAATTTAAACAATTTATTGGACTAAAGCAATAACATTAGAGCATATGTATCCAAGTTTGTTAACTGATGTGGTTAAACGTGTTTTGTTGTTGTTTTAAAAAAACAACTTTGAGTTTGAGCACACATGAAAAACTTTTTTAAAATCCTTATTTCCTGATGAATAGCCTTTGGAATATAATGTAACTTAAATAGAAAACTATCTTTAGAAAGATTTTTCCTCCAAAAGCGTTTTATTTTAAAAATCCAATTTAAATCAAGAAAATCTAATTTAAATTTTAAAAAATCCTATTTTTTAATTTTTTAAAAAAATAATTGAATTTTATCTACCCTGTGCTGCTCATGTGAGGGGACTCTGCGTGATTGGGGCATATTATAGAGTAGGCCTTCTAACCAGATGGATCCTGTTTGGGTTCTGAAGACAACCACACACAACACACGGCTGTTGCTAGAAGAATACATGATGTCGACGGTGAGGCTCAAGCTCCACTCTGGAGCAGAAACAGGGCAAGGGACATAGCAGGCAGGTCCAGTTGTCACCACCTGATTTCAGGGGCAAAGGACAGCAATGTCCTGGGACTTAAAATTTACAGCATGCTGTGCGTTGAAGGAGAACCATATGAAAATGATGTATCGGTGGTATTTAACACCTATAAAATTATAGCAAAGATGTATAGAACTGTTTCAAATGTATGTTGGAAATGTAAGGAGAAGGAAGGCACTTTCTACCATATGTGGTGGACGTGCAAGATAACAAAAGCATTCTGGGAAATGATTTATAATGAGTTGGAAAAAAATCTTTAAAATAACGTTTGTGGGAAAAACAGAGGGTTTTTTATTAGCAATTTTAGGTACAGAGATACCAAAGGAGCAGAAACGATTATTTATGTACGCAATGACAGCAGCGTGGATACTACTGGCCCAGAAATGGAAAGAAGATAAAGTCCTGACCAGAGATGAAGGGCTGATGAAGATGGACTATGCCGAAACGGCGAAAACAACTGGGAAAATTAGAAACCAGGAAGAGAAGAACTTTAAGAAGGAATGGGGAAAATTTACAACGTATTTAAGAGAACACTGTAAACAACATAAAAACTTTGGCAGGGTTTGAGTAACGCTTGTAATGTACTAAAAATTATGGTAAAAATGGATTATTTGAGAAAAAATGAGGAAATAAGTGAAGCATTGGGGGGTAATGATAAGAGTAAAGACACTCCTCCCTGCAAGAGAGGGGAGTGGTTGTGGGCGGGAGCCGAGCACTGCCCCTAGCAGGGGGCGTTAGCCCCCTGCCTCCATCTCACCTGGCTTGCACCCACGCCCCTCGGCAGGCATCCAACCAGGTGCCTGAGAGGGGGCGTGTTCAGCAGCCTTTTGCTGCGGCGCCAGCCTCTCCCCGGCCTCATTCTTCGTCGTCTCGCCGCGATCATTCAGGATTAGTGCCGCAACTACAGCCGCCCACTTGGGTCTGCCTGCGGATAAAATTAAAGAAATGGGCCGGTGGAAATCCAACGCTTATAAAAGTTACATTCGCTAGAATGCGCTCTGCTATATTACGCCTACTTACCGGTTTTCTCTGTCCTTTCATCCTCAGCTGTGCTCAGGAGAAGTGTGTGGATTTGCGGCCACAGTATAGTCCATTGGGCCCGTGCATGGGCAGTCAGCTGCGGCCTCGTGCCTAATCTTGGCTTACCACCTGGAGTTCGAGTTTCCTGGTTTTCGAGAAGAGGCATGCGTTGGGAAGAGCTTATGCCATTGCTGTGGGAGAAAGTAGCCACATTCGGCCCTCCCGACATCCTTGTCATTCAATTAGGGGAGAATGACCTTGCTAACAGAAGGAGTGTGGACTTGTTGTGGAACTTAAAAAGAGACTTGGATGCGTTTGCTGCTTTGTGTCCCAGAACGACGGTGTTCTGGTCCTCCTTCCTGAAGAGAATTTTTTGGCACGGTGCGCAGAGCTGTATGGCCATTGAAAAAACCAGGAAACTTGTAAATCGGGCAGTGGCCCGTTGGGTGCGCTTTATGTATGGCCGAGACATCTCTCATGACTGTATCCGGATTGGCGACCAAGCCTTGTACCGGAATGATGGGGTTCATCTTTCAGACCAAGGGAATGACATTTGGTTAACTAGCATCAGCAGCAGCATCAGGGATTGGTTACAGCCGTGAGGGTATTGGCGGCGAGCCTTTTGGCTCGGGTGGCGGCTAGGCATTGGAATAATGTGTTGTGGTGTGTCGAAGAGCTAGGTGTGGCCATCGCCTATGCCTTCAATTTTTGGGTATTCCGTTAAAGGAATCTGGCGGTCGTGTATTCTGTCCGATGCCTGCTTGGCGGGAGGCCATGGCACGACCCTCGGTGACATCAGGGGAGAGCCTATAGTTGGATTGGCATCAACAGGCTCCACCTACTGGTGAATAAACCCCCCTTGTTTCAGACTCACCCCTCTCTGAGGGGGTGGAGTCAGCTGACGTAATCCAATGCCTAAGACAATACCTTTTCACTTGCTGTAATCAATAAAGTTGTGGCCTTTTCTTGCCCATTAACCTTATATAACGTGTCCTTGTGTATTCTTTCCACATCGCGGGGGTCGGGTCCTTGAACCACAACCATGGAAGTGAGGGGGCAGTCAAAGAATTCAGGGAATCCTAAATGAAGATGTTGGTGTTTAATGTTTGAATTTAAATCTGCGATGTAAAACTCAATAAAAAAGATTTTTATTTTTTTTTAAAGACAGCAAAGTCCTTGAATGGGCTTTTTACACATGAATGGACCCTTCTCTCCTTTTTCTTCTCCGCATCTTTTCATCAAAGGGCTTCTACTATACTCAGCTCTTTGGGTTTAAGCCAAAGAGGCAAGTAATTAGGGGGGGGGAACCCCAGGCAAATTCTGCTAGAAACCTCGCAGAAATGAAAGGAGCTTGAACGCAGAGTTGTGCCGAAGCTGTGAACACGAGAAGTTTGAGGTATCTTACACGCTTCCGAACCCATCAGTCTAATACAGTGGGCTGCTCCCTTGTCACTGCAGAGGAGTTCAGAGTGGATATTTATGACTCCTTGATACGTTTAATCTTTTGTTGTTATGCTTTTTAATTAATACAAAATTGCTTTAAAAAGAAACTGGTAATTAATCATAATCTTAAGCAATTAAGAGGAAATAATCCTACTTTGTTCGAGCCATAATGAGCGAGGAGTCATTTGGAGGTGATTATATGGATAATCCAATTGGATTTATTCCAGGGTAAGACTGTAGCTCCCATTCATTAGGCCAATTATGTTAGTGTGCTGTAGAATTTTCACCTCATAAGTTTAAATATAATAGTAACATTGATTGTGTGAGCTAATGCGGAAGGAGATCTTCAGCTGGTGCCAGGACTGATTTTCTGCCCTATATAGACATCAGCACACAGTTTGCCATTCCAATAGTAACTACATCATGAGACAAAATGTCAATAAATTCAGTATGCTTTGTGGAAGGAAGGAGGGAAGGGGAAGGGGAAAGAAGAAAAGCCATGATTTTGAATTATTTCAAAATTTCAGGATACAAGCATTTTGCAGTCTTTATCTCACCCTAACACCAAGCTCTGATCAGAAACATTTATTTGATTGAACATCCAACTTTTCAGGATAAGGATCCCAACAAGATGTTGCACAAATCATTAATAAAAACATGCAGAATCTATAATTGAAAATCTACCGTTGCACTCCCTTTAAAACAAGCAGCAAATATATTAGGATGTCGAGAACAATTAAAAAAGAATTAATAAGAAGTGTGTCGTAACCCTGACCCCTGTGTAAGTCTAATATGCTATACCTGGACTGACAAAAAGTGCCATGGCACATTTCTGGCGGGGGTGGGGGGGAGGACATTATTTATGAAGTGTTAAAGCTTTTGTGTTAATTTACAGTTACATTTAATTTGCAGTATACTTGATAAAATGAAATCATACCTTGCAAATCACTCACTGCTTTGTTCGCTGCCACTTGTTATATAAATGAAGAAAAGATTTAGATCTTCCCTTTTGTCTCAAGGCAACATATAAAAAGTCGTAAAACATAAAATTCACGATTACCGAAAACCTCAGTAAGACACAGCAATTAAAAAATAAAAGCCAGAACAACATAGAAACATTACTGAGAGTATTAATTTTTTTTTTACAAAGGGGCTGTGCATACTTCACAGGGGATTTCATTTATTAAATATGGGGCAGTCACGGAAAAGGCCCTGTCCCTGGGACCTGCTCTTCTCTGCAGGTCAGAGAGCAGGGCTTCAGAAGCCGATAGTAGAGCCTGAGCAGGTTCATAACAGTGCAGGTAATGGTTTGTATAATTTAGTCACGAACGGCTCAGGGCTCTAAAGTGCAGAGCCAGAGCTTTAAAGTAGACTGAGAAGCGAAAAAGGCGCCAGACAGAGCGGGAGTCATATACTCTGGTTATTCGGCTGCTACAGATGGAAGCTTGAATATAATAGGGTTTACTTCTGAGAAGATACTGGTTACAATTGCATGGCAAGGAAGTGGAAGTCCGTTGACAGCCCGGATCAAGCCAGGTTGATCTTAATTTTGTTTCCTGACATCTTGTGGCTGCACCAAATATTAATCCACATTTGTCAACAATTTTATTAGAAGAAATCTCAGGATGCAGTAGGTGGAAATAGTCCACGCCGTAATGTTTCATCCGTCTTTGGGTTTTGTGGTTAATATCCCTCTTTAGAAAGCTAGAGAGTTCCAGAAAGACAACTACTTCTGCTTCATTGACTATGCAAAAGCCTTTGACTGTGTCGACCACAGCAAACTATGGCAAGTTCTTAAAGAAATGGGAGTGCCTGATGACCTCATCTGTCTGCTGAGAAATCTCTATGTGGGACAAGAAGCTACAGTTAGAACTGGATATGGAACAACCGATTGGTTCAAAATTGGGAAAGGAGTACGGCAAGGCTGTATATTGTCTCCCTGCTTATTTAACTTATATGCAGAATTCATCATGCGAAAGGCTGGGCTGGATGAATCCCTAGCTGGAATTAAGATTGCCGGAATAAATATCAACCTCAGATATGCAGATGACACAACCTTGATGGCAGAAAGTGAGGAGGAATTAAAGAACCTTTTAATGAGGGTGAAAGAGGAGAGCGCAAAATATGGTCTGAAGCTCAACATCAAAAAAACGAAGGTCATGGCCAATGGTCCCATCACCTCCTGGCAAATAGAAGGGGAAGAAATGGAGGCAGTGAGAGATTTTACTTTCTTGGGCTCCATGATCACTGCAGATGGTGACAGCAGCCACGAAATTAAAAGACGCCCGCTTCTTGGGAGAAAAGCAATGACAAACCTAGACAGCATCTTAAAAAGCAGAGACACCACCTTGCCAACAAAGGTCCGTAAAGTTAAACTATGGTTTTCCCAGTAGTGATGTATGGAAGTGAGAGCTGGACCATAAAGAAGGCTGATCGCCGAAGAATTGATGCTTTTGAATTCTGGTGCTGGAGGAGACTCTTGAGAGTCCCATGGACTGCAAGAAGATCAAACCTCTCCATTCTGAAGGAAATCAGCCCTGAGTGCTTACTGGAAGGACAGATCATGAAGCTGAGGCTCCAATACTTTGGCCACCTCATGAGAAGAGAAGACTCCCTGGAAAAGACCCTGATGTTGGGAAAGATGGAGGGCACAAGGAGAAGGGGACAACAGAGGACGAGATGGTTGGACAGTGTTCTCGAAGTTACTATCATGAGATTGACCAAACTGCGGGAGGCAGTGGAAGACAGGAGTGCCTGGCGTGCTCTGGTCCATGGGGTCACAAAGAGTTGGACACGACTAAATGACTAAACAACAACACCCCTCTTTATACTTGAAATGCATGTGTTTCATAACTATGGACTGAATCAATAAGAGCAGCCCAGGCTGCTTTGATTTCCCCCCTCTTCTTCCTCCCATCACCATCTTCCTAAGCCTTGAGATTGCTCATATGTGCATCAAGGAGCCTTTCGTGTCCCCTCTATGGTATGGAAGTGGAGGAGGTTCTGATCCGCCAAGTGTTTTATGTGGTGTCATGATCTTGTCTCCAAAGTTAAAGGCTGAAATATGCTTCTCTGTTTCAGTAATATCACAAGGCGGCTTGACTGGCACCGAGATTTACACATCACTCCCTCAAGGATCCTGTCAGGAGAATTGATCAGTCAGCAAATGGCGTATCAGCAGCCAGGAAAAGAACACAAACGTGGACCCGGGGTCAATTATATAGTCTTGCCACATCCAGCGCATGTCTGTCGAGAGCCGGAGACTTGGCAATGGCCCACCCCAACATCTGGACAGCAGCAGCAAATTGTGTTGCCCTTCTAAGATGAAAGGAAATCACACATGTGAAACAAAACAAGCTGAAGGTTTGAAGGTTGGGAGAGAAGGATCATGAACCAAGAAGGAAGACGAGTGACTTCGCTTTTTTGAAATAATTTTTATTGGTTTTACAAAATAAATCTCACATTTAACACATTTAATTTTTGAAATCAAACAAGATTCTTCCAAATCCTTGGACGTCCCTCCTCCCCTCCGTGGGTCCCTTGTATATCTAAATCAACGGCATATTATAATTCCTCCGCATTATAGTCCTCCCAAATGTCCAAAGTCTTTGTAACATTGCAAGAGTCACAGAAAGCCTGCCAAAGAACAGTGTTTTTTGAAGTACAGTCTGTATTTGTCCCATTCCCTATTAAAGTTTTCATCCTCCTGATTTCTGATTTTCCTTGTCAGTCTCGCCATCTCTGCATACTCTAGTAGTTTCATCTGCCAGTCTGCTGTTGTCGGCATCTTCTCTTTCAATCGCTGGGCAAGCAGCATCCTTGCAGCTGTGGTCCCATACATGAATAATCTTCTCAAATCCTTCAGTATATCTGCACCTGAAATTCCTAAGAGAAAGGCTTCTAGTCTTTTAACAAATGTTTTATGTTTTTTCTTTAAAAAAAATTTAATTCATTATATATCATTTCCCAGAATTCCTTAATCTTTTTACAATTTTACATATGATAAAAGTTGCCCCCTTTTTTCCTTACATTTCCAACATACATTTGAGTTAGTCCTATACAATTTCACTAACTTACCAGGTGTTAAATACCAACGGTACATCATCTTCATGTAGTTTTCTTTCAGCGTATAACACATTGTACATTTTAGGTCTTCTTTCCATAATTTTTCCCATACCGCCAACTGTATATTATATCCAAAATCTCTTGCCCATTGAATCATTACAGATTTAACTTCTTCATCTTAGAAAGATGACAAGTGTCTTTGAAGCCTTCCATACTTTATTTCATAGCTTTTCAGTTGGTGGATGGCCACGACCTAAGATGGGTTGCACTTAAGTTTCCTGAGTCATTTTCTTTCAGTCAAACAAAAAAGAAAATGGTCTGGATCCTTCAGTGCAACCCACCCGAGGTTCTTGTTGTGGTTGTGGTTGTTGTTAGGAAAAGAGAAAGAGAGTGACTGAGAGGCAGAGTAATTGGGGAAAACCAGACAGAAGGAGAAAAGTGGATATTCCAGTAAAAAAAGGAAAATAAATGCAGGTCCCAGATGGAGATGTAATGTCAGACTCCACTGCAATATAAAATGACTGCCATACCCTCAAGGATCTCTTCTCTGTTTCAGAGAATAAGCTGAGCTTCTGGGTATGTGCAGATTCGTAAGGGACCCACAGACACATAGTTTTCCATAGTTCCTGTGTGTTGCTGTGTTTTTTTTCTGCCTGGGACCCTGCTAAGGGAAGAAGAGCACCCCAAGCACAAGAGACCCTGATATGGACACTATCCAGGGAACCTGACATCCTGGCTGACTTGCTCAGGTTCCATGAAAAACTACATGTCTCTGTGTCCTAGGCACCAGGAAGTAAATCAAAGCCTTGCAAAGAGGCTGCTGTTAATGGCACCATCTCTAGTTTGGGTGAAGGGCATAGGTAGTTGAGAAGGGTGCACAGTTTGGAAGGATCGCAAGGGAGGTTGGGGTGGGCTTCTGAGGATATGTGATGGGGTTTCTGAATTTCAAAATTGGACTTGGGGGGCAAACCCAGGTTACTTTCCTCTGTTGGTGGTTGCTGAGCCCAATTTCAAATCAAGCCAAAGGACTTTGTTGTTTAGTTGTTTAGTCGTGTCCGACTCTTCATGACCCCCTGGACCAGAGCACGCCAGGCACTTCTGTCTTCCACCGCCTCCCGCAGTTTGGTCAAACTCATGCTGGTAGCTTCGAAGACACTATCCAACCATCTCGTCCTCTGTCGTCCCCTTCTCCTTGTGCCCTCCATCTTTCCCAACATCAGGGTCTTTTCCAGGGAGTCTTCTCTTCTCATGAGGTGGCCAAAGTATTGGAGCCTCAGCTTCAGGATCTGTCCTTCCAGTGAGCACTCAGGGCTGATTTCCTTAAGAATGGAGAGGTTTGATCTTCTTGCAGTCCATGGGACTCTCAAGAGTCTCCTCCAGCACCATAATTCAAAAGCATCAATTCTTTGGCGATCAGCCTTCTTTATGGTCCAGCTCTCACTTCCATACATCACTACTGGGAAAACCATAGCTTTTACTATACGGACCTTTGTTGGCAAGGTGGTGTCTCGACTTTTTAAGATGCTGTCTAGGTTTGTCATTGCTTTCCTCCCAAGAAGCAGGCGTCTCTTAATTTTGTGGCTGCTGTCACCATCTGCAGTGATCATGGAGCTCAAAAAAGTGAAATCTCTCACTGCCTCCATTTCTTCCCCTTCTATTTGCCAGGAGGTGATGGGACCAGTGGCCATGATCTTCGTTTTTTTGATGTTGAGCTTCAGACCATATTTTGCGCTCTCCTCTTTCACCTTCAATAAAAGGTTCTTTAATTCCTCCTCACTTTCTGCCATCAAGGTTGTGTCATCTGCATATCTGAGCCAAAGGACTAGTCCCATATAATAATAAAATTATAAAATTTTATTTATATCCTGCCCTCCCCAGCCAAAGCCGGGCTCAGAGCGGCTAACAACAATAAAAGTAACATAGCATTCTAAAATCAATTCATTTTAAAATCAATTCAAAATCAAATTAAATTACCGTAATGGCAACCATTGGGCTAGAGCTCTGTGGGGATTACCAAAGGAGGGGGTCAGACTGTGCCTTAGCCAAAGGCCTGATGGAACAGCTCTGTCTTGCAGGCCCTGCGGAAAGATGTCAAGTCCCGCAGGGCCCTAGTCTCTTGGGACAGAGCGTTCCACCAGATCAGGGCTACGGTCGAAAAAGCCCTGGCTCTGGTCGAGGCCAACCTAACCTCCCTGTGGCCCGGGATCTCCAAGATGTTTTTATTTGAAGCCTGTAAAGTCCTCCGTGGGACATACCAGGAGACGCGGTCCCATAGGTACGAGGGTCCTAGGCCGTATAGCCATCACCTTAAACCTGATCCTGTACCCCACCAGAAGCCAGTGCAGGCTTTTAATCTCAGGTTGGGATTAAAAGTAGTCACAGTTTTGAAAATGTTGGAGGCTACCGTTGGATGCTTCTTGGGAAAGAAAACGAGGTTTTTCCTAGGATACGCCCCGTGTTCATTGCAGAGACCAAGACATGCACAACTACGGCAATTTTTGCTCTACCCATGTCCTTCCCCCAAATGCCATTGGTTCCATAGGACCCATATGTTTCTGCTTAGTTAATTATGTATTGTCATCTTTCCTATATTAAATGACTCTCTTGAAGCACTCTCTGGCTGAGAACCAGCCATCACACAACAGGGAATACATTTGACCCATAACATTTCCAACTTGTGACCATATCATGCGCTCTCTGGGAATACAAGGGTCTCTGTTGTGGGACCTTTGGCTTAGAAAGTCACAAGGCAGAAGCTGCTCTAGGCTGCCATGTGCGTTTTTCAACAGCTGTGTGGGATGCCGACCATAACTGAATGGTGGAGCACATGCGTTGCCTGAGGTTCAGTCCCTGGCATTGCCAACTGAAAGGATCAAGTAGCCGGTGACGAAAAGAGCCACTTCCTGAACATAGCTGTCAACTTACAGATTTGAAAATAAGGGACCAGCAGCTTCGAAAATAAGGGATCAGCAGCCAAAATAAGGGATTTTGCTTAGCTTATGCAGAAATCCGGCACTGATGGAGCCATGCTGCTTTTGCTGCAGCTGACTGTGTTTTGCAGGGGGTTGGACTAGATGATCCTAAGGGTCCACAACTCCAACCAAAGAAGAGCAGCAGACAAAACTGATGAACAACGTCGAGATGGCAAATCTTACAGGCAGAATTAGAAACCAGGAAGAGGACCTCTTTAATAAAGAATGGGGAAAGTTTATAATTTAGTTGAAAAGCTATTGTAAACAGTTACATACATTGGTAGGATTGACAGAAAACTTGTAGTAAAAATGTGAACTATGGATGGACAAATGATTTATAAAAATAGAGTTATGAAAGGGGTGCAGAGGGGGAAATCACTACATTAAGATGCTGCACTGGTTGGAGGGGATGCTAAGCAGCACGTCGGGGCTGCCGTCATCCTGGTGCGAGGAGTTCCATCTGCCCTTCCCCGCCTGAGAGAGAGGGAGGGAGGAAGAGGGACTCTCGCCCACGCCGCCCGCAAGCCCGGCATGAGGTGGTTGCGGCGCCGCCACGGCCGCTGAAACGCCGCCCTTCTGCGTCCCTCCCCATCCCCTCCTCTTCCTCCTCCCTCAGGCTGCCTCCACTGCCGCCTCCGGCTTCCCCTGGCAGCGCGGTGGAAGTCTCGCAAGAGAGGGGCTGCCTGCCCACCTGCCACAACCCATCTCCTCACGACGCGCCCCTGAGGGGGAAAAGGAAGAGACGGAGACGTAGCAGCTCATGTGCATGCTCTCTCGCGCGGCAGAGAACCCCGAGCTGGACGAGCATGAAACCCAGGAAATTTAAGGGACATCATCAATCCGGGACAGCAGCGGGACACGGCGCTGGGATAAGGGACTGTCCCACCAAATAAGGGACGGTTGACAGCTATGTTCCTGAAGCCCTGAAGAGCCGCTACTAGTCAAAGAAGAAAATGCAGGGTTTGACACACAAAGCCTTTTCCGTACTACACTACCCAGAAGGCTACCTGGGCCCTGCTGGCAATGTTAACATTTCCTTGATTTAAAGTCAGCAGCCATCATTCAGTGTCACCGAGTTGTAATATGCCCTGTTTTATTTCCCACTCTATTTAAGGGGCTGTACAAACTATTTAAAAAAGTCTTTGCATGATGACTTCATCTTTAATGGGATTTTCTTAAATGAGGCGAGTAAATTCTCTCAACGTTTTAACAAAGAATTTTGCCAGACCCTTGAGCAGACTTTTAATATTAGCTTGACTGTACCTAATTTGCACATGTTTGATCCAGTTAGCTGTAAAAGGTGTTCATGTGTGAAAGTAGAATTGCATTATTTTTGCTACGTGAAGTATTGAGTTATGCCTGATATTGCTGCATTGGTTTATGGGATGCAGTCGGATACACACTTACCTGGGGAAAACTGCATTGCTTCCCTGGCTAGAGAGGTGTGTGTTAAAACGGACTGGCAAGCAAAAATGATAGAATATTTACAACTCGCAAAGATGACAGGGAGAATAAGAGGAAGTTCTATACAGAAAGTCAATAAAGATTAGATAATATTTAAAGAGTATCTTAAAAACTGCTGTGACAATGTTAATCTCCTGGCAGACTTAGAATGAATCTTGAAATACATTCTGAAATATAGAGAAAGTATATAGGAAAATCTTCCTGATAACAAATGGGAAAAAGAAAAATAATAAAGAAATGTGTATAGACTTGTTGTTATTGTTTAGTCATTTAGTCGTGTCCAACTCTTCTTGACCCCCTGGACCAGAGCACGCCAGGCACTCCTGTCCTCCACTGCCTCCCGCAGTTTGGTCAAACTCATGCTGGTAACCTCGAAAACACTATCCAACCATCTCGTCCTCTATCGCCCCCTTCTCCTTGTGCCCTCCATCTTTCCCAGCATCAGTGTCTTCTCCAGGGAGTCTTCTCTTCTCATGAGGTGGCCAAAGTACTGGAGCCTCAGCTTCACGATCTGTCCTTCCAGTGAGCACTCAGGGCTGATTTCCTTAAGAATGGATGTGTTTGATCTTCTTGCAGTCCATGGGACTCTCAAGAGTCTCCTCCAGCACCATAATTCAAAAGCATCAATTCTTCGGCGATCAGCCTTCTTTATGGTCCAGCTCTCACTTCCATACATCACTACTGGGAAAACCATGGCTTTAACTATACGGACCTTTGTTGGCAAGGTGACGTCTCTACTTCTCAAGATGCTGTCTAGGCCTGTCATTGCCCTTCTCCCAAGAAGCAGGCGTCTTTTAATTTCGTGGCTGCTGTCACCATCTGCAGTGATCATGGAGCCCAAGAAAGTAAAATTTCTCACTGCCTCCATTTCTTCCCCTTCTATTTGCCAGGAGGTGATGGGACCAGTGGGTGTATAGACTAACCAAACGTAAAATAGCACAATAAGATGAATCGGACGTTAGTGTTTAGGGTGTGTATATGTCGTAGTGTGTGTAGTGTATATGGTATGTATTGTCTAAGTTAAAAGTTATAAGTTATATGTAAATTGATATTGATTGATGTATAATAAAGGTTATTTTATTTTTATTTTTAAAGTGTGGGGATGCACAAAGCTCTGGTTTCTTCATGGTTGGAATGTAGCCTTCTGCAGAAAGCTAAGAGTTACACCTGCTGCTCTGATCACATTTGCCCATTATTTTGTGTTGTTGTTGTTTAGTCGTTTAGTTCTGTCTGACTCTTTGTGACCCCCTGGACCAGAGCACGCCAGGCACTCCTGTCTTCCACTGCCTCCCGCAGTTTGGTCAAACTCATGCTGGTAGCTTCGAGAACACTGTCCAACCATCTCATCCTCCGTCCTCCACTTCTCCTTGTGCCCTCCATTTTTCCCAACATCAGGGTCTTTTCCAGGGAGTCTTCTCTTCTCATGAGGCGGCCAAAGTATTGGAGCCTCAGCTTCAGGATTTGTCCTTCCAGTGAGCACTCAGGGTGAGTACAGGACGCATATGCATTTTTATAACATCATGTGAACACAGGTTAAAACCCCAGCACTAGAAACACAGTGAATGGGAATGTGAACACAACCAGAATATGAGAAAGCTGGTAAGCCTTTTGTTTTCAAGGTCTACCACCAGAGCTGAAACTCCTTTCACGAATGCAGAACAGAACACTCTGATTAAAAACCAATTAGTAACAGTCTAATTGTATAAAAGTACAAATTAATCTATCAATTCTGACCTAATTTAAATGAGGGTTTAATTGGGTTATCCAAACACAGGCACATGGGCCAATCCCACAAGCTTTGCAGAAATACCCAGAACTCTCAAAGAAATACATTTGCAACATGATCTCTGTGTGAAAGTGTGTACGTAGCCCTCAGCCTGAGCATAGTTGAGAATCTTAAGTAATGGATTTAATGCTCGTAGTTCCCATGTGGGAGAAAGAAGCATTATCAGTTTTCTTAGACAGTTAGGCAGTAAGAATTAAAGGAAGAGGGCCCATTAAGAGCTCTAGCCAGCAGCATCTTCGTTTGGGCCAGCCAAGTGTTGGGTGCAGTTTCTCTCCAACCCACGGAGCTTCCCCATTAGATCGTTCTCCTGGGGTGGGGGGTGGGGTGGGCCTTTCCGCATCTCAACATCATGTTGATGAAACAGAAATTTTCACACAGTGTATACAGTGGTACCTCTAGATACGAACGGGATCCATTCCAGAGCCCCGTTCGCATCTAGAGGTAAACGTAACTAGCGAAGGCACGTCTGCACATGCGCGCGTCGCTTTTCGTCGCTTCTGCGCATGCGCGCGACGTCATTTTGAGCATCTGTGCGTGTGCAAGCGGCGAAACCCGGAAGTAGCGTGCTCCGTTGCTTCCGGGTTGCCGCGGAGCGCAACTTGAACGTGCTCAACTCGAAGCGTCTTCAACCCAAGGTATGATTGTATTTTTTTATGCTGTGAACCACCGTGAGATCATCGGATGAAGGGTGATGTACAAATTTAATAAATAATCAGAGCCAGTCCCTAGAGTTCTGCATTGACATTCTCCTTTCCAGACTCCCCAGTGCTCTCACAGGTCCTAATAATCAGTATATATGCCCCTTGATGATGATGATTAGAAGTAGTAGTAACAGCAGCATTATTATTAGATCATTGTGTGTGTGTGTGTGTGTGTGTGTGTGTGTGTGTGTTGTTTGTGGTTCTGACGTTGCAGGCCATATAATGCACATAGTCTGGTCTTCACATGTAGGCTGTTGTGCAAGCCTAGACTGCAGTCCTAGACCCACTGATCTGGGAGCAAACCCTATTAAGCTCCATAGAATTGCACCATTGGTTATATGCAGCCACCGTCCAAATGCTTATTTAACTTATATGCAGAATTCATCATGTGAAAGGCTGGACTGGATGAATCCCAAGCTGGAATTAAGATTGCTGGAAGAAATATCAACAACCTCAGATATACAGATGACACAACCTTGATGGCAGAAAGTGAGGAGGAATTAAAGAACCTTTTAATGAGGGTGAAAGAGGAGAGCGCAAAATATGGTCTGAAGCTCAACATCAAAAAAACGAAGATCAAGGCCACTGGTCCCATCACCTCCTGGCAAATAGAAGGGGACAAAATGGAGGCAGTGAGAGATTTTACTTTTTTGGGCTCCATGATCACTGCAGATGGTGACAGCAGTCACAAAATTAAAAGACGCCTGCTTCTTGGGAGAAAAGCAACGACAAACCTAGACAGCATCTTAAAAACCTAGACAGCACATTTAAAAACCTAGACAGCATCTTAAAAAGCAGAGACATCACCTTGGCAACAAAGGTCTGTATAGTTAAAGCTATGGTTTTCCCAGTAGTGATGTATGGAAGTGAGAGCTGGACCATAAAGAAGGCTGATCGCCAAAGAATTGATGCTTTTGAATTATGGTGCTGGAGGAGACTCTTGAGAGTCCCATGGACTGCAAGAAGATCCAACCTATCCATTTTGAAGGAAATCAGCCCTGAGTGCTCACTGGAAGTCCAGATCGTGAAGCTGAGGCTCCAGTACTTTGGCCACCTCATGAGAAGAGAAGACTCCCTGGAAAAGACCCTGATGTTGGGAAAGACTGAGGGCACAAGGAGAAGGGGACGACAGAGGATGAGATGGTTGGACAGTGTTCTTGAAGCTACCAGCATGTGTTTGACCAAACTGCGGGAGGCAGTGGAAGACAGGAGTGCCTGCCATGCTCTGGTCCATGGGGTCACGAAGAGTCAGACACGACTAAACAACAACAACAAGAAGGCAACACAGGGTTGCCAGTTCTCATATATTTCCTCTCCATCAAATCCAGGTCTCAGATATTGAAAGGACTCCTCTCCCCCATAAGTTTAAGTAAGAAAATTCTTCCAGGTAGGGCTCCCCCATCACTTGAACACTCTGGTGGAAACAACTGTGCTGGGTGAAATTCTTCCAGTCCTGGCTCAAACAATTCCATTTAAATCTCTATTTAAACAAGCAAACAAACAGACACCCAAACACACACACCATTGCTCCGGGTGATTAAGTTTTTCCTGACATAACATTTTCAGTTTTGACTCTTACTGGAAGAAGGTATTACTTTAATTAACAAAACTGCAGAATGGGAGAGAACAGTCCAGACTGCTTGTGGAAGCCAAAATGGCTGCTTCTATCAAATTTCTATGAAATGGGCTGCTGGGAGGAGACTTGCCTTAGCCAAATCTTGTAGCACGCTGACAGACACTTACTCATGCATTTGTCATTTCCTTGGAAAGGAGAGGCAAGAGGCTTATCTAGTTTATGATTTCAGAAAGCCCCACTTGCTTAGCAATTGCAAAGTGCTCCGACAGTGGCTGGTGAAACCCAAGGACTGAGTCAGAATTCTTCAAGGAGTCCTGAGTACCTGACTTGTATTGAGAAGAGTAAGCAAGCACAGCGAGAAATGCAAGAGAACCCACAGCGCAGTTTTGCTCATTTGTTTCTTCAACCCTAATTTAACAAAAACCATGCAATTTTAGAAAATAAAATAAAACACAAGATGCAGCATAGAAGCAACAGAAAAGAACCATTCGTGTAACCGGTAATGAGAACAGCCCCTTTGAGCCATATAGCCCCTTTCTTCTGGGGTGACTATTGGCCCTGCTGGCTGGGAACCTGAGAGTATTAAAACATTTGGAGGGCCACAGATTCACTGCTGCTACCTTGGAGAAGTGACTAACTTAAAATAAACTGACCGAGAGAGAATTTAGCAGACTGCACCTCTGTCTCTAAGATAAACCCAATCTGCCAGAGAGGTCCAGAGAACAATGTTCTATTTGATTTGCTAATTGAAACTAAATTTGCAATATAATGTTTAATTTTATCGATTGTCTTTCCGACAGTATAATTTGGATCTAAATTGCTGGGAACGTAAGCTACATTCTGCACACTTTCTTAATTTCACTGGCCACAACCTCCTTTTATAATTGCCAAAACACTTCTCCTCCATTCTGATTTTAGGCAGATGTTGCCAGCATACCAAGAACTATGGGACTCCTTGCTCTCCTGGCAATAAGGCCAGAGTATATGTTTAAGTAAGAACACTGCCGCGATGCCAGAAATTAGACAAACTCAATGTTAATGGTGCTAATAATAAGCAACAGCAATAGCTCCTAGGTGAGAAATCCTCTCTCAACACCATTAGGAATATTGGGATCAGCAGCCTTCCCTAGTACCATGCAGTTATCAAAAGAGCTCCTCACAGAGCTTGAATGACAGGAGGGATAGGAGTGGGGCCGGACCCTGTTATCTTTTGAGATGACTCCCTTAGCCACTGTTTCTAGAAGACTATGGAAACACGATTAGCTACAATTTTGGTGGGTGGGTGACTTTTGTTAAGGGCCTCGCTGTACCCTTTCTCCCATTATTTGAGCACTGGCCTCTCTCTCTCCCTCTCTCTCCTTCTCCGGCTGCATCTAGACATGTCAAAGAAGCGATTCAGCTAAATGCATTGTAAACTCATACAGGGAAATCCGGTAGGGAAAGACGAGACTCCACAGCGCCATCTGGTGTCACAGAGTTATATCACATATGTTGTTGTTGTTTAGTCGTTTAGTTGTGTCCGACTCTTCGTGACCCCATGGACCAGAGCACGCCAGGCACTCCTGTCTTCCACTCCCTCCCGCATTTTGGTCAAACTCATGCTGGTAGCTTCAAGAACACTGTCTAACCATCTCGTCCTCTGTTGTCCCCTTCTCCTTGTGCCCTCCATTTTTCCCAACATCAGGTTCTTTTCCAGGGAGTCTTCTCTTCTCATGAGGTGGCCAGAGTATTGGAGCCTCAGCTTCAGGATCTGTCCTTCCAGTGAGCACTCAGGGCTGATTTCCTTCAGAATGGAGAGGTATGTTCTTCTTGCAGTCCATGGGACTCTCAAGAGTCTCCTCCAGCACCATAATTCAAAAGCATCAATTGTTATATCACATATACAACATATATAAAATGCTTTTTATTTACCAATCTAGCTGAGTTTTGTTGTTGTTGTTGTTTTGTGTGTGTAGCACATATATATAAACTTTTCATTTAGAAAACTGTTGGGTGCTCTACATCATCTTGCAGCTCTGAATCAAATGCCTTGCCTAACTCAGATTCAGAAGAAATAATTCTGTTTGTTTTGCATCTCAAGCTTTTTATGGCACGGTGCACCTTTCCGAAACTTTCTCAAACACTCTCCCCACCTCCTGCCACAATCATATACTCACTCCCTGTAAGAATGATGCTTCTTTGGCAAAGCTGGCCCCTTTAATAGTTTTGGATGGAGTCTTTGGAGAGGATGTCCTTCCTTGTTCAACCTCTTGTTCATTTCTCAACTCTGCATCGCACACAGACCTTGTGCAGTCAATATTTGACTCTTGGCATCTGTTCATCATTCCACTTTTCTGGGAGTGAATAAGCAAGTGAATAGCAATCAGCTTTCCCGTTAAAAGTTTCAGAAGATAATTGCAATGATGGGAAGTGTGCTACAGTCACGCTGTGTTTGTTGTGATGCCACTAATCATATTGAATTTTCTGGTATTCATGTAAATTACACATGTGCCGTGTTGGACATTCTGTATTAATCTAGCCTTGTAGTAACAGCCATTTAAGAAGGCAGTCCTCCGTCCCATCCAAGTGTTCTGTGGGAAATGGTCTAATATAAAGCCAGAGATATAGCAGGAAGATTAAATTTTTCTTACCTAGCCTTCTTCTGTGCTACAATTAAGGTTTTCAGATTCTGTCCTTCAGCAGCTCAAGACTTTGCAAAAACAAGGTGGGTGATGAAGAACAATATTTACTCCGTTTGGCTGACGTTCCATTGTGAAACATGACCTGTGAAGCTGTGAATCACTTCTTCTTTCCCCTTTTACGAAAACAAAACATTTGCCCCCTGCTCCTGATGTGCTGAGCGAACTTGGCAAAACGTGTTCTCCCTAGCAGAGAGCACCTGTTGCGGTGGGGGATACAAGCCACGCCAGTGTTGCTGGGCGGATTTGCGGAGTGACCCAGGCAGTGAATTGGTTAATTGGGTCACTGGGGAGAATTGCTTGTTGCCAATTTTGAAGGAGGGGTCAGAGGTTTTAAATATTGGTCGCCCAACTTTGGCCGTCCTCTTGGCTGCTTGCCAAGGTGGGATCACCTGCCCACCCTCCCTGTATTGGGGGGGTTGTTCGCTTGACCTTGCTATGCCTGCCATTGGGTCGTCTGCTTTTGAGGCAGGGGCCTGGTAGGAATTTTGTCCATTTGGCTGATTGGCTGGTGCCATTTGGTTTTTGCCTACTGCGTAGCAAATCGTCACAACTTGCAAGGTTGGCGGTTAGGCATTGGTTCAAATTGGTTGGTGGAGGGGTAAGTGCCTACCCCTCCAATGGTGGTGCGGAAAGGGAATTCCGTTAAAGGAATCCAGGGGCTTGCCATTCTTTTTGTCCTTGTCCCTGGCATCGGACTTGGGCCTTGCAAGCCACCAGGAGCATGAGGGTGAGAAGTGAGGGACTGAGGCCCAGCTTCATTTTCTCCCCAAAATTGTTTCCCTCACTGGCTTCCGCTGGAATCCGGAAGTCAGTTCTGTCCCTGGGCAAGGACAGATAGTCGGAACCAATGCCTAAGCAACCACTCACTTGTGTGTATTTAAATAAAGTTGTGGCCAAAATCGTGCCAAAAACCCTAACCAAAATTGATGTGTGATGTGGCTTGGGGACCTCGACACGCAACTGGGCATGTGCATGGCGTTCCAGCCAAGGAACTAGGGTACTGCTGATGGGATCTGTGTTTTTGCAGAGAGGGTCTTCCTTGCCTGCAATGCTGCTGAGTTAAAGACAAGGCACACTGAGACTGGATGACTAAAGGACGCAGGCAGGATTTTATACAAGATTTTGTGGACCCCTCAGAAATGCCTGGTTTGCCCTGCCCAGAAGCTACCACTGATAAACCCTCTACACCAGGGGTCAGCAACCTTTTTCAGCCATGGGCCGGTCCACCATCCCTCAGACCATGTGGTGGGCCGGACTATATTCTGAAAAAAAATATGAAGGAATTCCTATGTCTCACAAATAACCCAGAGATGCATTTTAAATAAAAGCACACATTCTACTTATGTAAAAACACGCTGATTCCCGGACCATCCGTGTTAAGTTGTGGGTGAACATATCAGACGACACAGCGATTCTTCAAACAGCTCTTGTTTATTCACAGGCCAGGACAGAACTGAACTGAAGGGCTCAGTCAGCCTGCTTATATAGAGCTCCAGTACCACGTTAATGTAACAACTTTCTAAAACTATCCAATCACTGAACGTCACTTTCGATCCTTCATTTGCATAACTATCTACAGTATCCATCCAATCACTGAACGTCACTTTCGATCCTTCATTTGCATAACTATCTACAGTATCCCCCTGCTGGCCCAGGGTGAGAACTTCAGTACATAACACCCCGCAGGCCGGATTGAGAAGGCGATTGGGCCACATCCGGCCCCCGGGCCTTAGGTTGCCTACCCCTGTTCTATACGCAGCAAATATTTCCCCCCATGGGAAGTGAACCTGTGAAGTACAATAGGCTGGATCTTTCGACAGCCAGAGCTCTGTTGAAATCACTGGCAGGACGACTAGAAACACCAACCGGTTGTCAACTCTCACAACCAATTCTAGGAATACAGGGGAAGTTCTGTAAAGGCCAATACACTGATGAATAGTATGGAGGGGGCCTTTTCTGCTATCTTTCTAAAGACCATCCAGTACAGGTGAATCCACCAGTCTTGCAACTGTTGGTAACTAAGCAGAACTTTGAAAAGGCACAACCGTCAATTATGGAGCCAGCTTTAGGATGTTCCTCTCCGTGTGGGAGGGATTACCAGATGATTCGTCGCTGCTTCTCTGCAACCATTGGGCTATTCTTCCTGGTTCTGCTGGAGCTCTCCCCACTCGCCCACACAAACTTTTAATTCAACAAATGGTGTTACTAACTTCTTCTGAATGCAAATTGTCTCCGGATCTTCACTTTCCGTCACTAAGGCAATTAAAACCCATCTTCTTCAGATGGCTCAGGCAACTACACTGTGGTTTTCCGGGTGACTCCACTGCTATTTCAGAGTGTTTCTTGTGTGATGCTTAAATTGCCTTTGACACACTCTCTCTCCCTCTCTCTCCCCTGCACTGTTATGTGAATACTTGATCATCGTTAATAGGGAAGATAAAGCAGAAAGTAGACATTTGTAATACACTTGAGCAATCTGACTAATGTAGGTTTCCGACAAACCAGCTGAAGCAAAAGCCATCTAAGCCTTTATCAAAATGCCTAAGGCACTGCCAGTGCTGAAAATCTTTTCTTTCACAAACGTTAGTTATCATGCTTGACTCTTTTTTCAAAACTATCCTGGCCAGCTGCCAAGCACCCTTACCACATTCAATATTGTCTGGTTTTTTGCAGTATTTGTTCGTTTGGCAGTTAAAATTTGTAGCTTTCTTTTTAGTGTAAAGTACTGGTGTATTCCTTTTTTATACATAAATTCTATTTTCAATTTTTCACAAGTTTACAAATGCACACCTTACAAACACGTACCTCCAATGCAATTGCATACTTGACTCCCCCCCCCCTTTTGTGGTTCCTTCTCTAATTTAGATTTTATAACACTGCATTTTCCACTTTACTCCATTTTTTTGGTAATTCTTCCATTTATCTTAGTACAATTTTAACTGCTTGATTTAAATTAATCCTACTAATGAACTTGCTTGTATGCCAGAATTTTTCGAATATTCTACAAATTTCCCCCACTCTTTAATAATCCCACCCCACCCCCCGATTTCTTATTACACCTGTCAGTTTTGCCATTTCAGCCTAATCCATCAATCTAATCAGCCAATCTTCCTTAGTTGGTATAGCATCTTTTTTTTACCTTTGGGCAAACACCATTGTGGCTGTAGTTGTGGCATACATGAGCAATTTTTTAAGGTCCTTTGGAATCTCTATATTCACTATGCCTAATAATAATAATAATAATAATAATAATAATAAATTATTATTATTATTATTATTATTATTACTACTACTACTACTACTACTACTACTACTATTATTATTATTTATACTCCGCCCACTCTGGGCAGCTTCCAATCGAGTGTTAAAAACAATACAGCATTAAATATTAAAAACTTCCCTAAACAGGGCTGCCTTCCCTAACAGAAAAGCTTCTGTTTTTTCTACTAAAAGTTACTTTAAACATATTCTTCAGTAAAGTACTGGTATATTCCAGAACAATATCCTTCTGTGATGTCAGAAGAAGAGGGGTGGAAAACAGCAGAAAAATAATGCTTTAAGTGGAGCAAAATAACAGGGGCTGGTTATGTGATAGGAACCACTTCACAGTTCATCCTGCACTTAGGGAAGAGGCAGAGGGCTGCAGAAGGGATGGAAATAGAATCTCAAGTGGTGAGGAAGATCTGAAAGGTGGTATGAATCGAAAAATGAGCTGTAAGAGAGGGCTGGGGTTGTATGGATTTCTTCCTGTCATTTACAGAAGGCACTTACTTGTGCAGTTCCATCAGGACTTCAGAAAGTCACATCCCAGCACCAGTCCTCAATTTTATACCACTCTGCACGAGAAGGTCACTTTATGGACACGGCTCTGTAGCTACTCAGTGTATATGTAAGCAAGAGGCTTTCAGGTAAGGGCTAATTTGGATCTGGTAAATAGATTCTTAGGGACGCGGGTGGTGCTGTGCGTAAAAGCCTCAGCGCCTAGGGCTTGCTGATCGAAAGGTCGGCGGTTCGGATCCCCGCGGTGGGGTGCGCTCCCGTTGCTCGGTCCCAGCGCCTGCCAACCTAGCAGTTCGAAAGCACCCCCGGGTGCAAGTAGATAAATAGGGACCGCTTTCTAGCGGGAAGGTAAACGGCGTTTCCGTGTGCGGCTCTGGCTCGCCAGAGCAGCGATGTTACGCTGGCCACGTGACCTGGAAGTGTCTCCGGACAGCGCTGGCCCCTGGCCTCTTAAGTGAGATGGGCGCACAACCCCAGAGTCTGTCAAGACTGGCCCGTGTGGGCAGGGGTACCTTTACCTTTACCTTTACCTTAAATAGATTCTTAACAACACTGTCGTTTTGTTTTTATTTATCAGATTACCCCCCCCCCCAATATGCGAATCCAGATTAAATTGGGAAGGGCTACGCGTTGATATTTTGATGCCAACGCCATTGTATTGACACTTCAAAAGCACTTGCATGCAATGAGGACCAGCCATTGCACAATTAGCACCCATCTGAAAGCACCTCACTATGGCTACCTCTCTGGAATTTTTTACAGTTCGCTGTTACTAACTCTGCACACTATAACTAACTCTGAGCTCTTGATTCATTGCAGTAAACACTGTGCACAAAAGATTTATATTATCACCAACAGCACATTAAACAGCTCCTAAAACCAAGACACGAAAACTATTATAGTCAATTTTGTATTTTTTAAAATGCCTGCCTTTCAAATACACATACCAATTTTCCATGAAGCAGAGGCATAATAAGAAAAAAGGGGGAGGGAATAGATTAGATTATCTCAACATCTGATACTTCTATTCTTAGAAATATAATGTAAGATGTTAGTTAGGCTATCATTCCTCCTATTTGCCAACTTCAAAGGCTGAGTCCCGTACTTAGTGAACCAAAACAGCACTACCCATGCACACCTGTAGGGAACCCTGATTTTTGCAGAAATACACAAATTAAAAGAAAGGAAGAAATAGAGAGGATCTAAAAAGTTTCATCTACCCCTCCCCACAGAGGTGTGTCTGGTACCTTTGCTATACAGCTGTCAGAAGATGCTGAAGGGACAACTTTTCACCCTGGCCTCCAACAGCTAAGATGTGTATTTATTCAGGACCCACCTGATATCTTGTGACTGTGATTAACTTTAACTGTTTCCAGTACTGAAGTGGTGGAACTCACCCTGGGGCCTACCGGTGAATGGCGAGTAATACATGTAATAATAATAGTAAAGGTAAAGGGACCCCGGACCATTAGGTCCAGTCGTGACCGACTCTGGGGTTGCGGCGCTCATCTTGCTTTAAGCCGCTTCTGGTGAACCAGAGCAGCGCATGGAAATGCCATTTACCTTCCCGCCGGAGCAGTACCTATTTATCTACTTGCACTTTGATGTGCTTTCAAACTGCTAGGTTGGCAGGAGCAGGGACCGAGCAACAGGAGCTCACCCCGTCGCGGGGATTCGAACCGCCGACCTTCTGATCGGCAAGTCCTAGGCTCTGTGGTTTAACCCACAGCGCCACCCACGTCCCAATAATAATAGTAGCAGCAACTATAACAACATTATGTGAGCTGAAATGTCTCGGAATTCTTTGCAGTCCCCCCCCCCCTTTTTCAAGCTCCTCCAGAACTTTGAGAATTTCAGGCGCGCGCACACCATAGCTGTCAACTTACAGATTTGAAAATAAGGGACTAGCAGCCTCAAAAATAAGGGATCAGCAGCCAAAACAAGGGATCTTCCAAGCACTTCTGAGCCAAAGGTAGAAAGCCCAGCCAGCAGCCAAACAAAGCCTCAAGCGGTGGTTCCCATAGCGCAGCAACCTGGTAAAGGGGATGCAGCAAGGAAAACCACCGTCACCTCTCCGCTGGGAAGCGCTGAGCAAAGGCAAGTCCCCAGGCAATGCGGCTGATTTGATCAGCACAAGGCATGCAAGCTCCACCCCCCAGTCGTTCTTAGACTCCTTATTGGGTGAGCAACACAGCCAAGCAACACAGTTGGAGCCTCCCTCCTCCCTGGCCGGCAGGGAGGGAGGGAGAGGAGCTGCTTCCTTTGAAACCTGGGAAATTTAAGGGACATCATCAATAAGGGACAGCAGCGGGTCACGGCGCTGGGATAAGGGAGTTTCCTGCCAAATAAGGGATGGTTGACAGCTATGGCGCACACACAACCGGAGAATATTGGCAATGGACCGTTTTGCCATCTGTAAATAGCCCAGAGAATTTTGGGTGGCCAATTTCACTCAGCCTTAGGGTCAGGGCCATGGCATTGAAAGAGGGAGAAAATGACAGGTGAATCTGTATCTGATAGCCTTTCCCTGACAAGCCTTTCCCTGCCTTGCTCCTCTGCACCTCAGCTTTCCGGTGGTAGTTTCCCATTGGTGGCAGTGCTTCCAGCGAGGCAGTTCCCCCCCCACCTCCCACCCCGCTGGTCCCCTCCCTCTTCGAATGTTTCAACAAACAATCCACTCCTGACTACCTTTTTATTACTTTACAACACAGTTTTTCCTCAAGTTTTATGGCATTTCATTAAAGCCGCCAGAAGGTGATACTGCCCCCTCTCCAAAAGTGAAATAAATTCAACTTTTATCGCTTCTGCAAATGCTGGAGCACCTGTCAGGCCAGTTGATGGATTTTCTCAATTACAGGACTTGTGGAGCATTTTATAGTTACATCTGCACCAGAGTCTAATATAGTATATAGGAGACACTTACTCCCCCTTCTTTTGCCCCTTATCTCTATTTTTATAAGGACTGACATATTCCACCCCAAACCCCGCCATTCTTTAGACCTGTTCCTCGATAGGGAGATTTTACACTTGGTAAAGAAGATGTCATCCTATTTGCCAAGTCCATTAATAATACAGTATTGTCTACAATTTCAGAGGGGCAACCTGAATTTTTACACTGTCCCTGTACAGTAAGCCCACAACTTACACGCGTCTTACACTTGTGCACATTCAGCTTTACATGCTTGGCAAAAAGAATGTTATAGAAGGCTGATCGCCGAAGAATTGATGCTTTTGAATTATGGTGCTGGAGACACTTGAGAGTCCCATGGACTGCAAGAAGATCAAACCTATCCATTCTTAAGGAAATCAGCCCTGAGTGCTCACTGGAAGGACAGATCCTGAAGCTGAGGCTCCAATACACCTCATGAGAAGAGAAGACTCCCTGGAAAAGACCCTGATGTTGGGAAAGATGGAGGGCACAAGAAGAAGGGGACGACAGAGGACGAGATGGTTGGACAGTGTTCTTGAAAGCTACCAGCATGAGTTTGACCAAACTGCGGGAGGCAGTGGAAGTCAGAAGTGCCTGGCATGCTCTGGTCCATGGGGTCACGAAGAGTCGGACACGACTAAACGACTAAACAACAAGTGTCTGCTTATAATACTGCTTTGTGTTATATTTCAAATGACAGTCTTCTTATCCTGGTACCCTTTCTGCCAGTCTTGGGGCAAATGAAGCCATTGTCTGGCACAGAGTTCGAAACTGCCTGCACCACCCACCATCCTATTATTATTATTATTATTATTATTATTATTATTATTATTATTCACGTGGATGCTATACTTCCTGCCCTGTTCTCTAATTTCCCTAGTTATTGATTCCATAACTCTCTGGTGTGGACGGGGCAGAGATGATTCAAAGTCAAGAATTCATCTCCCCTACATTGTCATTTCATCAGAGCACTATGGCGAGAGAGACCGTCTAGCGCCGCTTAAACTTTTTCAAAAGATCCCAGTGATATATGAATGCTCATCTCCGAAAGCTCCTGAGGGAGCCATTCCAATTGGAGTTTCCAGAGGGGCTATTCTTAAAGCAGACTGTGCAAAAACGTTGCTCTGGCTCTTCCTCATCCTGTCATGTAGCTGACAGGCTGTATCAACTCACATGTGGTAATGAAAATGTTCCAGCGTTTATAAAAACATTCCTCTGTGGACACCCCCGCCACAAAGATCTCCCCCGATGGTGCCTAAGAAGAGAAGGATGTGCCCTTTAAAAAAAATTCTGGAAAAAAACCTTTTGTAATATACATATTGGGATACAGTCAAACCTCGGAACTCTAACGCAATCCGTTCCGGAAGACCGTTCGACTTCCGAAATGTTCGAGTTCTGAGGTGTAGCTTCCAACTGGCTGACAGCTAGGTTTTTGCAAAGCGGAAGCTGCATCAGACGTTTAACTTTACTTACTTCTGGGTTTTCGGTGTTCGGGAACTGAGACCTTTGGCAAAGCATGTTCTCCTTCATGGAGAGCACGTGTTGCGGTGGGGGCTAACAAGACACCCACTGTTGCTGGGCGGGAAAAGAGTTTGGCCACCATTATCATTGAGCTTCCTATTGCTGGGGAGATTTAAATGTTGCCATTTCGTGATTGACAGCCATAGCCTTTAAATACCCTGTGCGCAGCGTTGAGCTTCCTCTTTTCGCTGCGTGCATCGGATCACCCGCCCTCCCTCCCTATTTTCAGGCTGTTTGCTTGACCTTGCTATGCCTGTCATGGGGTCGTCTGCTTTGGGGCAGGGGCCCGGTAGGCATTTTGTCCATTTGGCTGATTGGCTGGTGCCATTTGGTTTTTGCCTACTGCATAGCAAGTTGTCACAACTTGTAAGGTTGTGATTAGGCATTGGTTTAGGAATTGGTTGGTGGAGGGGTATGGATTTGGCTGTGCCTGCCCCTCCAAAATGCTGCTGCTGCTGCTGCAAGGGTTTTCTGTTAAAGGAACCCAGGGGCTCGCCATGCTTTTGTCCGAACCCCTGTCAAGGGGCTAGGGCCACGCAAGAGCCCCTGGGAGCATTTGGGGAGAGGCGAGGCATGGTACCCAGTCCTGCCTCTCTCCCCAAAATGTTTTCCCTTTCTGACTTCGAATGTCAGTCTGTCCCCATGTGGGGTCAGATAGTCACAACCAGTGCCTAAGCAACCACTCACATTGCTTATAATTTTAATAAAGTTGTGGCCAAAATCATGCCAAAAACCTTAAACTAAAAATCATGTGTCAATTGTGTTTTATTGGGGGGGGGGGGTGTCTTGGAGACCTTGACATGCAACGGAGCCGTTCAAGTTCCAAGGTTTGGCTGTACGTGTTTTGCTACTTCTTTTTCTTCTTCCACTATCTCCTTTTTACCTCCTCCATCTTCTCGTTTCTCAGTAGGTTGCTGCTGTTGTTACGGTTTTATTACTTTCCCTTCAGCCGCAGGGCGAAGGTTACAACACTTTAACATGGGGTTACGACATTTTAATGTTGAATATTAAAAACTGCTGAAACAAACCACAGTCACAGGAATTGGGTGGATCATGGAAGCACATATCTCAGGGGTCAGAAACCAAGGGAAAGGGGTGCATCTTCAGCATAGGGCATGAACTACAGAATGAAGACGCCGTGGGGAGGAAATTCCACATCCTAGGAGAATGCCCACCCCGGACTTCTGAGTGCAGTGAAACTCCCAAGAGAGCCCGTTCTGCTGATCTTAACATCCATGGGGTCTGTAGGGAAGGAAGCAGCCCTTAAGATATTTGGGGCCTAAGCAGCCTCTTGGCATTGGTGTGGGGTGGTTCAGCTCAGCTGTGTTATGTACAGAGTTGAATAGGATCCGGAATGCAGCAGTCTGATTGGTCCTAGAACAATAGGATTCGGAATGCAGCAGTCTGATTGGTCCTAGAACAATAGGATTCGGAATGCAGCAGTCTGATTGGTCCTAGAGCAATAGGATTCGGAATGCAGCAGTCTGATTGGTCCTAGAACAATAGGATTCGGAATGCAGCAGTCTGATTGGTCCTAGAGCAATAGGATCCGGAATGCAGCAGTCTGATTGGTCCTAGAACAATAGGATTCGGAATGCAGCAGCCTGATTGGTCCACAGAAGCCACCCAATCCAGTTCCAGGTGGAAGGGAATCCGCCTCCTCATTGGCCTACAGGAGAATCCCAGAATTAGCCAATCACGTGGGGCCCATTGTGTAAATAATGTATATAAGGCAGACATTTTGGGGGAACTTCCATTCCTCCTCACCACTATGAGCTGACTAAATAGCATGAAATCCACTCTCGACTCCGAGTATATTTCAAGGTGCCAAAATGCCTTGGGCCAGCCCAGCCTGTGTGTGAAGCGAGGGCCCCTCTCTAGATGTGACTGTGTAGGGAAGAAGCATGGCTGATGGAGAGGTAATGACTTGCAGGCAGGGCCCCGCTCTCCAGTGCGTAAGGAGGAATACTTTTGTAGCTTTAGCATCATGCCGCATCCTCCCCATCCCCGTGCTTTTCCTAACATCCAGCCCAATGGAGGACTCTGCTGCATCAAAGAAGAGAAGAGTTTGGATTTGATATCCCGCTTTATCACTACCTGAAGGAGTCTCAAAGCGGCTAACATTCTCCTTTCCCTTCCTCCCCCACAACAAACACTCTGAGATGAGTGAGGCTGAGAGACTTCAAAGAAGTGTGACTGGCCCGAGGTCACCCAGCAGCTGCATGTGGAGGAGCGGGGAAGCGCACCCAGTTCACCAGATTACGAGTCCACCACTCTTAACCACTACACCACACTGGCTCTCAAGAGAAGACCTCCCACTGAAAACCAACAATAGATCAGAGTTCTGACATATCTGATGTTGCTTTGGACACAAATGCAAAGAAGGAGGAGGAGACCTAAAGCACAGTTTGCTGGAAGTAAGCTAAGAACTGAAAGCCTTTAAGATTGCAGAGAAATAGAAGTCTTTGCTATATGCAAAACAAAACGACAGATTATTCAGCTCAAAGAAGAGGCCTGTGTTACCCAAAACCATTCATCCCTTTTTTCAGTGCAAGAGCAATGTTTTGCCACAGAACGATGCGGCTGCGAGCAAAGCAAACAGCCATCTATTATTCATTCGGTTTCGACGGATGCTACATGTCTTTGAACTCAAAGCACCGCTAAAGTTCAGTCGCCGGGTCCATGGAAGGGGCAGAGCCTTTCATTTATGGCAACCCCGCACTACAAATGCCATCAGGAAGATACCTTGAACTACTCAGTCTCCTCCGTGGAATAAACGAGATGTTCTTTGCCTTGGATGTGCAAAAGAAAGGCTTTGCCAGCCAGAGAATTCCCCTGCCCCCACGCCGCATATAGTGCTATCGGGTTTTTTTGCACAGGTGAAGAACTGCCACCCTTCAGATGAATTTTGGGAGGTGTTCTGTATGAATCTGGGATAGCTCAGTCAGTAGAGCACGAGACTCTTAACCTCAAGGTTGTGGGTTTGAGCCCCAGGTTGGGCAAAAGATAACTGCATTGCAGGGGGTTGGACTAGATGACTCGTTTGTTTTTTTAAATAAAATAATTTTTATTAAGTTTTCCATTTAACAATCCCATCATATCACATTAGTTAATCCAAATTATACCAATACATATCATAAAATCCAAATATTTTGCCGAATTTTTTAAATTTTTGTTGGGGGTACCCATGCTTCGAGTTCAGAAAGGGTCAAATCATCTCATATTTCTGCTGCTTTGATGTTCACAAGTCCCATCTTCCAATCTTCTTGTTGTTATCGTTTTTCTTCTTAATAACCTCTGAGTTGTTTCCACAGGCGAGTTGAAGCAAGCATTATTATGTTTCTGTGTGGACTTTCATGCTGATCCAAGAATCCTATTCGAACGGCATTTCGACAGTTCCGATGAAATAAGGTCTAAGCGTCTGCTCATTAATTTTCCCAGACCAGTTGCTCCATAAATGACTCTCGTGGTCCCTTCCAACGATGCTTTATGAATCTGCCGTGCTGATTCTTCCTTTCTGACAATGACAAGTCAAGTGCTGCAACCCTGTTGGTCCCTCATAACAAAAAGACTTGTGGCACTTAAAATACGAAAGTTTTATGCTGTAAAACATTGGGTTGTCCCCCCCCCCCCGGCTTTGGGTTTCATTAAAGTATGTCATGGGGTTACAGAAAAAGAGGCTTGCCTAAACAAGAGAAGTCCCTGTGATGCGGGGGGGGGGGCAACGAAGTACAAAGCTGCACCGTCTCAAAGAGCATCAGAGCTGCCAAATGTGAAGTATTTGTAGGCCAAAGAAATACAGGATCCATGATTCATGAAGCTGGTCCCAGGGCTACGATTCAAATACCACCCTGATGCTCAGTTAATGAAAAACCTTCCACACGCAGGTGCAAGAAAATCCCATAAAGGGATTTATTGAAATACTCAAGACCATTTTACAGATTGAGCTGAAGAGCAAAAAAAAAAAGAGAATATTATAATTGACCATCAGATTGTCCTGGAACTGTCACTGAAATGGACAAAAGGGACTTGGAAGCAGGAGAAATACTGGGCTTGGTCTTCCGAGTTCCATCCCCTTTTGTAGTATATAATCCTACAAAAGTACATATCTTGTGCAGCATCTGGTGATTGTATAGGGAATTTTTTAATGTTCGATGTTTTATCGTGTTTTAATATATGTCGGATGCCACCCAGAGTGACCGGGGCAAAACAGCCAGATGGGCAGAGTACAAATAATAAACATTATTATTATTATTATTATTATTATTATTATTATTATTATTATATGTGCACATTTGGTATGCAAAATTCCACCTTGAAAGGAGCAACTGCAAATCATTAATAATACAACCACATTTACATTTAACCTAAATTCCAGTAATTAAGGGTGAAATCAAATGTATATAATATGCTAGGTAATGGTGTCTGCATGCACACATAACTTACTGGGAGTAAATCCCATTGAATTGAATGGGACTTACTTCTGAGTAGACGTGTGTGTGTGTGTGTGTGTGTGTGTGTGTGTGTGTGTGAGAGAGAGAGAGAGAGAGAGAGAGAGAGAGAGAGAGAGAGAGAGAGTATGCTATCACTTAATACACATTTGTTCACTGTTTTATACTGGCAATAAGAAAAGACAAAGGAAATCTACTCAATGCACAATTACATTCAAATCCACAGTGGATGAATCAGTATTCAAGTATTCATTCTTGCAGATTTGTTTAAAAATCACTGTTTTGATGAAAAGCACTGAAACTTCAACTTTGTTAAGACCAGTGATCACACGGAAGTACAATAACCCTGAATGCTGATTACATCAAAAGAGAGGCAAGCTGATGGAAGCGAATATTCAGGCTTGACATGCAAATCAGGTAAGTCCTTTAGTAGCAACAAAGATTCTTGTTCCTTTCCCCCCTACATATTATTTACATCCAGCTTCCAGAAAATTTAACCGAGAAAAGCAAGCTGAAGGGGCAAAGGGTGGAGAATGTCCTTTTCTTACTCCCATAAATCATGACAATCAAATTAGATCATCTCAGATTGAGGAACAAAAAAGCCAGTTATAGATCCATTTTGCAACACGGCCTGACATGGTTTCCATTTGTGACTCACAGAGTGGCATTACTTATTCTGAGTGCTCCTTCTTTGACAATATATGCACTTAATGTGAAGACGTGTAAAATTACAGTAAAACAAATGAACCACCCAGGAAATTATGTAAACTTTCTTGGTTATTTTAGTACCTAATTTCAATTCCTCTCCCCTGAATGAGAATTGGAGAGATGTATCAAGTGTCAGAGGCTTTCCAAATTGAATGTTCTCTCCCCCCCCCCCCCGCCTCCCTTGAGGTATAGAAATAACTTTCATGACAGGCACCGGGAGGTGAGAGGTAAATAGAGTCCTCCATTTATAGGAGAAGCATTGGAACGCTCCAAGTGTAATTCTAAAGTGTGCCATGCATCTCAGTCTTCAAAGCGCGGGAGACTTATTGAAATCACAGTGCAATTTATCTGAGCAAAAAGCATTACGGATGGCACCAAAAAAATTATTCCCCACCCCAGAAGAGACGGAGCCTTGCAAGGCTTTAAAGACAACATCTATAAAGCAAGACAAGGGGTGAGAGTGTTTTTGTCCTTCATGCTGGTAAAGGTAAAGGTAAAGGTACCCCTGACCATTAGGTCCAGATGACTCTGGGGTTGCGGCGCTCATCTTGCTTTATTGGCCGAGGGAGCCGGTGTACAGGTCATGTGGCCAGCATGACTAAGCTGCTTCTGGCGAACTAGAGCAGCGCACGGAAACACCGTTTACCTTCCCACCGGAGCGGTACCTATTTATCTACTTGCACTTTGACGTGCTTTCGAACTGCTAGGTGGGCAGGAGCAGGGACCGAGCAACGGGAGCTCACCCCATCACAGGGATTCAAACCGCTGACCTTCTGATCAGCAAGCCCTAGGCTCTGTAGTTTAGACCAGTGTTTCCCAACCTTGTGCCTCCAGATGTTTTTGGCCTACAACTCCCATCATCCCTGACTAGCAAGACCAGTGGCAAGGGATGATGGGAATTGTAGGCCAAAAACAGCTGGAGGCACAAGGTTGGGAAACACTGGTTTAGACCACAGCATGTTGTTGTTTTTTCAAAAAAAAATTATTAATTTTCCAAATTTATAAGAAACAAATAAGAAAACATTACAATATAAAAAAGAACAAATAAACAAGCATTTATCCTCACTGTTAAAATCCCAATTTTGTTATCATTGTCAATTGACTTCCTTGAATCCCCCTAGCTAAGTTTCCATATAGGTCATTGTAGCAGTTTTCCAATACTACTTTCAAATAAAATTAACTTAATCGATTAACATCTGTCTTTCTTTTCAAATTGTCTTCTATCCATAATGTTATCCAAATTAACATATTTAATTCCTAGGCCAATTTGGTACTTACAAGTAATTCTACTTATATTATCTTAGAATATTTAGCTAAATAGTCCTTAAATTTCTTCCATTCTTCTTGGTTCTCCTCCTCTTTCTGATCGCGGATTCTTCTAGTCAGGTCTGCCAGCTCCAAAAAATCCATCATCTTCATCTGTCATTCCTCCACTTATGGTAATTCTTGTAATTTCCAGTTTTTGGCTAACAAAACTCTTGCTGCAGTTGTGGCATACAAAAACTATCTAACATCTGTCTTGGGCAATTCCAAACCTATTATTCCATGTAGAAAGGCTTCTGGGTTTTTTTAATAAATGTATATTTCAACATCTTTTTCAATTCATTGTAAATCTTTTCCCAGAAGTCTTTCACCTTGGGACATGTCCACCACACTTGATAAAAGGTACCTTCCTTTTCCTTGCATTTCCAGCATAAATTGTCACTCGTATGATAAATCTTTGCTAATTTTACTGGGGTTAAGTACCATCTATACATCGTTTTCCTTATAGAAATAATGCTAGAAGGAGTGGTGCAATTAGAGCTGGACGTCAGGACTCAAGTCCAGAGCCCTGGAGTTTGGGGGTTCCCAAATGAGCACCCAGAGAGCGGCAGATAGTGGGAATAGCGGCAAACAGGCAAGGTGTCAGCATATACGTGGGCAGGAGTGTCTTCCCCATAGAGGCTAGTGGCGCAGGGCACCAAGAAAGAGGCGGAGGCTGGACGTGGCACCAGCTCGCCGCCCTTGCCCACCTCCGCCATGCCACGCCGAAGCAGCGCCGCGCCCAGAGCCTCCGCCTGCTGTGGCCACCACAGCACGAAGCAACCAGCTGAGCCGGAAGCCACAGCCAGTCTCCGCCTCTTCCCCACCAGAGGAGCTGCCCTCCAGCCGCTCCCCACCTCCTTCAGGCCCACAAAGCTGGGCACGTCGCCGGCAGCGCTGTCCTCCCTAAAAAAGGCCAGCAACTCTAGGAAACGGGGCCACCAGAGGGATCTTTGCACCACAGCGCCGGATATATTTAAGGCAGCCCTGTACATGGGTATCCCGGTACCCATGGTCTACTGCTGATTCTGGTCATCTACAGCAGTGACTAGAGGAGGATTGGCCACTGAGAGAAGCACAGAGAGAAGAAACGCCACGGTCCACCTGCCTCAGCACAACTGGACACCTTCATCTGCCCTAGCTGCAATAAAACATGTCAGCAGGGGCTGTAACTCTCCAATGGTTTGACTTCACTCCCAAAGGTGGACTCTTCCATTGTCTCCAGAGGCAGACGGGTACCAGCAACGTAATACCTCGGGTGTTAGTTTATTCAGCTCCGGCCCTTGAGCTGATACGGCTCATCTTGCCTTGAGCCCAGCAGAGTATAATCCCAGAGTCCACAGACGAAAGGGTGAAGCAGGTATGGCTACATTGCTATACTTTATTTCTAAGCTATACCGAGAACACACAAATGTACATCTTGCCTCTGTGAGAGCAGAGAGCAACTCCAACAAAGAAACAGGAAACCAGTGAACGTCACATCCAGTCTCCCTTTCCCGTGAGAATCCAACAGTATCTGGACTCTGTGGAATGTAAACACAGTCCTGTGACTGCAAGCAGCTGCTCAGTGAGGAAACAGAAACTAACAGTGAAACCATTCTTCAGCCCTGACCTTCCTGACGCGCAGCGTAAATTAATAACGCAGAGTCTTCTTCTGTAAAAGAATAAAAGCTTTACTGGGTTAAAACTTGTTTGCAAATAAACAGCATAGTGAACAGAAGATTTAAAACTAGCTTCAGAGCATACACAGAGTACAAGTTTCACTTCTGAGTCAGGCTCCACACACACACATTGACTCCACCCTACATTGCTCCAAAGAGTCTCCAAACTAATTCATGGCTCCCAACGGTCTGACTGCAAACAGATACAGTGGTGCCCCGCAAGACGAACACCTCGCAATACGGAAAACCCGCTAGACGAAAGGGTTTTCCGTTTTGGAGGCGCTTCGCAAAACGAATTTCCCTATGGGCTTCCTTCGCAAGACGAAAGCCCATAGGGAAATCTCCGGGACAGCGGGGAAGCGCAGCGCATCTTCCCCACTGTCCTCGGACCTCCTCCGAAAGCTGACGGCGGGGCGGAGAGACCTCCTCCCGCTGCCAGCCTTCGTTTCTCCGCTATCCCGGACGGCTTTTGAAGGCAGGCGGGGGGGAGCAAAGACTTTCGCCCCCCGCCGGCCTTCAGAAGAGGTCCAGGACCTCTTCTGAAGGCCGGCGGGGGGCGAAAGTCTTTGCTCCCCCCTGCCTGCCTTCCCGGGGGCTTTTAAATCGCCCCGGGACAGCGGAGAAGTCCTCCGCTGTCCCGGGGTTTTTTAAAATGCTGGGGGTGGGAAGAAAAGCCCTTGTCCCCCCCCCCCCAGCCTTCAGAAGAGGTCGGGGGACAGACTGTCCCCGGACCTGTTCTGAAGGCGGTTTCCATAGGAACGCATTGATTGATTTTCAATGCATTCCTATGGGAAACCGTGCTTCGCAAGACGAAAAACTCGCAAGAAGAAAAAACTTGCGGAACGAATTAATTTCGTCTTGCGAGGCACCACTGTACATTTATGTAGAGAAAGACCCTCCTCCTGCAAGAGAGGGGAGTGGTTGTGGTCGGGAGCCGGACTCCGCCTCAAGCAGGGGGCGTTAGCCCCCTGCCTCCCACTCACCTGGCTGGCCTACGCCCACGGGCAGGCACCCAACCAGGTGCCTGCGAGGGGGCGTGTTTAGCAGCCCAAATTGCTGCGGCACCAGCCTTCCGGCCTCACTTTTCGTCGTCCCGTCGCGAGTCACCCACCCTCCACTCCCTTAGAGCTCAGGGTCTCAGTTTTCTTTTGGCCTTGCTATGGACCTTAGGTTGGTCGCCCTGGTTGTCCGGGGGGCCTGGTAGGAATTTTTCCATTTGGCATTAGGCTTTTTGGTCTTTTCGCCTACCTCGTAGCAATCGTCACAACTTTTGTGGTATTGGTGGGTAGGTTAGGCATTGGAATAATATGTTGTGGTGTCGAAGAGCTAGGTGTGGCCATCGCCTATGCCTTCAATTTTTGGGTATTCCGTTAAAGGAATCTGGCGGTTGTGTATTCTGTCCGATGCCTGCTTGGCGGGAGGCCATGGCACGACCCTCGGTGACATCAGGGGAGAGCCTATAGTTGGATTAGCATCAACAGGCTCCACCTACTGGTGAATAAACCCCCCTGTTTTAGACTCACCCCTCTCTGAGGGGGTGGAGTCAGCTGACGTAATCCAATGCCTAAGCCAATACCTTTTCACTTGCTGTAATCAATAAAGTTGTGGCCTTTTCTTGCCCATTAACCTTATATCACGTGTCCTCGTGTTTTCATTCCACTACGCGGGGATCGGGTCCTCGAACCACAATGAGTCATCCTCAAGATGAGTCGCAGTGATTCAGCATGCAGAGTGATTGTGCAGCTTTACAGCATTTCTCAACATTTCTAGACTGCTTTACTGCTTCTGCTCTCAAATACCTTTGTCACATGACACTTCCTGACCTTCACACAAAGCGCCTGAGTTGAGTACCGCAGGCTTTTCATTGCAGGTATCAAGCCACAAACGTAAGGGCAGAGGACTGCAGGGACACAGGCATGTGAGGAGAGGACAGAACGTGTGAATAGAGCTTGGGAGTTCTGCTAAACTGAAGGATGGTGTTAAAACATTGTAAAGGAACAGGAAAACAAACGTGCGGCATGGTAGAATCCAGGATTTTCCTCCAGAACCAGGAGCAGAAATGCCCTTGGGTCGAGGACATACAACTACTTCCTGGAGCCCAGCTGAGCTCTTGGTATGCTGAACCCATGTCATCACCTCTGAGCTACAGAAAGCGGCTGTAATCGATGTACAACCCCTGGTACATGCTGAAGAGTTTAGAAGGCCCATCATCATAAATACCTATCTGCCTGCCATCTCACTAATCAATAGCCATGTTATTGTTTGCATTATCTGCCTATAGGTTTAATCAATATATCTTGCTAGCGGGTAATAGGAGATAGGATTGAATTTCAGCTTGGCAAGGCAGTCCGAGGACACTGTGTATATCTGTGGTCTCAGCAGCAAGATATCTTTCTGTCTGACACAACGTGACTTGTATCAGGTTATGTCAGGATGTCATGGAATACATAATGCATCATATATATATTTTAAAGGGAGATGGATGAGAAGAGGCAGGAAACAAAAAAGCAATTTGCATTGGAGCTTCTATTAAAGGATACCAGCAAGATCTCTTTACTGCTTGGATGAGTGGTGTGACACAGTATATCAGTGAAGTATGAAAGGAATCCTTGTTGCAAGATCATCAACGAAAGATAAAACCAGAATTATCTATCATCTATCTATCACCTATTCCATAAAAATTTTTACAGTTCATTTTTATGTTTTGTTCGAAGAGTTGATGAGAGCAATCTAGGTTAGTTTTATCCATTTGCAAAATGGAAAGCTGAGAATGAGATTTGCTGCTCTGAAAATAAGGTAAAGGTAAAGGTCCGTATAGTTAAAGCCATGGTTTTCCCAGTAGTGATGTATGGAAGTGAGAGCTGGACCATCAAGAAGGCTGATCGCCGAAGAATTGATGCTTTTGAATTATGGTGCTGGAGGAGACTCTTGAGAGTCCCATGGACTGCAGGAAGATCAAACCTATCCATTCTTAAGGAAATCAGCCCTGAGTGCTCACTGGAAGGACAGATCGTGAAGTTGAGACTCCAATACTCTGGCCACCTCATGAGAAGAGAAGACTCCCTGGAAAAGACCCTGATGTTGGGAAAGATGGAGGGCACAAGGAGAAGAGGACAACAGAGGATGAGATGGTTGGACAGTGTTCTCGAAGCTACCAGCATGAGTTTGACCAAACTGCGGGAGGCAGTGGAAGACAGGAGTGCCTGGCGTGCTCTGGTCCAGGGGGTCACGAAGAGTCGGACATGACTAAATGACTAAACAACAACAACAAAGGACCGTGGACAGTTAAGTCCAGCCGAAGGCGACTATAAGCAGTGATCTGTGCCCACAGCCCATGTACACCCAAAGGATGTTTGCTTTTAAAAAGCCATAGAGGCATCATATTGGATTGACAGGACACTTTCGTGAGCTGGAATGCCAGTGTCAGATTGGTCCAAGATCCCTAATGAGCCTCCTGCTTGATGGTGAAACCACACAAACACATCTAGGAGCAAATCTTTGCCCTTTAATTAATTTGAACTATCAGCCTCCTTCCCAATAGACTTACGAGTGAAATTCTCTACAGACAAAAGGCTTGTGTAGTGGTGGTCGGTTGCAAAGGGGTCTCACTGTTTAACATTACTTGCAATGCCCCAACATAGCATCATTCCAGAGCACTGTGGGAAATTTTAAATGGCGTGTGGCTCATAGCTACCTGCAACTAGGTAAACTAGGTAGGAGAGTGTGCCCTGTTGCACAGCAGGCATCAGCACTGCAGACTGGACATGGGCAAATGTTGTCCTAATCTTCAAAAGGGGGTAAGGAGAACACTCAGGTAACTACCAGCCAGTGAGCTTGACATAAATCCCAGAAAAGGTCCTAGAACAGATCATTCAATAGTCGGTCTGTGAGCACTTAGAAAGGGATGCTGTGATTACCAAGCCCAGCATGGGGTTCTCAAAAAAGAGTCATGCCAGACGGATCTCGTTTCTGTTTTTGGATGGATTTACGAGCTTGGTGGATCAGGTGAATGCTGTGGATGTAGTAGATCTTGATTTCAGTAAGGCTTTTGACAAAGTCCTCCATGATATTCTTGCAGAGAAGCTGGTAAAATTGCCAAGAAGCGGACTGGGGGTGCCAGGTGCTGACATTGGGCAGAAAAGCGTTCTCCACCCTGCATTAAACAAAATACATAATAAAATATCTATTCTTCAGTTATTTAGGGCAGCCCAGGAAGGGGGATTCAGTGTTCATTTATTTTCTTCCTTTGTTCCCTGTTGTGTGGTGTTCTACTTTTACTCTTCCTGGTTCTCCAGACAGCTTTCAGGACCTTGGAAAGTGCAGAGCAGATCTTTAGTGACCTGGGCAGGGTGGGGACTGCACATGAGAGCCATTTTCAACCTTCCCGTTTCACATTTAGAAAAAACTTCCAGGGAAGCAATCGGAGAAATGATCAAAGCCATAGATCAGATGCTGCTGCAATAGCTAATTTGGACATTGCAATGTTACTGTAGTTTATTACTTCATGTAATTTACCTTGAGGATCCGTCTGGCATGAGCTTCCTGGCTGCAATTAAACTCCACACTTCACAAGCATTACATGTACACACACACACTCTCTCTCTCTCTCTCTCTCTCTCTCTCTCTCTCTCTCCCCTGCTCCCACCAGATAAAAATAATGTGTGGAACAAACCCCATTGGCTCCACAAGAAAGAAAGAGGGACAGTGTGCTGGTCCCAGGGGGAAGGTTACCGTTGACGTGGTCGAAGTCCGGTCCTGGGTCACTAGCCTGGAAGCAGTTCGCAAGGAGCGGGGCGAGGTCCAAAGCAGGAAGCCGAGCGGGGACAGGAACACTGGAGGGTCAGGTCTGGGTCCGGACAGGAGCAGGTACTCAACGACGTTGCTCCCGCAACCTGGGGCCGGGCTGACTGACCTTTATCTTCTCTAAGGCCAGGGGCGGTCCCGGCCCCCAGGAGCCCCGCCTCTCCTGGCCTTAAGGCGAGCACTCCTCCTGGGAGAAACCAGTTCCCTTTGCCTCTCTGCCCTAAGCCTCTGCAGTTCAGGAGAGGCTGAAGGGTTACTGGGCCCAGGGGGAGACTCACCTGTAGGCACTGAGTCCTCAACTACCTCTGGAGCCAGAATGGGTTCACCTGGTGCCTGCTCCTGAGGATCCGGCACAGGTGCAGGTGCCTCAGAATCAAGGCCCTGCCCCAGTTCAGCCAGCCCTGGAGGCGGGGACTCCTGTGCAGGCTGGGAATCCTCCGGTTCATCCTCTGAATCGGATTCCCAGGCCATCACAGACAGACAGACATAGATGTCGGTCGCAGTCAGAGTTGTGCATTCCAGAGTCCCCCTTGTAGATTATGATCAAACGGCCGGTGATACAATCTGTGTGTCAGCTATGTGAGTGTGAGGTTTTTTTAATAGGAAGGAGCAGAATGAGTCTCTCTTGCTTCTTTAATTCAGATTATTCTTGAGACCCTCACTGCACTCCCCACCATGTGTGGACTATTGTGATGTGGCGAAGAAGCATCTGGGGAGGGTCTTGTGTCTCCCCCCATCCCCCCCCCCACTGCTTCTCTCCAAATCACCTGCTCCCAAAGCAGTTTTTCTTCTAACACCCCCCCATACAAATGCTGGGGAGAGGGGTGGATGCACACATTTGCATATAATTAGGCCCTTATGCTGCCGCCTTGTAACAACTCGCATCATCTTCAACTGCATTTTTAAAATGTGATATTAAATTCTAAGGCTAGTCTCCCTGGAACTGTCTGCAGAAACAGTTCTTCCTTAACATATACCGTATTTTTTGCTCTATAAGACCCACTTTTTCCCTCCTAAAAAGTAAGGGGAAATGTGTGTGCGTCTTATGGAGCGAATGCAGGCTGCGCAGCTATCCCAGAAGCCAGAACAGCAAGAGGGATCGCTGCTTTTGCTGCGTAGTGATCCCTCTTGCTGTTCTGGCTTCTGAGATTCAGAATATTTTTTTTCTTGTTTTCCTCCTCCAAAAACTAGGTGCGTGTGCTGGTCCCGGAGGGGAAGGTTACCGTTGACGTAGTTGAAGTCCGGTCCTGGGTCAATAGCCTGGAAACAGTTCGCAAGGAGCGGGGCGAGGTCCGAAACAGGAAGCCGAGCGGGGACAGGAACACTGGAGGGTCAGGTCTGGGTCCGGACAGGAGCAGGTACTCAGCGACGACGTTGCTCCCGCAACCTGGGACCGGGCTGACTGGCCTTTATCTTCTCTGAGGCCAGGGGCGGTCCCGGCCCCCAGGAGCCCCGCCTCTCCTGGCCTTAAGGCGAGCACTCCTCCTGGGAGAAACCAGTTCCCTTTGCCTCTCTGCCCTAAGCCTCTGCAGTTCAGGAGAGGCTGAAGGGTTACTGGGCCCAGGGGGAGACTCACCTGTAGGCACTGAGTCTTCAACTACCTCTGGAGCCAGAATGGATTCACCTGGTGCCTGCTCCTGAGGATCTGGCACAGGTGCAGGATCCTCAGAATCAAGGCCCTGCCCCAGTTCAGCCGGCCCTGGAGGCGGGGACTCCTGTGCAGGCTGGGATTCCTCCGGTTCACTCTCTGAATTGGATTCCCAGGCCATCACAGTGCGTCTTGTGGTCTGGTGCGTCTTATAGAGCGAAAAATAGGGTACCTTTCTGCTTCTAGAATAAGTCTTGATTTGTGCCAAGAAGCTGAGGCTCAACTCATCCGTTTATTTACTTAGAAGATTCCTCTGCCCAACCCGGCTGCTTTTTAGGCAAAAGCTTCACACAAATGGTTTATGATTTAGCACGTCGAATAAATCACAATGCAGTTAAATGATGAAGCCATGCAATATCAAATTAAACAGGCAAAAGTATTACCAGAACTGGCACGAGATAAAGAAAATACCCAATGACAACATGGTCAAAATACACATGGCGTGGTCCAACAACTTAGACATCAAAAGCCACCATAAAAGGGTTGGTCTTTAAAGCTTCTTTAAAAACATCAAGGGAAAGGGTCTCTCTAACTTGATAAGTGATTGTACTCTCCAGCTGTGGGGATACGACCGACAAGGCCCAGTTCCATATGCTCACCAACCTTACAAGATTTGTGCAGGACCTCTTAGGACAATTTTAACATACAGCCATGTAGACAGAGGTAGTCTCCAAGGAACCTGGTCCCAAACCACTCAGGGCTTTGCTGGTCATTACCAACACTAGGAATTACTCATGTGAATGCGCTGACAGCTAGTGGATCTGTGACAATATAGATTCAGTGGGCTCCAGCCACTCAGCCCTAACCAGTATCCAGGCAGCTTCATTTTGCATCCATCAAAGGTTCTGAACCATCTTCAAAGGTGGACCCACATAGAGCCCATTGCAATAGGCTTAGTCTGGACGTCACAAGCTCCCTTCCCTCTCAGCTGGTGAACCAATAGAAGCTCTCTTGTCCACAGCTGCCGCTCGGACTCTCCAGGAACACTCCCCATTTGCAGAAGTGGCCCTTCAGTGGGAGCCCAACTCCACTGAAGACTGGTTGCATCTGTCCCTCTGAAGAGTCTAGTTTCCCCACACACAGCAGCTCTGTCTTATCTGGATTAAGTCTCATCCCGTTCCCCCTCATCCACCCCCAAAACTCATCCCATTCCCATCTGTGCATTGCAAAAACCCTGTGAGCCCACGTCTTGTTGTGGATGAGAATAAACAGGACAGCCTCCTCCAGCCAAGGAAAAGAGGGAGGACTATCCTGCAAGCAATCTGTCTTTGTTCTAAGGAAGAGGCTTAAACGGTTGCTTTGCTATGCAGAGAGGGTATCTATGCCAAAGGTGGTGGACCTAAATGGACAGGCTTGCTTTACATCTATGTGCGGAAGACACAGTTCAGCCATGCATTATTTTAAGACTTCAATAAAATCCCCGAGGCAATTGACGCCACTGGATAGAAGCCTAATCCATAAATCCGTATGGCCTTCCCAGTGGGAACTGAAGCTGGTGATAATTACCATTTCTAATTACCATTACTAATTACCATTTCGTTAGCACGGCACAATTTTTTGAAAAATGTGTGTTTATGCTGCATGACAGAATTTTTAAGCAAAATTTGCTGCCATTGGATCTTAAAATGCATAACATTTATAGCACTGTGGACGGAGACACAAAGGAAGAGGTTTGGGGGCCAAAAAGAAGGGAGAAGAGAGCCTTGCATAACCAAGATCTTTAACATTCTGTAGTATTGACTCTGTGTCCTGAGAGTCGTACCTTGGAAGTTGAACGGAATTGGATTCGGAAGTCCATTCGACTTCCAAAACGTTCAGAAACCAAAGTGTGGCTTCTGATTGGCTGCAGGAGGTTTCTGCAGCCAATTGGAAGCTGCGGAACCCCGCCGGACGTTCAGCTTCCAAAAATAGTTGGAACCAGAACAGTCACTTCCGGGTTTGTGGCATTTGGGAGCCAAAACGTTTGAGAACTAAGTTCGAAAATCAAGGTACTGGAATAAATTATGAAAACTGTACTAAATCTAGCAAATAACACCGTTTTGCAAAAGCAACAGCCAGCACTGATCCAACCCCCTGCAATGCAGGAATCTCCGCTAAAGCTCTGTTTAAAAACCTCCTATAAGGTGGCACTGTGGCGTTAAACCACGGAGCCTAGGACTTGCTGATCAGAAGGTCGGCGGTTCAAATCCCCGCGACGGGGTGAGCTCCCGTTGCTCCCAGCTCTTGCCAACCTAGCAGTTCGAAAGCACGTCAAAGTACAAGTAGATAAATAGGTACCGCTCCGGCGGGAAGGTAAACGGCATTTCTGTGCACTGCTCTGGTTTGCCAGAAGCAGCTTAGTCCTGCTGGCCACAGGACCCGGAAGCTGTACGCCGGCTCCCTCGGCCAATAAAGCAAGATGAGCGTCGCAACCCCAGAGTTGGCCACGACTGGACCTAATGGTCAGGGGTCCCTTTACCTTTACTTATAAGGGAAAATCCACCAGCTCTGATGTGAGCTTGTTCCACTGTCAAACATCTCTTACTGTCAGAAAGTTCTTCCTGCCGTTTAGTCATAATCTCCTTTCTTATACCTTGAATCCATTGTGTTTGTGTCCTACCCTCCAGAGCAGTAGAGAACATGCTTGCTCCATTGATTGCAAAAAAAGGAGTGAGAAACGTTTTTAAACAATAATATAGGGAGCTGCTGTACTCCAAGCCATCTCCCAGGTCCCTTTTGCTGCATTGCCTACGCTTATGGGCAGAAGATGGTGTGGAGATAACCTGAAACGTTTTGCATGTGCTGTACCACTGAAATATGCTTCAATTCCACCCCCTGCATGTAGACACAGAAAAGTATGAACTGGGGCCAGGATATAGTCTGAAGGCACATGAGGTCACCCCTTGGTCAGTGGTTGGGTGGGAGACTGCCTAGAAACCAGACAAACACTGACTTGGGTTCTGGAATGAAAGAAAGAAGGAAGGGATTAGGTCTAGACTGATGACTGGGAGCGGCCACCGAGACCACATAACACCGGTCTTGAAAGACCTACATTGGCTCCCAGTACGTTTCCGAGCACAATTCAAAGTGTTGGTGCTGACCTTTAAAGCCCTAAACGGCCTCGGCCTAGTATACCTAAAGGAGCGTCTTAACCCCCATCGTTCTGCCCGGACACTGAGGTCCAGCGCCGAGGGCCTTCTGGCGGTTCCCTCCCTGCGAGAAGTGAGGTTACAGGGAACCAGACAGAGGGCCTTTTCGGTAGTAGCACCCGCCCTGTGGAATGCCCTCCCATCAGATGTCAAATAGAACAACAACTACCAGACTTTTAGAAGACATCTGAAGGCAGCTCTGTTTAGGGAAGCTTTTAAAGTTTGATGCATTACTGTATTTTAATATTTTGTTGGAAGCCGCCCAGAGTAGCTGGGGAACCCAGCCAGATGGGCGGGGTATAAATAATAAATTGTTGTTGTTGTTGTTGTTTGTTGTTATATTATCTAGGACTAGGGCCTATGTGCTGAAGTGGAGCGACCGTATTGGCCTGTATATAAGCCGCACCCGAATATAAGCCGCACCTTTAAAGTTCAAGAAAGAAAAAAAGACAATACCTGAATATAAGCCGCTCCCTTAAAATTCCGCAGGCGCTCACACCCGTTCCGTTTTACCATATGTCTGTTTCAGCAGCGATATCATAAAACCCAATTTTTGTAAGGTTGCAAATTTAAGCCGCACTTTAACTTTTCACAGTTAGAATTTGGGGGGGAAAGTGAGGCTTATATTCAGGCCAATACGGTATTTATCCTCACCCCAGACCATCTTTCCTTTTTAAAAAGTAATAATAATAATTTAAGAATGAAAAGAGTGGAGAAGAGGAGGTGAGAAAGAGATAGAAACAATAAAAGAAATAAAATACAAATAATACTAACAGTATCGTGCGGTAGCTGCTCCTAAAAACGCCTGCTGGAATTTTTCTATTTCACTAGATCTATGCAGACAATTATGATAGGGTTGCCATACATCCAGAATTTGGGCAAAACTCTAAAAAGCTCAACAACTTTTGTGGCCAGATTTTCACTTTTTGAAATGTGGCAACCCTAAATTATGAGCACATCTTTCCACAATGATCTACTGATGTTTGTTTCTAACTTTTTTTAATTTTTAACTTGTTTTAAAAACTTTTTAATGCTTTTACTGTATGATCTTCATGTGTGGTTCCCTCCCCCCCCCCCCCGAACCACTTTGATACATTTTTTATGATACTATGGTAGTATACAAATACCTTTATAAACAAATACAAATAAAAACCACCAGCAGTTCACATTACGGTTACAGTAAGCTCTTCATTTAAACGTGCAAGTAAATATAATCCCCCCAGATGCCCAGGTAGGTATGCAGCCATACAAAACTGATGTCTCTATGAAATAGGTTCAACTTTAGCCAGGGAGGTGAGGTCCTCAGACCTTTGCGTAACAAACTCTGGGTATTTATCCTTCCAGACTCAAGGTATAAGCCTGTTAGCAACCTTAAGGGCTCGCGAGGCCACTTTTATTGTCCTGCCATTAATCCCCATACTTATAGGAATAGAATCTAAAAGCACATGAACATCTGGAAATATTAAGGATTTCACAGGTACAAAACTGCTACGGATAACAACTTCAAACCAAGAAGAATATCTCACTGGGGAAGCTCACATCATATGCCTTAGCAAGGATTCCTCAGCAACACACCTCCCAAATCCACCAGTATAGGACAGTGTCTTTCTACACAAACGAGGTGGAGAACTATTTAAACTTTCCTACTTAATGCCCCCCCAATGACACCCCTCCCTAATTTCCAACATTACCTTTAAAAATAATAGAAACTAGGCATTAGAACACAAACACACAAATTCAGATTATTACAATTTGATGGTAGCTATTTGACACTCTTATGGTAGAGGTCTTGTACCTTATATTTGAGGAAGGAGATTTCTGGATATTTTTCAGTGCTTATACACCCACCCAAATCTGTTATAGGCTGGCCCAGCACATCTCAAGCCAATATTGTGGGGGAAAATAGGTATAAAAGAATTACTTGATGGTTGTTTTGTTTTGGACAAGTACTATAATAAATAATAATAATAAATTTTATTTATATTCCACCCTCCCCAGCCGAAGCCGGGCTCAGGGCGGCTAACAACACTAAAATAGTGCAACATTCTAAAAACATTATAAAAATTAATTAAAATCAAAATTGATGGCAACCATACTAAAGTTCTGTAAAGATTGCCAAAGGAGGGAGTCAGGCTGCGCCCTGACCAAAGGCCTGGTGGAACAGCTCTGTCTTGCAGGCCCTGTGGAAAGATGTCAAGTCCTGCAGGGCCCTTGTCTCTTGTGACAGAGCATTCCACCAGGTTGGAGCCGCAGCCGAAAAAGCCCTGGCTCCAGTTGAGGCCAGCCTAACCTCTCTGTGGCCTGGGACCTTCAAGATGTTTTTATTTGAAGACCGTAAGTTCCTCTGTGGGGCATACCAGGAGAGGCGGTCCCGTAGGTATGAGGGTCCTAGGCCGTATAGGGCTTTGAAGGTTAAAACCAGCACCTTAAACCTGATCCTGTACTCCACCGAGTACAGCATGGGAATATAGGCTGCTAGATCTTTAAAATATGTCCTTGTGACTTCCAAACTTCTCTCTTCCCCCAGCGTAGGAAAAGACCACACATTTGGTAAGTTAAAAATTGGTTTACTTACAAACTCTTCAAAGGTCAGGTTCATGTGCTTCAGAAAGTTGCACGGGCAGTAAAACTTTGCTTAGCCTCAAAGTGGTGACAGTTCATAAATTACTGGTATAGGAACACAAGAATGGCTTGTGAGAGCCATGCCGCTAAGCTGGAGCAACCAGCTTTGCCTCTTCACATGTTGTGTTCATCAGGTAGACTGAAGGGGAACAAAGTCTTCATTACCTAGTCCCTCTCAAGGAGAGCTAAGCCTGGCAGGACAGCTTACTCTATTATATTAACCACTTCATGCATGCATGTTGGTTATATGAGGCAAGTTATCCCATTCAGAAGGCAGGAAGGTGTTGAAATCCAAACTGGATTTTTGGAAAGTGTTGATCGTGTGAGTCCAACAGTGATTCAGGTGTAGGTCAGGCTGAGTCAGCCCAGGTGTATGAAAATTTCCCCTTACTTTTTGGATTCTAATTTACATGAAAGTGTAATCTGGTTTAATCATTGGCAGTAAATATACTGCTCGGAGCAGGAGTCTGACGATAACATAATGCGATTTCTCCTTCAAATGCTGGAATGCAATCACCTCTGAGGTAGAACACCGTATTTCTAATGCATTTGTACGTGAACAGTTATTTCAGTTAAACCAGTCAAGTTTTGTGACAGCCTCTCTTCAATCTAAATACAACCCCAATATAAATAGTTTAAGCAAGATGTCCTTTAGTGCAGTGGAGGCAGTGAAAAATAAGGTGCTGAAGTTTGCCTTTGCTTGTGATGACCTCAGGAATGATTTAATTAAACCCACATTCCAACCTCCAATTTATATTCTGAAAAAGCATCCTCGGGCAGCTGCTTCTATGTGCCGTGTTTTCCAAGAAGCTGGAATGCATTAAGTCACATTAAAATGATGTTTGAGTTTCTGTTGCTGCCATGAGATCATCCTTGACAATATATTTGCCTCTGAATCATTACTGGTAAAACGTCTCTTTTGAAACAAATAAATAAATGCATGTTAAGAGACTTTGCAATTGTAGTCAAGATCTTTTGTTCTCCTGATTATATTCACCACAGTACTTCTGTAGTCGAATCTAGAGCAGTTGTCCAAGGCTATGATGCAAAGACCTCTAAACCCTTTCCCTTACCTTAGTTGTAAAACTAGGGACTTACAAATATATTTTCATTGCTCCAAAGGAATGTCTCCCAAAGGGATGGCAAAAATAGAGTAATATAGTACTGTACTAGCATAAACACCTCATAGGCTGCATCAGTGTTGATCTGCTCCAATATCAGAGACCATTTGCAGTCTCTCTAACTGGCATTGGCTTAACTGCTCTGATGTCACATAGAGACTGATTCGGCAATGGGGGATGTGAAGACTTTGGCATCTGACTACCAGGACCCATGAGTAATTCTTGGCAATGTAAATTGTATAATTATTACCTGGAGGACATGGACTTTTGAAATACACCAGTTGGAGCTTTTCAGTGAAAACACATGGAAGACAGATGGACAACGCTCACTGCTCAATAATGAAAGTGATGCAAAATATGTGGCGTATCTCTACATTTACAGCGACATGGTTTGGGATCCATTTTCCTTTCGCTGAGTTTGGTTGTTGCTGTAAAATTTGGTGGCTCCTTTTGGAATATATTTGTAATGTTTTTATTCATCCTTTCTTTCAAAGAGCTCGGGGCAGAAAACATGGTTCTCCTTTCCCCCCAAAAAACAATCTTGTAAGCTGAGTCATGGAACTTGTTCTGGACTGGAGAATATGGAGCCATGTGAATTTTGGGAAACCAGTTCTTATACATCACCACACAGTCCAAATTCTTGTGTATGCTTCCATGACTTTTCTATATTTTGCACAATAAATTGATACCAATGTGTTGTTAAAAAATTCTGTATGTTTTCTCTCCTTTAGCACCTGAAGTTTTTTAAATACTTACCGTATTTTTCACTCTATAGGACGCACCCGACCATACGACGCACCTTGTTTTAGAGAGGGAGAACAAGAAAAAAAAATCTCCCCCTCTCTGCTCAGCGCCCCTTCAGCGAAGCGGCAGGAGAAACGGAGCCCCTTCCATTTCTCCTCCCACTTGGGTGAAGGGGCGCTGCGCAGCTCTCCCTCTCTGCTGAAGCCGGGAGAGTCTTGCTCTCCCGGCTTCAGCAAAAGGAACCTGAAGCCTGCGGAGCGCAGCGCGAGGTTCCCGCTGCGCTCCGGAGGCTTCTGGCGGCTATCCCTGAAGCCTGGAGAGCAAGAAGGGTCGGTGCACATTGACCCATCTCGCTCTACAGGTTTCAGCGAAAGCAACGCGAAGCCTCCGGAGCGCGGAGGGAGCGCTCCCTCTGCACTTCGGAGGCTTCGTGTTGCTATCACTGAAGCCAAGGAGCCTGCATTCGCTCCATAGGACGCACACACATTTCCCCTTAATTTTTGGAGGGGGAAAAGTGCGTCCTATAGAGCGAAAAATACGGTATTTCTATAGATTTATTTTTTTAAATTATGCATTATAAAATGTATTTTCCTCTCAAAATATGTATTTCGAAACACATTTTGATATGCATGTTGAGCCAAGAAAAACTGCACCAGAACATTCAGGAAGCGCAAAAGCCAATGGGTATCTAAGGTTGCAGTCCTAACCACCATTACCTGGGAGTAAGCCTCACTGAATTCAATACAGCTTACTCTAAGAAGGCATCGATTAGGAGGAGTATGCTAGAAATTCCAACCCACACATTATTTCGAGTTGATCAAGTCAATTCATATCAGAATTCACAAATACTGAATTCCTCAGTCATCTCTAGTAGATTGGCTGGTATATTTACTCAGACCTGAGCTTTAAAGATTCATTCTGGATCCATGTACCAAATTTTACGTTGTTGGGTGGCCTTCTATTTATTCTTCCATAAATTTGCACCTGCAGAACAAACACAGAGAAAGTTAAGCAGGTGATGTGACAATAAACAAGTAAAATATTCGCGGCAAATTACTAACAGAAGCCTAGCAATATTTTTGAAAAAGAAAGGAAAGGCTGGCAGTGAAAGGGTCTCTGCAATGCCTCAGCTGAGTACGGTAATATCTGGCACAATTTCCTTAGACACTACTTTATGCAACATGCATAGTCTGCCCTCTAGTATTCATTGGCGAGAAATGCACAAACAATATGTGAGATTTACGTTGCTTACAGACAGATGGCTCCTAGCACTTACCTAACCAAGAGAATTTGCAGTGGGGTAGAATAAACCATTTCTAAATAATTTCATAAAGATATTAAGGGACCTGAAGACAAATTGATATTCATCACTTCCAGAATTGTCTCCTTTGCCATTTTCCAGAAGGTCCTGTCCTGTCGCAAGATCCCCACAGCAGGTGAATAAATGACCTTTTAAATGTTATAGTACCTTTCTTCTGAATCTTTTCCAGTTTGCCAGCTTTCTTTTGCACAAAAGTGAATGGCGAAAGGCAGCAAGCACTGCCCCCCCCATTTACACACACACACACACATTTTTTGTGAGACAATTCAGTTGTAAATACTAAATAAGCTTCTCCTAAAAACAGACCAATTTGATCTCTGATACACATGTTCCTATCGGTTTGCAGATGTGCAGAGGTAGCACATCAAATCAACTTGTTATTTGGTTTGTTTAATACATATATCCCACATTACTAAATGGGTGGGTGAGAGTCAGGGCCTGGGGTTGTGGATTTACATAAAGGGCTGCCCTACTTTCCCCCCAATACTTCGTGCACTTGGTTGTTGCAAAGATAAAATAGGACAAATTCACACCTGCCTTCCTGAGCTGCTCCGAGTAAGTGTGAGGTATAAATGCAGCTAATAAATACATGACTTGTGGTAAGCCATTAGTGAAATCTTTCTTTCTTTCTTTCTTTCTTTCTTTCTTTCTTTCTTTCCTGCAGTAGTGAAAAGCGGATAAGTCCCATTGTCTTTCCTTTTTATCCCGTCCCATTTATCAAACTGACAGGAAATAAAAATGGATGCCTTTAGCATCATATCAGCTACTTCCTGATCACACCGGTTGGTGTTTTGCTGAATGGGAAGCTATAAATTATCACAGCATCCCAACACATATACTTCTTGTGGATACAGAGGGGGGGGGAATAAAAAATAAACCAATTATAAACTTAATCAGACTCAGTTATCTATGTGTGGGTTTTTATCAATTTCCATATAGTGACCAGGGCTGGCCCAAAACATTTTGGCATCTGAGACAAACCACAAAATGACATTCCCTCCGCCCCACCAGGGAAGAAGGGTGAGTAAAGATCTACATCAGGAACAAGGAGGGAATAAAGATCTACATCCTGATCAAATTTGCAGATGACACCAAACTGGGAGGGGTGGCTAACACCCCAGAGGACAGGATCACACTTCAAAACGACCTTGACAGATTAGAGAACTGGGCCAAAACAAACAAGATGAACTTTAACAGGGAGAAATGTAAAGTATTGCACTTGGGCAAAAAAAAATGAGAGGCACAAATACAAGACGGGGGACACCTGGCTTGAGAGCAGTACATGTGAAAAGGATCTAGGAGTCTTGGTTGACCACAAACTTGACATGAGCCAACAGTGTGACGCGGCACCTAAAAAAGCCAATGCAATTCTGGGCTGCATCAATAGGAGTATAGCATCTAGATCAAGGGAAGTAATAGTGCCACTGTATTCTGCTCTGGTCAGACCTCACCTGGAGTACTGTGTCCAGTTCTGGGCACCACAGTTCAAGAAGGACACTGACAAACTGGAACGTGTCCAGAGGAGGGCAACCAAAATGGTCAAAGGCCTGGAAACGATGCCTTATGAGGAACGGCTAAGGGAGCTGAGCATGTTTAGCCTGGAGAAGAGGAGGTTAAGGGGTGATATGATAGCCATGTTCAAATATATAAAAGGATGTCACATAGAGGAGGGAGAAAGGTTGTTTTCTGCTGCTCCAGAGAAGCGGACACGGAGCAATGGATCCAAACTACAAGAAAGAAGATTCCGCCTAAACATTAGGAAGAACTTCCTGACAGTAAGAGCTGTTCGACAGTGGAATTTGCTGCCAAGGAGTGTGGTGGAGTCTCCTTCTTTGGAGGTCTTTAAGCAGAGGCTTGACAACCATATGTCAGGAGTGCTCTGATGGTGTTTCCTGCTTGGCAGGGGGTTGGACTCGATGGCCCTTGTGGTCTATTCCAACTCTATGATTCTATGATCTGGATTTGCTGCCCCTGTGGATTCTGCTGCCTGAGAAAGTCACCTCACCTTGCCTCATGGGTAGGCTGGCCCTGACAGTGACCGTGATGCCTTCAGTGTAGGAATTTTGTAGATTGCAAAGTACCCCTTAGATTACAGGATGTACCAATTTGTGTGTGTTAGGCTGGAATGCGAGACATGAGTAATTAAAGCAAGATACAGTGGTACCTCAGGTTACATACGCTTCAGGTTACAGACTCTGCTAACCCAGAAATAGTGCTTCAGGTTAAGAACTTTGCTTCAGGATAAGAACAGAAATTGTGCTCCGGCGGCGCGGCGGCAGCAGCAGGAGGCCCCATTAGCTAAAGTGGTGCTTCAGGTTAAGAACAGTTTCAGGTTAAGTATGGACCTCCGGAACGAATTAAGTACTTAACCCAAGGTACCACTGTACTCAGGAAAGTTTATACCGTATTTTTCACTCCATAAGACGCACCTGACCACAAGACACACCTAGTTTTTAGAGGGGGAAAGCAAGAAAAAAAATATTCTGTAAAGAGTACCCCTTAGATTGCAGGATGTACCAATTTGTGTTTAAAGCAAGCAAAGCGAGAGCCGCTTACATGGCTTCTCTCCCACAGCCGTAAAAGAGGAGGAGGAGACACTGGGATAGGTGCTTTGCTTGCTTTACAAGCGAGGAGGGAGGAGGGATGGGCAAGCAAAGTGAGAGCTGTGCAAAGCAGGACAGAAGCCATGTAAGCGGCTCTCGCTTTGCTTGCTCCCGTCCGTCCCTCCTCCTGCTTCGCTGAGAAGTCAGCAGAGCTCTTGTTCTGCTGGCTTCCCAGCAAAGCGGATGAGGGACGAAAGGGAGCCCTTACACGGAGCCCCTTCCGTCCCTCAGAGGGCAGCCCGTCTGTCCCTTCTACCTCCTAGGGGGAAAGCCAGCAAGAGCCACACACACGCTCCACGTGGCTCTTTAAAAGGAGCGCTGAGCAGAGCCTGTGTGTTGCTCTTCCTGGCTTTTCCGGGAGGAGGGAGAAGGGATTGACAGGCAGCCCTCTGTCCCTTCCCCAACTCCAGGAAAAGCCAGCAAGAGCCGCACCCACGTTCCGCGCAGCTCTTTAAAGGGTGCACTGAGCAGAGCCTCCCACCTGCATTCGCTCCATAAGACGCACACACATTTCCCCTTTTACTTTTTAGGAGAGAAAAGGTGTTAGGATATTTCCGTTCCACCTTAAAAGGGAGCAGGATGTTTGTGTCACAGCCTGCGTATTTCCTGTTTCACAGGATGTTTCTGTTGTGTCTTTGCTTTCGTTTCCTTCTTCGTGCCTGAACGCTGAAGCAGGCGGTCATGTTTTTCTTTGTTCTGACCAACGCTGAATAAACTTGTAAATATGCTCTCCTGCGTGCAACTTCTGCTGTGCATTATCTGCTGATAAGAGTGTGCACCAGCCCTGGAATGTGGCAAGCTATTTTCTAGAGCTCGTGTCACTAATTGCTGATACTGCGTGACTACCAGAGGTTGATGGAACGTCCGGCAGCCGGCTTGGGGGCCATGATGGACTTTGTCTCCCTGGCAGTATCCCAACAAAAAGTGTGTCTTATGGAGCGAAAAATACAGTATATTCCAAACTAGATAAATCCAGTGTGCTCCCGCTACTGGTCTGTGAAGCTGTGTGCACAAGATGACAGCCACAATGCACATCTGTCCCCTTGTTTTATGCTATGGCATGTTGATGCATCCCCCCCACCTCCCCAAAATGGAAGGCATCCATGATTCCACTCTGCCAGGCAGCAGGTGTCTTGGAAACACATTTAACCGGACTGATGTGCACAATGCTGTGCGAATGCAGCACATGGGGGGAGGGGTGTACATGACCTTGCTGCATTCAAAGCCAATAATGGGTAGACAGCCTCAGCATACAGAAAGAATCAGCAGGTTTAGTCAGCTGTAGGAATGGTCACGTGTTCTGTGAAATGTATGAGGCTCCAAAACCCCTTTGCTAAATCAGACTACTTGGAGGGCACAGGAATGGCGACAGCAAATGACAGGGAGCGCATCGATACGAACATGCACATATAGTCTACTTACACTGTGATAAGTAGGTACCCAAGGAACTACACCTGCCCCAGCTACTTACAAAAGTACAGAGCGCTGTTGCGCTGTACCTTTCTCCTGAGTGATGTTGCCAATTTGAGGTGTGCTCTCTCAGGATCTTTCTCTCCCCCTCCCCATAAATGACTTTTCCTGTTTGGTTCTAGCTGCTCCCCTCTCCAGCAGGATCCATATTTCAAACTGCAGGGGTTAAACAAAGCGGCCAATTTCCTCTGACTAATCGAGCATGCAGTTTGCCTGCTTGTATTTGGGCAAGAGGATTTATTACACCCAGCGACAATAAATGTTCCGAGCACTCTTATGGGGCAGACCTGTGCCGCAGTTCATTAACTTAAAAGGGGGAGGATGCTGAAGTACTATTTCTATTTTCGGGCTACTCTGTTTCAAGTTCATTGTGTATTTACAGCTCCCCGGGCAATGAAATGCTTGAGAAGTCCACACCAGAAACTAATTTTGCGTGAGTGTTGCTAACTGTGTGGGAGGGTGTGCTTTCCCCCCTTCTCTCACCTTGAAGTGTTAGCGTTTCCGGCACTCTGGTTTTTCACAGAGAAGCCTGTCGTGCTAAAACTCAACTTCCTTGCTCCAAGTTAAATGCTCTGGAGTTCGCCACTGACAAACTGTTGAATCTGAACACGGAATGGGCCTATGATTTCACCCACGCATCCGCAAATGATGTTGAGGTTTGTATCTAACCCACTTTTTAAAAGGTGCTCAAAGTAACCAAAATCATAAAGGTAAAAAGAAGAAGAAATGGATCCAATCTGTTGTTGTTGTTGGCATCCGTCTGTCTTGAGAAACAATGGAGTCCGCCTCCGGGGGTGAAGTCAAACCTCTGTGTTAGCAGCACCGAAGTAATCTTCCTTTTTTAATATAATTTTTATTGATTTTAACATACAAATTATAAAACGTACCACACAGTTTAACACTTATTCAAACTTATTGGACTTCCATCAGCACCTCTGATGATCCTCCGTCTTAATCACTTCTTATGCATTTCTTAACTTTATATTGCCTTTACATCTCTTAACATATCATCCCCCCTTCTCCGTTTTTGCAATACTTCCAATAACACTCCTCACAAAACTTCTTGCAAACCTACAAACGTTGTCTGATCGTCACAAATACTTTTCAAATATTCCGTAAATTTACTCCAGTCTTCGGTAAACTTCTGGTCCCGCCGGTTTTGAATCCTTCCTGTTAGCTTATCTAATTCTGCATAGTCCATTAACTTCATCCTCCATTCTTCAATCGTTGGTAATTCTTCTTGCTTCCATTTTTGGGCCAATAATATTCTTGCTACTGTTATCGCATATAAAAAAAACTTACATTCTTTTCTATTTATATCACTTCCAACAATGCCCAATAGAAATGCTTCTGGTTTCTTTACAAATGTATATTTCAACATTTTTTTCAACTCATTATAAATCATCTCCCAGAAGCATTTCACCTTTTTACATTCCCACCACATGTGATAAAATGTTCCCTCTTTTTCTTTGCATTTCCAACATTTATTACTAACTTTATACATTTTCGCTAGCTTAACTGGTGTAATATACCATCTATACATCATTTTCATCACATTTTTCTTTTAGGGCATTGCATGCAGTAAATTTTAAACCTTCTTTCCATAATTTTACCCATTCACTCAGCTGTATATTATACCCAAAATCTTTGGCCCAGTGAATCATAACCGTCTTTACCAGCACCGAAGTAATCTTCCATGGTGCACAAGGCTGGGCAGTGTGTGTGGAGGTCCTGGGCTGCCCAGATGACAAGGTTCCCTTCTTGGCCTCACTGATGTGGTCCAAAGGAAAGCAGAGCAATACATTGAGCACCATCTTGCCTACAGGAGTTGCCAGAAGGAGGTGTACAAGGCCCCATCCAGCTGTTTTAGGGGACTCCACTCCAGATTTGTGTAGGGTTTACTCCAGGGGTCAGCAACCTTTTTCAGCCGTGGGCCGGTCCACCGTCCCTCAGACCATGTGGTGGGCTGGACTATATTTTGAAAAGAAAAAAAAAGAATGAATTCCTATGCCCCACAAATAACCCAGAGATGCATTTTAAATAAAAGGACACATTCTACTCATGTAAAAACACGCAGATTCCCGGACCGTCTGCAGGCCGGATTGAGAAGGCGATTGGGCTGCATCCGGCCCCCGGGCCTTAGGTTGCCTACCCCTGGTTTACTCCATAGCCTTTCCTTCTCCTGAAGATATCCCACAAGGCAGTAGAGGTTTAAGATCAAAGTTTTCCTTCTCCTAGATGGACTACCTTCCTAGGTTGACGAGCCCCATCTGAAAACACACAAAACCATCTGAAAACAACAGGACAGCAGTCAGGTAAAATACAAGCAATAACAAAAGATTTCTGGCTGGATAATGTAACTGGAAAGAAAAGAGAGGGACTTTCCAGAGGAGAAAATTCAATAGCGGGGGGCTGCTACTGGAAAGGTCCTGTTCTCTGTTTCATTGTTTTAGGACAGCATTTTCCAATCTGGTGCCCTCTAGATGTTGTTGGATTACAACTTGCATCATCCCTGGCCATTGGCTATGCTAGCTGGAGCTGATGGAGGTTACTGTCAATTAACATGTGAAAGCCACATGGTTGGGGAAGGTTGGTCTAGGAACATATTCAATATCAACTGATTTTTTAAATATGTTTTAATAGGGATCCTTCTGCTGCCCTGTAATCTGTAGTCCACACTTTTCCAAATTACATATGACTATTCTCCCAGCATTCACACAGGTGTGGTCCATGCAGCTGCCTTTGTAAATGAAATATACTCAGAGTCGCAAAGTGATTTCATGCTCTTTATTCAGCTCATAGTGGTGAGGAGGAATGGAAGTCCCCTCAAAGTATCTGCTTTATATACATTATTTACACAATGGGCTGCACGTGATTGGCTAATTCCGGACTTCTCCTGTAGGCCAATCAGGCTGTGGATTCACTTCTATCTGGAGCTGGATTGGGTGGCTCCTGCTGACAAATCATACTGCTGCATTGTTCTAGGACCAATCAGACTGCTGCATTTTGGATCCTATTGTTCTAGGACCAACCAGACTGCTGCAGTTTGGATCCTATTCAACTCAGTACATAACAGTAAATTTCTAGAGTCTCCTTCATAACTGGCTATGACATTCTGTTCTCCATCCTAAAATTGGTGCAGTACAAACAAGAACCTTCTGCCAAATATGTTTAGTAGTATTCTAGATTTGCCCACGGTTAGGGAAATGGTGGCTATCACAGCTTGACCATGTGCTGATTCATGTGTCCTACTTTGCAGAGGACAGTCCTCTATTTCAAGGTATCTTCTATTTAAAAGGCTGTTGAATCAAAGTCTGATTCAAAGGTAAAAGGGAGAGCAGGGACCTTGAAGTTGCCCATGAGTTGTATGAACCTGGATAGCAGACTGAGCAAGCACACGGATTACCTAGTCAGTTTCCCCCACTGCAGTGAAATGCAATGCAGTTCTATTTAAATAAGAGGCATTATTCCTACATTTGCAGGGATATGTATGAATTAGCATATGCAAATTTAATGCAAATCTTTACCTTATTTTGTCCTGCTTGTTAACTTTTCCCTTTTTTTGCAGAGCAAAAGTAGTCATTCCATAACTATGAAAAAAAGACACTGATGGTCTGGTCTGGTCTGGTCTGGTCTGGTCTGTATAACCGCATTTTGATCTGCAGATATCAGTACATAGTGGTTTTTCATTTGCTGATTGTCTGCAGAACAGATTGTTTTGAAAGACAAGGAGCAGGGGCTAATAAAAGCTTCCATGGAGAAGCTGCTGCTGGCTTTCTGAACTATGGAAAAAAGTGGATGAAACCCACTATAGCTATAGAAGAGACCCATGTGTCAGAGAGACCCTACAGTCTATATTGCAAAAGAATAGGAAATTAAACTCTCTGGGTGAAATAATTTTAATCCACATTGGTTGTGGGAAATTCAGACTTGGCAGTCATAGCTGTTCTGGATTACCATTCACCTTGTTAGCTAGGGGTGCTGGTGCCATTGGAATGCTCAAGAACAAGCGAACATAGCATGCACTGAAACAAGAAATTAAATTGTAATCACGTTTAGGGGGTCGCGGGTGGCGCTGTGGGTAAAACCTCAGCGCCTAGGACTTGCCGATCGTATGGTCGGCGGTTCAAATCCCCGCGGCGGGGTGAGCTCCCGTCGTTCAGTCCCAGCTCCTGCCCACCTAGCAGTTCGAAAGCACCCCTAAATGCAAGTAGATAAATAGGGACCGCTTTATAGCGGGAAGGTAAACGGCGTTTTCATGTGCTGCGCTGGTGCTGGCTCGCCAGCTGCAGCTTCATGACGCTGGCCACGTGACCCGGAAGTGTCTTCGGACGGCGCCGGCTCACGGGCTCTAGAGCGAGATGAGCACGCAACCCCAGAGTTGGACACAACTGGCCCGTATGGGCAGGGGTACCTTTACCTTTTAAGCTTAGTTTGAATTACAAAAATATTAAAGATCATTAGACAGAAACCTATTATCAGTATACATTCAGGCATTTAAGAACTTAATAGATTCAGGCATTTATAACCCTAATAGATTTGACATGTGGACTTTCTGATTTCAAGTTTTGACAACTTTTGTAACATAGAAACAGATTGTTTTTAGACACAGATTATGTATGGATAAATATAATATTTGGAATCCATTTATAAAAGTATGTCTTGTTAATAATTTTGCATTTAATGGAATAATTACCTGTATACCCATATATTCTATCATATCACAATTTCAATTTTGGGTGTTTTTTTTCTCTTTTTCTTTTATTCTTTCACATTACTCCCTCACTGAAAACTTTTAATAAAAATATAAACCTTACAAGTTTTGATGGCATTGCTGATTCTCATTGTATCAATGTTGTACCGCAGTGGCGTATTGCTATAATTAATCAAAATAATTATTTTACAAACTATACACAATTTCCTGTAGATGATATAAAAGTCCAGCATGCCACATCTTGGTATACACTGCCATCTGGTGATAGTATTTTATGCAGGGTTGCCTTTTAAAATTATTCTCTGTTAACAAGTAGCACTTAAATTAAATAAAATTTGTTTTTTTAAAAAAGGTAATTCAGAGTTTTAAAATTAACCCCCAATAATAGAGAATAAATTCCATAAGAATTGCTTTCTTTTGCATTAATAAAGGTAATTTAGGCTTTTTTGCATGACCTTTTTGAGCTATGTCTTTGTGCATCTCCCACAGCAATAGTGCATTATCAATTCACTGGCACCCAACAGATGAGGGGAAAGCCTTGATTCAGGCACAGAGGATGGCACATTAGGGTAAATGGGCACTACATGAGAAGCCTTAAGTCTCCTGACAACCACCTGCCCACCGAGGGTGGCTCCACCTGTATATATTTTCTTCGTAACTATATCTCTTTGCATATCCTTTTGTATATCCATTGGCTTTATATTTTAAGTTAGGTTCACAGTGACTGGCATTATATTTTAAGTTAGACTTTGCAGGGGGTGTGAGATGTGAGAATGCCATTCTGCTTTCCTTATGGAATATTATGTCAGTTAATAAAGCTTCCTTCTGATACCCAACAGTCTGCCTGCCCTCCATTGATGGAGCTCCAAGGAACATTTTTGCTTGCTTGGTGGTTGCTACTGACCAGATGACAACTAGCCGCCAAGACATATGCCCTGCCCCGCCTCAAAATCCTCTAAAACTCTTTAGAATTGAGTGTGAGCACAGACGCTTCACTTCTAGATTATGTAAGAGACCCAGGGTGTATGCTATGAATTAATTACATTTCAAATACTGGTGGCATTTAGCGTTCAGAAAGATAGCATGCATTGCTGAATAGTTTTTACGTGTGGTTCCTGTGTGCCTATTATTTTATAACCCCTGGGCCATATCCTAGAAACTCTATCCAACCCTGAAAGCGGTACAAAGGATGTTGTTCCAGTTAACATCGGAGTGCAAATCGAAACATATCCTCGAAGCTCCTGGGGAGATAGAAGCAAGGGAAGTGAGATAAAGGAAGGCATGTCAACATCCTGCCCAAGGCCTAGTTGCGAGGCGATAGAAATGTGGCATTTGAGACCATAATTGCAAGGGAGCAGAAAGCCGTAAGGAGCCATACACCAGTTTACCAACCCATGACCTGCAACCGCTCTTGGTGTATGAAGGATGTTTAAGAATGATGTTTTTATAATGTGCTACACCTATAAGAAGAAGAAGAGTTTGGATTTGATATCCCGCCTTTCACTCCCCTTCAGGAGTCTCAAAACAGCTAACGTTCTCCTTTCCCTTTCTTCCCCACAACAAACACTCTGTGAGGTGAGTGGGGCTGAGAGACTTCAAAGAAGTGTGACTGGCCCAAGGTCACCCAGCAGCTGCATGTGGAGGAGCGGAGACGCGAACCCGGTTCCCCAGATTACGTGACTACCGCTCTTAACCACTACACCACACTGGCTCTAAAAAAAGAAACCCTTGTTCTGATGCTCCTGGCGGCAGACCTTCTTTCTTAACCGGCTGGAACAAGCTCCTTAGTTCCCTCCTGGAATTTGCTGGAATTTAATTCATTTCCTTGGCTCCTTCCGCATAGTATATTCATCACCACCCCATTTCCTTTATGACTAAAACGAATCTTACCCTCTTATCAAATTTAATAAATAAAAATAGGGGCAACTGGCTTGCTTCATTTATTGGTTTGCTTTCGCTAGTTTTAGGACGTGGTGTGTGGTTTCTTTGCATTTCCGTGTTGCACTTTTACCCTTGTGAGCCGCCCTGTGGTACACACAAACCCCATATATATAAATGTAAAGGTAAAGGACCCCTGACAGTTGTCCAGTCGCAGACAACTCTGGGGTTGCGGTGCTCATCTCGCTTTACAGGCTGAGGGAACCGGTGTTTGTCCGCAGACAGTTTTTCCGGGTCATATATATATAATATAATTGTTGTTGTTGTTGTTGTTTAGGCATTTAGTCGTGTCCGACTCTTCGTGACCCCCTGGACCAGAGCACGCCAGGCACTCCTGTCTTCCACTGCCTCCCGCAGTTTGGTCAAACTCATGCTGGTAGCTTCGAGAACACTGTCCAACCATCTTGTCCTCTGTCGTCCCCTTCTCCTTGTGCCCTCCATCTTTCCCAACACCAGGGTCTTCTCCAGGGAGTCTTCTCTTCTCATGAGGTGGCCAAAGTATTGGAGCCTCAGCTTCAGGATCTGTCCTTCCAGTGAGCACTCAGGGCTGATTTCCTTCAGAATGGAGAGGTTTGATCTTCTTGCAGTCCATGGGACTCTCAAGAGTCTCCTCCAGCACCAGAATTCAAAAGCATCCATTCTTCAGCAATCGGCCTTCTTTATGGTCCAGCTCTCACTTCCATCCATCACTACTGGGAAGACCATGGCTTTCACTATATGGGCCTTTGTTGGCAAGGTGATGTCTCTGCTTTTTAAGATGCTGTCTGGGATTGTCATTGCTTTTC